>NC_092723.1:88125991-88481671 GCF_047496885.1 Scyliorhinus torazame
GCACTGCTCCAATGCCGGATTGGCTGGCATTAGTCGAGATTTTGGTGGCACAAGACGTGTCAAAAAACGCCAATACCAGTGCAGTGGTGAGTTTGAGCTCCTCCCATTCCAGCTGGTGTGTGTGTTGCCACTGGAACTCTGTGTTCTTTTTGACGAGGTGGCGCAGAGCTGTCGTGTGGGAGGCAAGGTTGGGAATGAACTTCCCCAGGACGTTGACCATGCCAAGGAAGAGTAGCACTGCTTTCTTGTCGGCCGGCTGCGGCATGGCTGTGATGGCGCTCACCTTGTCTGCATCCGGACGGACCCCTGACCGGGGGATATAATCCCCCAGGAACGTCAACTCGGTCTGGCCAAAGGAACACTTGGCTCGGTTGAGGCGCAGGCCGTTTTCCCGTATGCGGGCATAAACGCGTTGGAGACGATATATGTGCTCCTGTGGTGTGGTGGACCAGATGATGACGTCGTCCACATATACGCGCACCCCTTCGATGCCCTCCATCATCTGCTCCATGATCCTATGAAAGACCTCGGATGCCAAGATGATGCCAAATGGCATCCGGTCGTAGCAGAACCTGCCGAAAGGGGTGTTGAAAGTGCATAGCCTTCGGCTGGAGGGATCGAGTTGGATCTGCCAAAACCCCTTAGAAGCATCCAGTTTCGTAAATATTTTCGCCTGGGCCATTTCACTGGTGATCTCCTCCCGTTTGGGTATGGGATAATGTTCCCTCATGATATTATTATTGAGGTCTTTTGGGTCAATACATATGCGGAGCTTGCTGGAGGGCTTCTTGACACACACCATGGAGCTGACCCACGGCGTGGGCTCCGTGACTCTGGATAGGACCCCTTGGTCCTGGAGATCCTGCAGCTGCTGCTTGAGGCGGTCTTTAAGTGGCGCAGGAACCCTGCGAGGTGCGCGAATGACCGAGATGGCGTCCGGTTTGAGACAAATTCAGTAGGGGTATGGCAGTGTTCCCATGCCCTCGAATGCCTCCTGGTTGTGGGCGAGGAGCGATTGGAGCTGTGCGTTGAACTCTGCATCCGGGAAGTCAGATGTGCCGTCTGGAGAGAGAGAGTGGACTCGTTGCACGAGATGGAGAGCCTTGCATGCCTGTGCGCCCAGCAGTGAGTCCTTCGATGAGCAGACTATCTTGAACAAGAGTGTGGCCGTGTGTGTGTTGTGTGTCACCTGGAGCTGGCAGGATCCCATAGCCGGGATAACGTTCCCGTTGTAGTCGACCATCCTGCACCGGGATGGCCGGATTGGTGGTCTGACCTTCATGGCGTAGAAGGCTGACCATGCTATGAGGTTGGCGGAGGCGCCAGTGTCCAGGCGGAAAGTGATCGGCGATCGGTTGACCGTCAGGGTGGCACACCATTCATCGGCCGGATTGATGGTGTTGACCCGGTTCACATCAATGACCACAACCCGGAAGGCGTCTTGGTCACCTGTGTCATCGGTTTGGATGTCGTAATGTGGAGGCTGAATGGTCCGCACGTTCATGCGAGGTTGTCGGAGATGCGGAAAATCAACAGGTTGAGCCGCTCGACAGTAGGCAGCGTAGTGGCCCACCTTGCCACGGTGTAGGCAATGTCGGGTTTTTGCGGGACATTGCCCTTTTAAATGTGCAGCTCCACAGTTGCCGCACGTCGTGACGTCATGGCGTTCGTTACGCCACTGCGCATGCGCAGTTCGGTCTTACGTCGAGCGCACCTGCGCATCACGTCTCTCAGTGTTGCCGTAGGTTTTGGCGCGTACAAGCGCGGGAGGCCTCGAAAAGCGTGCGAAACAACCGCGCTCGGCCGGGCCGCGGGCCGGGAGAAACTTGATCGCCTGGACCCGTTCGGCCTCGTGGGGCACCTGGCTCACCGATCCGGCCGCGTAGGACCCCCTCCGCGCCGATTCGGTCGCCTGAAATTGGGCATAGTCGCGTTCCCGTGCAGGACACAGGCTTCAACTGCAGATGCTAAGGTCAGGCCTTTTATTTTTAGAAGCTGCTGGCATAGGCTGCCGGAGGCAACCCCAAAAACGATCTGGTCCCGGATCATGGACTCTGAGGTGGTGTCGTAACCGCAGGACTGCGCGAGTATACGGAGCTGCTTCAGAAAGGACTGAAAGAGCTCATCCTTACCTTGCAGGCGCTGCTGGAAGACATACCTCTCAAAGCTTTCATTGACCTCAACGTTGAAGTGTTAGTCGAGCTTGAGGAGGACCGTGTCATATTTAGATTTGTCCTCGCCTTCCGCGAACACCAGGGAGTTGTATACATGGATGGCGTGCTGACCTGCGGTGGTGAGGAGGATTGCGATCTTCCTTTTGTCCGAGGCGCCCTGTTTTTTGTTGGCTTTCATAAAGAGTTTGAAGCGCTGCTTGAACAGCAACTTGCAACGGTTGCGGTGTGTTGACGGTGCCCAGGGCGCAGGATGGCAGATTTGTGGGTAGGTTTTGATTCACTTCTGGTACCATGATGTGTTGGGTGCTCTGAGATACAGACGAACCAACACGGTTGCGATTGGTACAACGCAGTTTTATTCCTTTCAACTAATTAGATAACAAACGTGGTACTCAGCACGTGGTGACTGTGTGAGTGTCTGGCTTTGAGGTCCTTGCCCTGTGCCGTCTCCTGATGGACGGCCCAGGAAGTGTTGTGTTTCTTGTTTTGTACTGTGTATGCTCTTGTCTGTGATTGGCTGTCGTGTTATGCGTGCTAATTGGTCCGTTGCTCTGTCTATCATTATGTATGTGTGTATGTGCTGTGATGTTCACTTGAATATCATGACATTACCATTAAAGATTGACTAGCTCCCGTATCTCTTAAAATTGTGACTTCTTTACCTGCTCCTCCTGATACACATGAGTAAACTTTACCCACACAAGTAAATTCTTTAAAGAGATCTGACACCTTCTTATCAATCACCTCTTGATCAGGCTGTACAATCTTTTGCACCTCCTTCGCTTCACTTGGGTTTTCCTTTACTACTTTAACAAACCCCACTGTCTTATCCGGTTTAACCACATCAGCCTTCCCAGTGTTTTTCATCAACCACCAACACTGTGACTTTACATGGCCTAGTTTATTACAGTGAAAACATTTGAAACTTTTCATTTCTTTTCCACCACCCTGGATTTATTTTTTAGTCTGAGGTACACTCTCCTTATTATCTCCCATGAGATCACCTTTACCTTTACCACTTGAGTATTTCTCATGTCCCCAGTTTCTATCCCTCACAGGCTGAAACTGATGTCGGAAACCAAACTTTGATTTATGAACTAATTCATAATCATCTGCCATTTCTGCTGCTAATCCCACAGTTTTAACCCTCTGCTCTTCCACATGAGTTCTCACTACATCAGGAATTGAATTTTTAAACTCATCCAATAGTATAATTTCTCTGAGAGCTTCAAACGTTTGGTCTATTTTCAAAGCCCTGATCCACCTATCAAAATTACCGTTTGAGCCTTTCAAACTCCATGTATGTTTGACCAAATTATTTCCTTAAATTTCTAAACCTTTGTGTGTAGGCTTCAAGCACTAGTTCATATGCACCTAAGATGGATTTTTCCCCCTCCTCAAGCGACTCAGGATACCTCCTCTGATAGTGATGCAAACATTTCACTAGCCCTACCTACCAGCTTTGTTTGAATCAGTAATACCCACATGTCCTGTGGCCATTTCATTTGTTTAGCTACCTTCTCAAATGAAATGAAAAAGGCTTCTACCTCCTTCTCATCAAACATTGGCAATGCTTGGACATATTTAAATAGATCCCCACCAAGCCGTCGACTATGACGCTCTTTCTCACTATCCTCATCGCTATCATCCAACTGTACGTTTCCCTTTATGCCTGCCAATTTTAACTGACTGTCATGTTTCATGGCCATTTTCTGAAGTTCAAACTCTCTCTTTATCTTTTTCCCTGATCTGTATCTCCCTTTCTCTTTCTTTTTCCTCTCTATCTCTTTTGTATTCAAGCTGCTTTAATTCTTTCTCATGTTCCATTTGTTTAATTTGTAACTGAATTTTTGCCATTTCCAGTGAGTCAAACTGTATCTCAGGCAACTTTGAATGCTTAGGTACAGCCATAATTACCTCATTTTTTCACATTTGGTGAGGTAATGTTGACTGCAATGTTTTTGCCAAATCTAACAGTCTGCTTTTAGTCTCTGTCCGTAAGGTACTGCATGTGACCGTCTCCATCCCCAAAAACTTCAGAGCCTCTGAAAGAGCCATTGTCCACAACACACTCCCTACTTAAACTAAAATACCACACCTGAAAAGCAACCACAATATGCTCACCCCTCACTGTCTTTAAGTTCGCTGAGCCAATCCAACAGATAAACTTTTATGCCCCTCGAGCCCCCAATTTGTTGTGGGCCAGGGTTTAGAGAACCCCAAAGTGTATCATGGAGTTCACCTGATCCACAACATTTAATAGATTGCGGTATGGGGAGCACACGGCCCACTCTACAGGTGTGGTACAGCAGAAATGGAATTTTGTTTTAAAGCAAAACAATGTTTATTCTCTTCACTCAAGTTAACCTTTTTGGAACAAACAGTGAACATCTTAGCAACCATTAATTCAAATACAACCGCCAAAGAATACAACACTAACAAATCCGTAAGCTGTCCTTTTAACATCCAGAAGACGTTTAAAAAACCTTTAAACAGAAGGATCTCAGGTTAAAGTCACTACTGAGAGCAGTTATTAGTTTTAAATCACCAAAGGATCGATTTACAGTCTTTAGAATACAGAGAGAAAGGCTAATACCACTTCTGGCTGTGACTGCAGCTATCCAGCTCTGAAAATGAAACTAAATCACACCCTGCAGCAAACAGCCTAAAACGAAAGTAAAAAAACTGACAGACAGCCCAGCTCCACCCACTATCTGACATCACTGCAGTAATAAACACCCATTTCTTAAAGGTACACCCACTACAGATATTTATACACACACCCATTTATAAACACCCATTTCTTAAAGGTACTCTCACATGACACACGTCATGGGCACCCGCTACTCAGCGGGGTCTCACTTGCTCGCCTGTGACACTCCACCCCGGCGACATCCCTCTCCTCTAGGGTACCAGTCACGTTCAGGGCCCTCTGCTCGGGCATGGTGAGAGACTGGCCCCTCCAGTCTTCTCCTGCTCCCAACGGTTGTACCCGGGGTGGGGGGTGAGCAAACACAAACAACGGCACCATAAGACGGCCCGACGCAAGTAGCCCAGGGAATGGGTGGATGGTGGACTCAGTGGCCAAGGCACCCGCCCATGGCGAATGGCATCGGTGCTGGCATGTGGGGCAGGGTGGGGGTTCGGCTATCCCCTGAGGAGAGGGGGCAAGGGCCGAATTACGGGTGTGTGGGGGGGGGTTAGTGACAGGGACAACAGCCGACTCACCCTGGCTGCCCTGAGGAGATCGTGGCATTTATTCTGCACTGCATGCCAGTCCGGACGACGTTTACCACGGTGCTGACCACTACTCCCACCTGCACCCAAGCACGGCGGATGGCTGGTCCTGGTGGCCTTCCGCCCGGATCGGGATATAGGGCCATCTGCCTCTCCTCCACGCGTCCAGGAGGGTGTCCAGCTCAGCGTCCCTGAACCGTGGCGCTGTTCTCCTTCCAGCCATCTTGTTGGCTGGGACGGTGTGTGTGGACAGATGGATCGTTTAAGTGTGGTTGCGGCTTGTGAGTCTCATGTGTGCCAATGACAGACAGAATCTGGCGTCGTTTCCATGGAGTTGATTGTGTTCCCCGTGGCGACAGTGCTAGCCCATTTAAAGTAGCTGAATCGGTGCAGCTGTTGCGCCATTTTTTCTGTCGAAAAGCGCCACACTTCCTCCGCTGGCATCAACACTCAGCCTCAGAAATGGAGAACCAGCCCGAAGTGTTCCCTCCAGGACTGAATAGCGTGTGATTTGTGTGTTGATTCGGGGCACTATTCAGAAAGCAATCAGGACATGCAAATGAGGCAGCACTCTGCCAGCGCGAAATGAGAGCAATTCCCTGCCCAGCGGGCGTTCTAGCCATTGGTGCTGGAGTTAGCGGCAAAGAGCCTGGCAACTGGAACTGTTTTTATACACTGCACTTACCGCACACTCACTGCAGCCCCAAAATGGTTCACAGAAGACTTGCCCCCCAAGGTCAGAAGTCCAAGGTGGACCCACGGCTCCATGCCAGTGAGGAGCAAAGGGATACCCTCTTCCCCAGGGTGGGCCGCAGTCTCAAGCCTGCCCTCCTGAACACTGCCTGAGAGATGGTGGAGAGGCTGTCAGCACTGCCAGCCACACCAGGGGGAAACAGCTGGTGATCCTGAGGGGTGGGGCTCATTGGTGAGGTCTCTTCCCTGAGAGGAGCAGAGAACCAGGAAGGACTCCAAAGGCCACGGTGCAGGTACCCTCTGGTTGGGGCGAGCTCTGTTAATCTCCTGCGTCCTCTGTAGTGGGGCAGAGCTTCTGAGGAGTGCCAAGACCTGGTTGGACCCTGATTGAGCTTGGCCACCTCCATCCCCTTGATGATACAGCTGGGGCATGAGGGTGTCTTGCTTAATAAGGGGATCAGCGGTTATGGGGAGAAGGCAGGGGAATGGGGATGAGAAAATATCAGCCATGATTGAATCGCGGAGCAGACTTGATGGGCCGAGTGGCCTAATTCTGCTCTGATGTCTTATGATCTTCATAGATTTCATAGAATTTACAGTGCAGAAGGAGGTCATTCGGCCCATCGAGTCTGCACCGGCCCTTGGAAAGAGCATCCTACCCAAGCCCACACTATCCCCGTAATCCCACCTAACCATTTTGGCATTAAGGGCAATTTATCATGGCCAATCCACCTAACCTGCACATCTTTGGACTGTGGGAGGAAACCGAAGCACCCGGAGGAAACCCACGCAGACACGGGGAGGATGTGCAGACTCCGCACAGACAGTGACCCAGCAGGGAATCGAACCTGGTACCCTGGATCTGTGAAGAAACTGTGCTAACCACTATGCTACCGTGCTGCCCCAACTATGCTACCGTGTCATATGGTCTTATGGTGTCCAGGTGGGCAGTCTGGGTGGGCTCCCAGATGACCGGAGGCCTTCTGAGCAGCAATCAGCAGTGAACAGCCCGGAGCCTGTAAGTAACACCAAATGGGTGGGTTTAAATCTACATGCTACAGCAATGGCGGTCTGAGTCAGGCCACCCCAACCTCGAAGGGGGCAACCCAAGCCCACGGACTTGGCACCAAGTCACTCTCCACTACTGCCCCCAGCCTGGTCAACCACCCCCCAGCAAGCCCGACAATATTTCAGGCTTTTTTCTCGCGTCCCACTCCCCCCTGTGCTGCCCAGGCCCAGCCTGTAACTACTTGCACAGAATCATGCCCACGGGACGTCCACCTAAGAAAGGTGCAGCATCGCAGAGAAGCCAAACATGAAGTGTCCAAGCCGTTAATGAGATTTAAATCCAGGCAAATGACGGTTTTGCAAGGATCTGCCGGCACAGGGCGTAAACATCGATATCGCCACCAGCGAGGGACTGGAGCATGGCACCAGATTCAGCACCAAGCTGCAAAGGGTTTTTTTCATTTCACGCGATTCTCCGCCCGATCGTGATTCTCACTTCCAGCATCACGTAGCAGTGAATCCAGCCCCACATTTGCTTCTCTATAAACCACTTTAAATCTGTGCTCTCTTGTTTTCGATCCTTTTATGAGTGGGAACAGTTTCTCCCTATCTACTCTGATTAACACCCTCATGATTTTGAACATCTCAATCAGTTCTCCTCACAGTCTCCTTCTGTCCAAGGGGAACAGTCCCAGCCTCTCCAATCTCGCCTCATCACTGAAGTTTCTCATCGCTAGAACCGTTCCTGCAACCCTCTTCTGTTCTCTCTCCAAAATGTTCACATCCTTCCTATAGTGGTGCCCAGAACTGTACACAATATTCCAGCTGAGCTATAACTAGCGTCTTGTATAAGTTTAGCATAACCTCCTTGCTCTTGTACTCTACATCTCTATTAATAAAGCCAGCATACTATTTGCCACCTCCAATGATCTATGCACATGTACTTCCAGGTACCTCTGCACCTGCGCCTATTTTCAAATTTTACACCTTATTTTCTATTGTCTGTCCATGTTCTTCCTACCATCTCTGCATTTAACTTCATCTGCCAGCCAACAGCCCACACTTGGAGTATAGGGTTCAATTCTGGTCGCCACACTACCAGAAGGATGTGGAGGCTTTAGAGAGGGTGCAGAAGAGATTTACCAGAATGTTGCCTGGTATGGAGGGCATTAGCTATGAGGAGCGGTTGAATAAACTCGGTTTGTTCTCACTGGAACGAAGGAGGTTGAGGGGCGACCTGATAGAGGTATACAAAATTATGAGGGGCATAGACAGAGTGGATAGTCAGAGGCTTTTCCCCGGGGTAGAAGGGTCAATTACTAGGGGGCATAGGTTTAAGGTGAGAGGGGCAAGGTTTAGAGTAGATGTACGAGGCAAGTTTTTTACGCAGAGGGTAGTGGGTGCCTGGAACTCGCTACCGGAGGGGGTGGTGGAAGCAGGGACGATAGTGACATTTAAGGGGCATCTTGACAAATACATGAATAAGATGGGAATAGAAAGATACGGACCCAGGAAGCGTAGAAGATTGTAGTTTAGTCGGGCAGCATGGTCGGCACGGGCTTGGAGGGCCAAAGGGCCTGTTCCTGTGCTGTACATTTCTTTGTTCTTTGTTCTTTGTTCACACCACCAACCTGTCTATGTCCTTTTGAAGTTCCATACTGTCACAATTTACAATATTTCCAAGTCTCATGTCATCTGCACATTTTGAAATTGTCCCCTGCACAACAAGATCTAGATAATTAATATATATCAGGAAAAGCAAGGGTTCAAATACTGGGAACTCCACTACAAACCGTCCTCCAGCCCCAAAAATATCCATTGACCATTACTCTCTGCTTCCTGTTATTCAGCCAATTTTGTGTCCACGTTGCTACTGTCCCTTTTATTGCATGAGTTATAATTTTTCTCAAAAGGTCTGTTGTGCGGCACTGCATTGAATGTCCCCTGATATCCATGCACACCACATCAACAGCATTGCCCTCATTGAATCTCTCTGTTACATCCTCAAAAAACTCCAACAACTTAGTAAAGCAAATTTCTCCTTTAGAAATCTATGCTGGCTCTTTCTAATAAACCCACATTTTTCCATGTGACTAATTTGAATAATTGTTTCTTGAAGCCTGCGCACCACTGATGTTAAACTGACTGGTCTGGAATTGCTGGGACTATCCTTACAATCTTTTTTGAACAGGGGTGGAACATTTTCAATTCTCCAGTCCTCTGACACCTACCCTGAGCCGAGAGAAGACTGGAAGATTATGGCCACCAATTACCATTCTCATTTCCTTTAATATTTTTGGATGCATCCCATCTGATGGCTTGTCCACTGTCAGTACCAATAGTCTATTCAACATTTCCTCCTTATCAATTTTGAACCCTTCTCGGGACACAGTTTCCTCGTCTGTCTCCAAGTCCTGGGCAGCATCTACCTCCTTTGTAAAGGAGTGTTTAAAGTATTCATTTAGTACCTCAGCCATGCCCCACAGCCTCCAGTATAAATTCCCTTTTCAGTCCCTAACTTTCCCGATTACTTTTACTTCCCTTTTACTATTTACTTGCCAGCGAAGACTTTGTGATTCCACCTTTATGTTGGCTACCAGTCTTTTTCATAACCCTTCTTTGCTTCTCTGATGAGCTGTATCACCTCCCTCAGGACCTTCTGTATTCCTCTTGATTCACATGTTATGGGTCAGGGTTTAGAGAACCCCAAAGTGTAGCATGGAGTTCCCCTGACCCACACTTTTAATAGACTGTGGTATGGGGAGCACACGGCCCACTCTACAGGTGTGGTACAGCAGAAATGGAAAAGTATTTTTTAAAAGCAAAACAACGTTTATTCTATGAACTCAAGTTAACCTTTTTAAAACATACAGTGAACATCTTAGCAACCATCAATTCAAATACAACGCCCAAACAATACACTAAGTAATGCATACGCTGTCCTTTTAACATCCAGAAGACTTACAAAAAACATAACCTTTAACAGAAGCACGTTAGGTTAAAGTCACTACTCAGAACATTTATAATTCTGAATTCACCAAATGATCAAGAGATAGTCTTTTGATGGCAGAGAGAACAGCAGTACACCTGCTTGGTCTGGCTTCAACTCCAACACTGAAAACGAAACTAAAACACACCCTGCAGCCTGCTCAAAAACAAAAGTAAAAAGCTGACAGACAGCCCAGCTCCACCCACTCTCTGACATCACTGCAGTAGTAAACACCCATTTCTTAAAGGTACTCTCACTACAGATATTTATATACACACCCATTTATAAACACCCATTTCGTAAAGGTACTCTCACATGACACTCAACTGTATTTTATGCCTGGCACCTGGCATAAGCATTTTTCCCCCCTTATCTTAATTTCTATCTCCGTTTTCATCCAGTGAGCTGTGGATTTGTTTATCCTGCCTTTCCCTTATCGAGGGATATACCTTGACTGTCCAGATCATTTCTGTTTTGAAAGTAGCTCATTGTTCAGCTACAGTTTCTCCCGCCAACCTTTTGTTCCAATTTAACTGGCCCAGCTGCGTTCTTGCCCCATTGACTCTCCACAATTAATAATTTTTTACTCTGGTTTACCCATTATCCTTTTCTGTCATCCTAAACCTTGCGGTACAATGAGCATCGTCTCCTAAATATTCCCACATTGACACTTAATCTACTTGAAATAAACACAGAAAATGCTGGACCAACTCAGCAGGTATGGCAGCATCTGTGTAGAGAAACATAACTTATATTTCAAGTCCAAATGATCCTTCTACAGAACTACCATTTCCTAAAATCCCTACATTGCAGAAGGAGTCCATCCAGCCCATCGAGTATGCACTGGCACTACGAAAGAGCACCCTACCTAGGGCCATTCCCTCGCCCGATCCCCGTGACCCCACATAGGGGCAATTTATCATGGCCAATCCACCTATTCTGCACATGTTTGGACTGTGGGAGGAAACCGGAGCACACAGGCACGGGGAGACTCCGCACAGAAAATGACCCGATGTCGGAATCGAAACCAGGTCTCTGGCACTGTGGGGCAGCAGTGCTAACCACTGTGCCAGCGTGCCGTCCAGGAATGCCTTGGTCTACTTGGCCCAACTAATTTCCAAGAACCACGTCTAACAGCGGCGCATCCTTTCTGGTTGGTCTGGACATACTGCTGGAGAAGATTTTCCTGAACATCATCTTGGAACGTTTGCCCCTCCCAGCCCTTTACACTACCCCTGTCCCAGTCTACATTCCGGTATTTCAAATCCCCCACTATAACTATATAATGTTTGCATCTCTGTAATTTTCCTGCAGACTTTTTACTTCTTCATCCTTCTCACTAGTTGGTGGTCTATTGTCTACACCAAGCAATGTAACTGCACCCCTTTTGTTTCTTAACTCTAGCCAAATTGATTCTGTCCCTGAACCCTGTGGAACTTCCTCTTTCTCCAGCACTGCAGTACTCTCCTTAACCAATACTGCCACCTCTCCCCCATTCCTTATTTAACACTCAGTCCTGTCCTTCTTTGAGTCAGATCTCTGTTATCGCCACAGCATAACATTTTCACAATGCAATCTGTGCCTGTAACTCCCCAATCATATTTACTATACTCCATGCATTCACATACATGATGCAGGTGAGCAACAGAGATGATTGGGGAAAAGATCAGACAGGAAAAGGCTTGGCAGATAGAAAATAATGACAAAGAGATAGGAAGGATGGAGGAAGAACTAGAGAAGGGAGGGAAGGGTGAGGAAGGAAAAGAGAGATAGGAAAGGAAAGTTTGAGGGAGAGGAGGTGAGAGAGAGGGAAGATAGGAGTAGAGAATGAGGGTGGAGGAATGGGAAAGAGTGGAGATATGGGGAAACAGGGGTTGGAATGTTTCAGAGTTGCAGAGTCAACAGCACCTTCCAAACCCGCGACTTTGGCACCAAGAGTGACAAGGGAAGCAAATGTTTGCAAGGTCCCTCCAAGCTATTCACCATCCTGACTTGGAAATATATTGGTCGTTCCTTCACTGTCACTGGGTCAAAATCATGGAACTCCCTCCCTAACAGCATGGTGGGTGACCTACACCTCATGGACTACAGCAGTTCAAGAAAGCCTTCGGAAGGGTAATTAGGGACGGATAATAGATGCTGATTGAGTGAGCAACGCCCATGAAGCAATCCCGAGAAACAATGAAAAAAGGAACAAACGGAATAATTTTCAGGGGTAAATTCAATTTGGAGAGTTTGACATTACTGATGCACAGCTGCAAGTAAGATGGTCAGAACTTGGAACCAAATGTACCAGGTTATAAGATCCATAGAAAAGTTGGGGAAAATGGTAGAGAGACGAGTAGTCTTAGTCATTGAGGATGAAATTACTTCAATGGTAAGCGAGGATATAGCAAGAAGCATGCAGGCAGTGGATTTTTATGGAGAGAACTAAAAAATAGGAAAGGATTTAATATATTAATTTTAGTTCTGTATCGGCCCTGCTAGTCGCTGTGAAGTGGTAGATTGCATAAATGCAGAGATTATAGACAAGCATGGAACAAAGACAGAGTGATTTGAATGGGGGATTTTAATGATATAGATTGGGATAAAATGATTGTCAAGAATGTAGGGAAATTAAATTTAGAAATGAATAATCAGCCAGATTTAATTAGCAGCTTAATGGTGTCTGAAAACATATTCAACAGTGATTATAAAATGAGAATTTAATGTTGCTTTTGAAAGGGAGAATCACAAAACAGCTATTAAGATTCTAAATTTAGGTAAGAGTGATTTCAATGCGGTGAGACAAAGACTATCCACAGTAAACATAGCAAATGTACCCAAGCTGAGAATGGAAAGAGCTAAAGTAACAATTTAAAATTCAATGTCGCTTCAATGTCTGTTCTGTTTTTTAACCATAGCCAGATATAAAAAAATACCTCATGCTTGTTCAGGAAACCCCAGACTCCAGCCGTGATCTCCGCTGCAAAAATCACCAGCAGACATATGAAGAACTGGAGAAAGAATGCCAACAGCATTAGCAGTGAACCATGATATATAACCCCTGGGGCACTCTAATCTTTAACTCCAGATGCACAACAATCCTGAGACCAAACGCAAACTGATCTTTGCCTGAAGCACACAGGGACTTTTGCCATTTACCAGCACTTGGCCTATAGCCTTGAAGGTTATTCTGTGTCAAGTGCTCATCCAAGATAAAGGATGGAGGCAACCCACTTCTGCCACCCTCCCAGGCAATGCATTCAAGACCATCACCACCCTCTGGGTAAAAGTTCCCCCTAAACCTCCTGTCCCTTTACACATCTTAGTGCAGACATGATGGGCCAAAGAGCCTCTTCTGCACCTTGTGATTCCGTGAAGTCATGGGACTATAACATATCCTGTTTATGTGGTATTGATTGACAGCACTTTAAGGTATGCCCCTCAAAAGTATATGAGCATCATATCACAACAACAGCGCCTGACGCCAGAGACCCAACCTAACGCCATGAATTGGACACACATGGATTTGTGATCCTGGATTCACACTTACTCCTGAGCACTGACCCCAGAGAAAATTAATCTTAAACCCAGACACACACCAACCCCTTACCTCATACCCTTGATGTATGATAACACCAGACAAACAATGACCCCTGACCTCAGGCAAACATTGACTCCTGATTTTGCCACACACAACTCCTAACACGAGTGCGCATCAAACGCTGATTCCAGACACAGACCAACTCTGACCTCAGATGCAAAACCCACCTAATCCCAATGATGGACCAACCCCTGACACGCACCGACTGAATTCCAGGAGCACAATGATCGCCCCAGAGGCAGAGTGTCCGATAACCCCAGATTCACAACCAACCTTAATCCCATATACATACTGATGCCTGACCTCAGATTGTCATTGACCCCTGACCCCAGATACAATACCAGTCCTCAACCTGACTTACACAGACCCCTGATTCTGGATGCACACTGAACCTTGAGCCCCATGAACACACTAATCCCTTATCAAGGCACTTACAGACCTACCTCTGGTGCAAACTCACTGACCCCAGTGAAGCGCCAACCCATGATCCCTAATCCCTGACACACTTTGAGACCTGACCCAAGACACATACTGTACGTTGACTCCGGAGTTTAGGCATACTTACTGCTCCAAGTAAACACTGCGATTCCTGCACTGCTCCACAGCATCCAAGAAATCCCACCAGCATCATCAGGGCCCCAGTGACAATCAGTGTATACACGCCTAGAAAAATAGCAACACAGAATGAGGCGGGGGAAGAGACAGGATAACACACTGAGTCAGGGCTGGGCTGGGAGGCAGGGAAAGATGGAGAGAGGGAGAGAGGATAGGAGAGCAAGTGGAAGAGAGGGAGTGAAGGGCAGGACAAGAGGGGGCGAGAGGGAGTGGGAGAGAATGGGATAGAGAGAGGAGGTAGAGAAGGAAATAGAAATGGA
Source organism: Scyliorhinus torazame (assembly GCF_047496885.1). Taxonomy (NCBI): domain Eukaryota; kingdom Metazoa; phylum Chordata; class Chondrichthyes; order Carcharhiniformes; family Scyliorhinidae; genus Scyliorhinus; species Scyliorhinus torazame. Next base: position 88,140,554 of record NC_092723.1, read on the forward strand.
AGGTGAAAGGAAGGAGACAGGAAGGGAAGGAGGGAGAGCCAGGCATGATAAAATGAAGCTCTAAACTTCCTCCTTGAGGATCCGGAAGAAATTCTGCAGCTGCTTCTGGTCTCCATCCAGTTCCACACGCAAGACGGAGTCAGCGTGGCCAATGACAGGAAATGAATGGCACAGCTGCAGGGGTACCTGCATTCCACACACTACACCTTCTTCCCCAAGTCCATGAATTCAAATTTGAAGCCCATGAAATAAAAGGGACCATGGCAGCATGGGTATTGAGCTGGCTGGGTGACAGGAAGCACAGAGTGGTGGGAAAATGTTTCTCGGGTGTGAAGAAGTTGAACATTAGGGTTCTCCAGAACAGTACTCGGATTACTGCTTTTCTTGATCTATTTTTTTTAAATAAATTTAGAATACCCGATTTTTTTTTTCTAATTTAGTGTGGGCAATTCACCTACTCTGCAAATCTTTATGTTGTTGGGGCGAAACCCACGCAAGCATGGGGAGAATGTGCAAACTCCACACGGACAGTGGCCCAGGGCCGGGATTGAACCTGGATCATTGGCGCCATGAGGCAGCAGTGCTAACCACTGCACCACTGTGTTTTTATCTATATTACTGACCTAGATATGGATCACATATGCTCCAGTTCCAGACACAACACTTTCGGAAGGAAAGGATGGAGAGGGAGATTTCCCAGAATGGATGAGGGAATTACTAGATTAAGTTTGGAGAAACTGGGGTTGTTCTCCTTTGAGTGAAGGAGATTTTGCCGAGATGGACCTTCAGATAAAGTACACATAGGAATAGCTTTCCTATTGACCGATGGTACAGGAATTAGGAGTCACAAATATAACGTTTGGGCATGAGTTACAGAGGGGTATGAGGAAGAGATTTTTTACACAGTGAGTGGTAATGGCTTGAATCGCATCACGATGAGGGTGGTAGAAGTGGAGTTTATAAGGCTCCTGCCTGTTGATTCCCTTATTTCCCCTTTCTTTATTTGTGTCGTTATCATTTAGATCCATGGATGCTAAATGGTCATGTGTCTTTAAGTCAAGCAGCAGCGAGAATGAGGAATTCAAGAAGTTGCAACATAGTATATGGTGCTGTTAGTGTTCGAACAGAGAACTCAGACTTCTTGGTACCTGAAAGATGGGATGGGACTCAGTTTGATTGGTTGTTGGTGGTCAATGAATTTGCCAAAAAGCCATATACTGCCCACTAATAGGTGGTGATTAGATCTCCCTGAGTGGGATGATTTCCAGAGACCTAACAAAAGCAGAATTGAGACTTGAACACACAGGGACAAGGACCGACTCTTTGTATTCTCTTGTCTCTCTCCCTCCCTTTCTCTCTCCAGAAAGACAGTGAGTTGATGTATTTCTGAACCTTCAGAGAACCTGAATGAATGATTCAAACGTGAAACCATTGCAGGCTGCGAACGGAGACCTGGATCTGAGGGCTTACTTTGAAGGAAGGTCTGCTTAAAGACAACCATCTGGAACAAAGACTCTATTTCCTTTTACTTATCATTTTCACCTCTCTCCTTCCCTATGTGTCCATCTGTCTTTGTGTGTACGTGTGCATAGAGGGTGGGGGGGGGGGGAACGAGACAATTTAAAGTGGGTATTAGGAATTAGCTAATAGTTAACCAGTTGTACTTTCTGTATATATCATTATACTTCTTATTATAAATAAACAGTAATTGTGTTTACAAACCTGGTGACTGTAATTATTGGCCAGCCAAGCGGCAAAGACGTTCGGTACTTTTCTAAGAATTATTGGTTAATTCACTTGTGAATTAAGGTCAAGTGGGGCTGGAATTGAGCACGCACTAGCCCAGGGGGTCGTAACAAGATGATAAATGAGTTCAAAAACAAATTGGATTTGGATTTGAGGCAGGGCTAGAGTGTTAGAGCAGAGGGAATGACGCTGACTGGATTGCTCGACAGAGAGTCAGCAGGGAATTGCAATTTCAAAACCTGCAGATGAGAAAATTTAGACCTGTTGTGAACTGTCAGGATGCTAGTGTTAAACTTCAAGAGGCAGGCAGATAAAATTTAATGCAGAGATGTGTGAAATCATTTGGTCGGGTTGGGAGAATGCGGAAATATAAAATCATATAAAATAAAATTGTAAAGAGGATCCCGGGGTTATATGTGGATCATTGAAGGTGGTTGGACAGTCTCACAAACTGGTGAAAAACTAAGGCATATCACATTTTGAGCTTTCTGAATCGAGGGAGAGCGTTCTGGTAAAGGTTTATAAAACACTGATCCAGTGACTGTGGACATACATCTAAAGGATTGTGTTATGTATCTGGGAAGACATTCCTGCTGGTTCTGCATCACGTGATGTGCAGTGACATCAGCAGAATGCTTGCGAGTGCTTTGAGCAGATCGCTATCTTTGATTGTATGAGCAACATCCTTAATAAACCTCTCATCGTGTTTTACAAGATTCACGAATGTGGGCTCCTCCATAACTTTTCTCTTTGTGGCAACAAAGAAATATAACAGATTGGTTGAAGGATTAGGGAGGAGGTGAGGAAACGTATTTTCGTCCAGCAGGTGACTGTGGTCTGGGACTGCCTGAAAGGCCAGGAAGCCCTCATTCATTTTCACTGTGACTGGACTTGCCCTTCAAGTCCCCGAAACTCCAGAGCTATGGACCAAGTACTCAGAAATTGCATGAGGTTGTGTGGCTCATTTCTTTTTCCCAGCACAGACATGATGGGTGGAGTGGCCTACTACTATCCCATAGATCGTTTTACATTTTCCAAATTTTCTACTTATCTGAAAAAGAGGAATGTGCAGGGTTGCGGGGAGAGGGCAGTGGAGGGGCAGTATGTGAATTGCTCTTTCAGAGAGGCAGCAACCTTCCTTGGGTAGTAGCCCGATCCAAGGCAGAAGCTTACAGATTGGCCAAGAAAAGTAATAGGTCTGAGGATTGAGAGCAGTTTAGAATTCAAAGAAGGACGAAGGGATTGATTAAGAAGGGGAAAGTACAGTACGAAAAGAAACTTGCAGGGAACATAAAGACTGACACTAAGTTTCTATAGATATGTGAAGAGGAAGAGATTGGTAAAGACAAATGTAGGCCCCCTACAGACAGAAACAGGGGACTGCATAATAAGGGACAAAGAAATGGCTGAGCAATTAAATACATACTTTGGTTCTGTCTTCACAAAAGAGGACACAATTCAGATACCAGAAATGTTGGAGACTGAAACGTTTAGTGAGAGGGAAGAACTGAGGGAGATCAACATTAGTAGAGAAATGGTGCTGGGAAAACTGATGGGATTGAAGGCGGATGAATACCCAGGGCCTGAGAATCTGCATCCAAGAGTATTTAAGGAGGTGGTTCTGGAAATAGTGGATGCATTGGTGGTCACCTTCTGGGATTCTATAGACTCTAGAACAGCCCCTGCAGATTGGAGGGTAACTCACATCACTCCGATATTCAAAAACGGAGGTTGAGAGAAAGCAGAGAATTATAGACCAGTAAGCCCAACATCGGGAGTGGGGAAAATTCTTGAATCCATTATCCATGCAGCGAAGATTTACCAGACTGATTCCAGGAAATCCCCTTTGGATTTCGGCGGCAGCGGTGCGCAGGGGCCTTCTGGGAGGTGAGTAGTGAGTTTAAAAGCTCTTACCTTTACAGGAGCAGCCCTTTGGATTTCGGTGGCAGCGGTGCGCAGGGGCCTTCTGGGAGGTGAGTAGTGAGTTTAAAAACTCTTACCTTTACAGGAGCAGCCCTTTGGATTTCGGCGGCAGCGGTGCGCAGGGGCCTTCTGGGAGGTGAGTAGTGAGTTTAAAAGCTCTTACCTTTACAGGAGCAGCCCTTTGGATTTCGGCGGCAGCGGTGCGCAGGGGCCTTCTGGGAGGTGAGTAGTGAGTTTAAAAGCTCTTACCTTTACAGGAGCAGCCCTTTGGATTTCGGCGGCAGCGGTGCGCAGGGGCCTTCTGGGAGGTGAGTAGTGAGTTTAAAAGCTCTTACCTTTACAGGAGCAGCCCTTTGGATTTCGGCGGCAGCGGTGCGCAGGGGCCTTCTGGGAGGTGAGTAGTGAAGTTAAAAACCCTTACCTGGTCCCGTGTCTGTTCTTTTCTGTTTTATTTGTTTTTATAAAAGGCGGGAGCCGGAAGTTCGACCCGCGGACCTCTGGGAAGTCCCCCCCCACCCCCCCCCAACCAATAAATTCTGGTGGAGAGGAAACCCGAGACACTACACGTGCAGTGTCTCCCACCCGCCCTCCTCCTCTAACCTAATAATAAGACCCATTGGTGTAAGGTAAGTGCCATATTATATTATTATATTATTAGCATTGTGCAGGTCAAGGTTCGGAGGTGGAGGAGCAGTCTCTGTCAGCGAGAGAACCTGAGAACATCTAAGACACTCAGAAGGTAAGTAAGCGATTTTTACTTTTATACCTTTTTTCAAATTGTGTGTCGGGGGGAAACTGAAGTGACATCGCAGAAAAGCTGTGGCCAGAGTGGCTGGTTGGGATTCTATCCTAAATTTAAAAAAAAAATTTGAGTATTTGGTAACTAATTAAACATAATAACTTAATTATAATTTAGAGGGATATCTAAGCCAGAGATCGGAGAGTATTATAGTTAGCTATCGCATTTCTATTAGAAATCTAGTGCTAGGAAACAGATAGTTGACAGTAACTTTGAAATTTTAAAAAAAGTATTTAAAAAAAAGACAAATTTTAATTTTAATTAATTGACGCAATGTCAGTTAGAGGGGTGCTGTGCTCTGACTGTGAGATGTGGCAGGTCCGGGAGGCTTCCAGCGTCCCGGATGGCTTCATCTGCAGAAAGTGCACCCAACTGGAGCTCCTCACAGACCGCATGGTTCGGTTGGAGCAGCAATTGGATGCACTTAGGAGCATGCAGGTGGCGGAAACCGTCATAGATCGCAGTTATGTAAATATGGTCACACCCAAGGTGCAGGCAGAGAAATGGGTGACCACCAGAAAGGGCAGGCAGTCAGTGCAGGAATCCCCTGTGGTTGTCCCCCTCTCGAACAGATATACCCCTTTGGATACTGTCGGGGGGGATAGCCTATCAGGGGAAAACAGCAGCAGCCAGAGCAGTGGCACCACGGCTGGCTCTGATGTTCAGAAGGGAGGGTCAAAGCGCAGAAGAGTAATAGTAATAGGGGACTCTATAGTCAGGGGCACAGATAGGAACTTCTGTGGACGTGAAAGAGACTCCAGGATGGTATGTTGCCTCCCTGGTGCCAGGGTCCAGGATGTCTCCGAACGGGTAGAGGGAATCCTGAAGGGGGAGGGCAAACAGGCAGAGGTCGTTGTACATATTGGTACTAACGACATAGGCAGGAAGGGGCATGAGGTCCTGCAGCAGGAGTTCAGGGAGCTAGGTAGAAAGTTAAAAGACAGGACCTCGAGGGTTGTAATCTCGGGATTAGTCCCTGTGCCACGTGCCAGTGAGGCTAGAAATAGGAAGATAGAGCAGATAAACACGTGGCTAAACAGCTGGTGTAGGAGGGAGGGTTTCCATTATCTGGACCACTGGGAGCTCTTCCGGGGCAGGTGTGACCTGTATAAGAAGGACGGGTTGCATCTAAACATGAGAGGCATAAATATCCTGGCCGCGAGGTTTGCTAGTGTCACACGGGAGGGTTTAAACTAGTATGGCAGGGGGGTGGGCACGGGAGCAATAGGTCAGAAGGTGAGAGCATTGAGGGAGAACTAGGGAATAGGGACAGTGTGGCTCTGAGGCAGAGCAGACGGGGAGAAGTTGCTGAACACAGCGGGTCTGGTGGCCTGAAGTGCATATGTTTTAATGCAAGGAGCATTACAGGAAAGGCAGATGAACTTAGAGCTTGGATTAGTACTTGGAACTATGATGTTGTTGCCATTACAGAGACCTGGTTGAGGGAAGGGCAGGATTGGCAGCTAAACGTTCCAGGATTTAGATGTTTCAGGAGGGATAGAGGGGGATGTAAAAGGGGAGGCGGAGTTGCGCTACTTGTTCGGGAGAATATCACAGCTGTACTGCGAGAGGACACCTCAGAGGGCAGTGAGGCTATATGGGTAGAGATCAGGAATAAGAAGGGTGCAGTCACAATGTTGGGGGTATACTACAGGCCTCCCAACAGCCAGCGGGAGATAGAGGAGCAGATAGGTAGACAGATTTTGGAAAAGAGTACAAACAACAGGGTTGTGGTGATGGGAGACTTCAACTTCCCCAATATTGACTGGGACTCACTTAGTGCCAGGGGCTTAGACGGGGCGGAGTTTGTAAGGAGCATCCAGGAGGGCTTCTTAAAACAATATGTAGACAGTCCAACTAGGGAAGGGGCGGTACTGGACCTGGTATTGGGGAATGAGCCCGGCCAGGTGGTAGATGTTTCAGTAGGGGAGCATTTCGGTATCAGTGACCACAATTCAGTAAGTTTTAAAGTACTGGTGGACAAGGATAAGAGTGGTCCGAGGATGAATGTGCTAAATTGGGGGAAGGCTAATTATAACAATATTAGGCGGGAACTGAAGAACATAGATTGGGGGGGGATGTTTGAGGGCAAATCAACATCTGACATGTGGGAGGCTTTCAAGTGTCAGTTGAAAGGAATACAGGACCGGCATGTTCCTGTGAGGAAGAAAGATAAATACGGCAATTATCGGGAACCTTGGATGACGAGTGATATTGTAGGCCTCGTCAAAAAGAAAAAGGAGGCATTTGTCAGGGCTAAAAGGCTGGGAACAGACGAAGCCTGCGTGGAATATAAGGAAAGTAGGAAGGAACTTAAGCAAGGAGTCAGGAGGGCTAGAAGGGGTCACGAAAAGTCATTGGCAAATAGGGTTAAGGAAAATCCCAAGGCTTTTTACACTTACATAAAAAGCAAGAGGGTAGCCAGGGAAAGGGTTGGCCCACTGAAGGATAGGCAAGGGAATCTATGTGTGGAGCCAGAGGAAATGGGCGAGGTACTAAATGAATACTTTGCATCAGTATTCACCAAAGAGAAGGAATTGGTAGATGTTGAGTCTGGAGAAGGGGGTGTAGATAGCCTGGGTCACATTGTGATCCAAAAAGACGAGGTGTTGGGTGTCTTAAAAAATATTAAGGTAGATAAGTCCCCAGGGCCTGATGGGATCTACCCCAGAATACTGAAGGAGGCTGGAGAGGAAATTGCTGAGGCCTTGACAGAAATCTTTGGATCCTCGCTGTCTTCAGGGGATGTCCCGGAGGACTGGAGAATAGCCAATGTTGTTCCTCTGTTTAAGAAGGGTAGCAAGGATAATCCCGGGAACTACAGGCCGGTGAGCCTTACTTCAGTGGTAGGGAAATTACTGGAGAGAATTCTTCGAGACAGGATCTACTCCCATTTGGAAGCAAATGGACGTATTAGTGAGAGCCAGCACGGTTTTGTGAAGGGGAGGTCGTGTCTCACTAACTTGATAGAGTTTTTCGAGGAGGTCACTAAGATGATTGATGCAGGTAGGGCAGTAGATGTTGTCTATATGGACTTCAGTAAGGCCTTTGACAAGGTCCCTCATGGTAGACTAGTACAAAAGGTGAAGTCACACGGGATCAGGGGTGAGCTGGCAAGGTGGATACAGAACTGGCTAGGCCATAGAAGGCAGAGAGTAGCAATGGAGGGATGCTTTTCTAATTGGAGGGCTGTGACCAGTGGTGTTCCACAGGGATCAGTGCTGGGACCTTTGCTCTTTGTAGTATATATAAATGATTTGGAGGAAAATGTAACTGGTCTGATTAGTAAGTTTGCAGACGACACAAAGGTTGGTGGAATTACGGATAGCGATGAGGACTGTCTGAGGATACAGCAGGATTTAGATTGTCTGGAGACTTGGGCGGAGAGATGGCAGATGGAGTTTAATCCGGACAAATGTGAGGTAATGCATTTTGGAAGGTCTAATGCAGGTAGGGAATATACAGTGAATGGTAGAACCCTCAAGAGTATTGAAAGTCAAAGAGATCTAGGAGTACAGGTCCACAGGTCATTGAAAGGGGCAACACAGGTGGAGAAGGTAGTCAAGAAGGCATACGGCATGCTTGCCTTCATTGGCCGGGGCATTGAGTATAAGAATTGGCAAGTCATGTTGCAGCTGTATAGAACCTTAGTTAGGCCACACTTGGAGTATACTGTTCAATTCTGGTCGCCACACTACCAGAAGGATTTGGAGGCTTTAGAGAGGGTGCAGGAGAGATTTACCAGAATGTTGCCTGGTATGGAGGGCATTAGCTATGAGGAGCGATTGAATAAACTCGGTTTGTTCTCACTGGAACGAAGGAGGTTGAGGGGAGACCTGATAGAGGTATACAAAATTATGAGGGGCATAGACAGAGTGGATAGTCAGAGGCTTTTCCCCAGGGTAGAGGGGTCAATAATAGGGGGCATAGGTTTAAGGTGAGAGGGGCAAGGTTTAGAGTAGATGTACGAGGCAAGTTTTTTACGCAGAGGGTAGTGGGTGCCTGGAACTCGCTACCGGAGGAGGTAGTGGAAGCAGGGACGATAGGGACATTTAAGGGGCATCTTGACAAATATATGAATAGGATGGGAATAGAAGGATACGGACCCAGGAAGTGTAGAAGATTGTAGTTTAGTCGGGCAGCATGGTCGGCACGGGCTTGGAGGGCCGAAGGGCCTGTTCCTGTGCTGTACATTTCTTTGTTCTTTGTTTGTTGTTCAGGGATGGCGGGACTGTCATATGAGGAGAAATTGATTAGGTTGGAATTATTCTCGCTCTAGTTCAGAAGAATAAGGGGGGATCTCATAGACATAGACACTTATAAAATTCTAACAGGACTAGACCTGGTAGATGCAGGGAAGATTTCCCAATGGTGGGTGTGTCCAGAACCAGGGGTCACAGTGTGATGATTCAGGGTAAACTATTTCGGGCAGAGATGAGGAGACATTTCTTCACACAAAGAGTGGTGAGCCTGTGGAATTCATTGCCACAGGAAGTAGTTGGTGCTGAAACGTTGAATATATTCAAGAGGCAGCTGGATATAGCACTTGGGGGAGAATGGGATCAAAGGCTATGGGGAGAAAGCAGGACAGGGCTATTGAGTTGGATGATCAGCCATGATCGTGATGAATGGCGGAGCAGGCTCGAACAGCCAAAAAGCCTTCTCCTGCTTCGATCTTCTATGTATTATTATGGGCGAGGTTTAGAGAACACCAAAGTGTATCATGGAGTTCACCTGACCCACAACTTTGAATAGGTTTTGGTTATGGGAAGCACAAGTGCCCACTTTACAGGTGTGATGCAACAGAGATCTAAAGTATGTTTAAACAAAAACAATGTTTATTCTATGAATCCAGTTAACAATTTATAAACACACAGTAAACATGTTATCAACTACTAACATTGATACCCCCCCAAAGATACAATACTCTATAGGTAACCCTGAGTAACTTTCCTAACAGCATACATAAGACAAAAACCCTTTTCAACAAAGACAGTAGGTTTGCATTCCTTACAGAAACAGATATTACTTGAAAACATCAAGTGATCTGGAGACATTCTTTAGCAGGCAGAGAGAAACCAAAATACACCTCCTTGGTTTGAATGCAGCTCTCCAACTGAAAACGCAACTAAAACTGAGAGCCAAAAACAGCTTCCAGCTCAAAACGAAAGTAAAAAGCAGAGCCAGAGCCCAGCTCCACCCACACAATTACATCACTGCAGCCACTTGAGAAGACAAACATTTCTTAACGTGACATTCCCACAACACCTCCCCCAAGAAACAAAAAATAAACCAGCAACTTTAAGATGGTTTCATTTTTCACCTTTTCACTTACTTTCAAGCAAAATTGACAATAAATATACCTTTTTGTAGACAAAAACAAAACATGCAAACATTTATAAAAACACAGTCCATTTTAGCTCTTCTTCCTGCAACTGGAATCCTTCTCGATTGACAGTCTCTTTGGACAAGAAGGTCCCTGCACGATCTGTCCATTTCTCTACGCCTCGGCATTTCGCTTTAAGGTCAGATACTTTAGTTCAATCCGATCACAGAACCCCTTGTAATTCTCGAACAAAGGAGCATTGGTTAACACAGCCTTCAAGCCTTCAAATGTCTGTTTATACTCCGCTATCCACTGAAATTTGCTACGTTCCTTTAGTTACGTTCTGTCAGTGAAGTGACCACACTGCTAAAGTTCGACACAAATTTCTGGTAAAATCCACTCATGCCAAGAAATCGCATTATTTCTCTTCGTGTCGAGGGTACTAGAAACTCCCCAATAACTTTTGTTTTCACATCCCATGGGACCATTCGACCTTGTCCGATTGTATGGACAAGGACAGTGACTTGGGCTTTTCCACATTCACTTTTCGTTGGGTTTATCACCAAACCCGCCTCCTGAAGTCGATCAAATAACTCCATCAGATGCTTCAAATGTTCTTCCCATGTCTGATTAAAAATTATCAGATTGTTGATGTATACCACACAATTGGGTAATCCTGAAACGGCTTGTTAGTTCACTGTTGAAATGTGGCTGGGGCGTTTTTCATGCCAAATGGCATAACTTTGAATTGGTATATACCATCTGGAGTCACAAAAGCTGAAATCTCCTTCTCCCTTTTGGATAAAGGTACCTGCCAGTAACCTTTAAATAAATCCAGTTTAGAAATAAAAGCTGATTGTTCCACTTTCTCAATGCAATCCTCCAAACGTGGGATAGGATAAGAGTCCATTCTTGTAACTGCATTAACCTTTCTATAGTCCACATGCATTGCCACCTTCAGTGATCAGTGGACATGCATGCCCAGATCTCTCTGCCTGTCAGTACTCGCAAGAGTTCTACTAATTATTGTGTAATTCCTACATGCATTGGACCTTCCAAAGTGCATTACCTCACATGTCTAATAGAAACTTACAAGATAATGAATGGCTTAGATAGGGTGGATGTAGGGAAGTTATTTCCATTAGCGGGGAGACTAGGACCCGGGGGCACAGCCTTAGAATAAAAGGGAGTGACTTTAGAACAGAGATGAGGAGAAATTTCTTCAGCCAGAGAGTGGTGGGTCTGTGGAATTCATTGCCACAGAGGGCGGTGGAGGCCGGGACGTTGAGGGTCTTTAAGACAGAAGTTGATAAATTCTTGATTTCTCGAGGAATTAAGGGCTATGGAGAGAGAGCGGGTAAATGGAGTTGAAATCAGCCATAATTGAATGGTGGAGTGGACTCGGTGGGCCGAATGGCCTTACTTCCGCTCCTATGTCTTATGGTCTTATGTCGGGATTAAACGCCATCTGCCATTTCTCTGCCCAAGACTCCAACCAGTTTATATCCTGCTGTATCCTCTGACAATCCTCTTGCCTGTCCGCAACTCCACAATTTTTGTGTCATCCGCGAACGTACTAATCAGACCATCTACATTTTCCTCCAAATCATTTAAATACACACCGAACAACAAAGGTCTCAGAACTGATCTCTGTGGAACGCCACTAATCACAATCTTCCATTCAGAAAAGTACCCTTCTACTGCTACCCTCTGTCTTCTGTGCCCAAGCCAGTTCTGTATCCAACTTGCCAGCTCTCCACTGATCCCATGTGATGTCACCTTTTGTGCCATCTACCATGAGGTACCTTGTCAAAGGCTTTACTGAAGTCCATGTATACAACATCTACTGCCTTTCCCTCATTGAGCATCTTTGTCACTTCCTCGAAAAACTTGATCAAATTAGTGAGGTACGACCGCCCCTTCACAAAACCATGCTGTCCGTCACTAATAAGTCCATTTGTTTCCAAATGTGAGTAAATCCTGTCTCTAAGAATCTTTTCCAATAATTTGCCTACCACTGATGTAAGGCTTATAATTTCCTGGATTATCTCTGCTGGTTTTCTTAAACAATGGAACAACATCGGCTACTCTCCAGTCCTCTGGAACCTGTAGCCAATGAGGATACAAAGATTACTGTCAATGCCCAGCAATTTCCTCCCTTGCCTCCCGCAGTATTCTGGGGGTATATCCTATCAGGCCCAGGGGACGTATCCACTTCACTGCTTTTTAAGATGCCCAACGCCTATTCTTTATTGATATCAACATGACTCAGAATATCTACACACTCTCCCCATATTCCTCATCCACCAAGTCCTTCTCTTTGGTGAATACTGAGGCAAAGTATTCATTTAGTATCTCTCCCATTTCCTCTTGTTCCATACATAGATTCCCTCCAATAACATTGAATGGATCAACCCTTTCTCTGGCAACCCTCTTGCTCTTTACATATGTATAAAACGCCTGAGGATTTTCTTCAATCCTGTTTGCCAACGACATTTCATGACCCCTTTCAGCCTTCGTAACTCCTACCTTAAGTTCCTTCCTACTTGCATTATGTTCTTCAAGGGCTTCATTTGTTCTAAGCCTGTTAGACCTTACGAATGCTTCCATTTTCTTTTTGACAAGATTCATAATATCCCTCGTTATCCAGCGTTCCCTGTACTTGCCACCCTGATCTCTCATCCTCACAGGTACATACGGGCCTGAATTCTAATCAACTGACATTTGAAAGTCTCCCACATACCAGATGTTGATTTTCCCTCAAACAGCCTTGCCCAATCAACACTCTCCAGATCCTGCCTAATGCTGATGTAATTAGCCTTCCCCCAGTCTAACACCTTGGCCTGGGGAACACTCTTGTCCTTTTCCATAAGCAGCTTAACACTTATGAATTATGATCACTGTTACCGAAATGATCTACTGAAACTTCGATCACCTGGCCAGGCTCATTCCCCAGTATCAGGTCTAATATGGCCCGTTCCTGAGTTGGGCTATTTATAAATTGTTTCAAGAAACCTTCCTGGACGCTCCTTACAAATTCTGCTCCATCCATGCCTCTAGGAGTAAGTGTGTCCCAGTAAATATAGGGAAAGCTAAAATCACCCATCATGACAACCCTATTGTTTATGCATCTTTCCAAGATCTGTCTGCATATTTGCTCCTCTATCTCCCGCTGGCTGTTAGGGGATCTGTAGTAAACCCCCAACATTGTGACAGCACCCTTCCTATTCCTGAGCTCGACCCAGATTGCCTCGCTGCTTGAACCCTCCAAGGTGTCCGCCCCTAGCACACCTGTGATATTCTCCTTTTGCATCCCCCTCTATCCTGCCTGAAGCATCTAAATCCTGGAATGTTTAGTTGCCAATCCTGTCCCTCTTTCAACCAAGTTTCTGTAACAGCAACAACATCAGAATTAATGTACTAATCCAAGCTCTAAGTTCTTCTGTCTTGATGTGTTGGGTGTTCTGGATCACATACAGGTCACCAACACTTGAAGTAATGCAACACTTTTTATTAAAAGGTTAACTATTTAAACATACTTGAACTGTGGGTAAATACGATACCAGCTTTAACAAAAGACCTTTGCTTTGTCCTAACTAGTTGATGCACTCAGCACATGGTGAATGTCTGTGTTGCAGGTTGTGAGCTCTGTGATCCTAGCTAGCTGCTACTCGAATGAGCGGGAATTCTTTTTTTTTTTTTTTTTTTTTTTATAAATGTTTTATTGAAAATTTTTTCCCAAACAACAATTTTTCCCCTCTTACAAAGCAAACGCAACAATAACAATACAGAAATTTTAAACAGTACACAAGTAACAAAACCCCTTTATCTTTGACCTAAACTAAACCCCCCCTCCCCCCCCCCCCCCTCCCCCTGGGTTGCTGCTGCTGGTCATCTGTCTTCCCTCTAACGTTCCCCTAGGTAGTCGAGAAATGGCTGCCACCGCCTGGTGAACCCTTGAGCCGATCCTCTCAGGGCAAACTTTATCTGCTCCAGTTTAATGAACCCCGCCATATCATTTACCCAGGCCTCCAGTCCGGGGGGTTTCGCCTCCTTCCACATGAGTAGGATCCTGCGCCGGGCTACTAGGGACGCAAAGGCCACAACGTCGGCCTCTTTCGCCTCCTGCACTCCCGGCTCTTCCGCAACTCCAAATAGAGCTAACCCCCAGCCTGGTTTGACCCGGGCCTTCACCACCCGCGAAATCACCCGTCACTCCCTTCCAATACCCTTCCAGTGCCGGGCATGCCCAAAACATATGTGCGTGGCTTGCAATGAGCGGGAATTCTGATGTCCCTTGTCTTTACAGTGCGTGTGCTCTCACTGGTTGCCAGAATCCTTTCGAGGCGTCAAGTTTGGTGAAGAGCTTCGCACGAGCCATCTCGCACGTGATCTCTTTGCTCTTGGGTATTGGGTAATGCTCCCTCATTATGTTGCGATTCAGATCCTTTGGATCAATGCAGATTCTGAGCTCGCCGGAAGGCTTCTTTACGCACACCATGGAACTGACACAGTCGGTTGGTTCCGTAACTCTGGAGATCACTCCTTGGTCTTGGAGGTCCAGCAGCTGCTGCTTGAGGCGGTCCTTGAGGGGTGCTGGGACTCTGCGAGGTGCATGCACCACAGGTGTGGCGTTCTGTTTGAGTATGATCTTGTAAGTATACGGGAGCATGCCCATGCCTTCGAAGACGTCACGGTGCTGGTCGATGATGGCATTGAGTTGCGCCCTGAAGTCAGCATCCTGGAAGTCAAATGTGTCATCAGGAGAGATAGAGTGAAGTCTTTGAACGAGGTTTAGCAATTTGCACGCCTGTGCGCCAAGCAGAGAGTCCTTCGAGGAGCCCACGATCTCGAAAGGAAGGATGGCTTTTCGTGACTTGTGCGTCACTTTGAGTTGGCATGAGCCGGTAGCAGGAATGATGTTGCAATTGTAGTCCAATAGCTGGCAGGCCGATGGAAGAATGGTTGGTTTGACACGAAGGCTTTGGAAAGCAGACCACGCCATGAGATTGGCGGAGGCACCAGTGTCCAGGTGGAATCGTATTTGGGACCGGTTGACCGTCAGGGTGGCACACCACTCATCGTCTGGATCGATGCTGTATACTGACAGCGGCTGGTGTCTTTGCTTCAGGGGCAGCTTGTTTTTCGTTTCGACACCGACTCGAAAAGGCGCCTTCGGGTCTTCAGTGTCACTGCTGTGTGGGAGGTCGGAATCGGACTCGGTGACCGTGGGTTGAATTACCCGAACATTCCTGCGAGGCTGGCTGTAGCGATATGAATTGGAAGGCTGAGCTGCTCGACAGCAGGCAGCATAGTGGCCAAGTCTTCCACATCGTAGGCATTGTCGAGATTTTGCGGGGCATTGCCGCTTTAAATGGGTGGAGCCACAGTTGCCGCACGTCGTGACATCAGCACGTTCGCTGCTCCACCGTGCATGCGCGGTGCGGTCGTGCGTGGTGCGCGCCTGCGCATTACGTTCCTCAACGTCACCGTCCCGTCGTTTGGTGCGTACAAGCGCGGGAGTCCGTGAAACGTGCGCAAAATGGCCGCCCTCATCCAGGCTGAAGCCCTGGAGGTGTTCAATCACTTGGACCCGTTCCGCCTCGTGGGGAGCTTGCCGCGCCGTTTCAGCCGCTTGTATATGGGAGTACCGACTGGTGGCATTTTCATGTAGGACACAGGTCTCGATGGCGGTCGCTAGGGTGAGTTGCTTTACTTTGAGGAGCTGCTGACATAGGGGGTCGGACTGAACACTGAAAACGATCTGGTCGTGTATCATGGAGTCGGAGGTGGGCCCGTAGCTGCAAGATTACGCAAGGATGCGGAGGTGCTTAAAAAGGATTGGAAAGGTTCGTCCTTGCCCTGCAAATGCTGCTGGAACATGTAGCATTCGAAACTTTCATTCACCTCTACGCTGCAGTGATGTGTCAAATTTGAGGAGAACCATCTTGAACTTCGTCTTGTCTTCGTCATCTGCAAAGGTGAGAGAGTTGAAAATACGGATGGCATGATCCCCGGCCGTGGAGAGGAGAAGAGCAATCTTTCTGGTGTCCGAGGTGCCCTCCCTGTCCGTGGCTTCGAGGTAGAGCTGGAAGCGCTGTTTGAAAATCTTCCAGTTGACCCCGAGGTTGCCGGCGATGCGGAGTGGAGGCGGCGGGCTGATGTTGTCCATGTTGCAGAATGACGGAATGCTGGCGGAACGCAGATCACTTGCAGGTAGTTCTAAGAAGTGCTAGTATGCAACCACTCCTGGTATCATGATGTGTTGGGTGTTCTGGATCACATACAGGTCACCAACACTTGAAGTAGTGCAACACTATTTTATTCAAAGGTTAACTATTTAAACATACTTGAACTGTGGGTAAATACCAGCTGTACGATACCAGCTTTAACTAAAGACCTTTGCCTTGTCCTAACCAGTTGATGCGCTCAGCACATGGTGAATGTCTGTGCTGCAGGCTGTGAGCTCTGTGCTCCTAGCTAGCTGCTACTCGAATGAGCGGGCACTCTGATGTCCCCTAGCTTTGTAGTGCGTGTGCTCTCACTGGTGATTGGCTGCAGTGTTGTGTATGTTGATTGGGCCCACTGTGTGTCCATCAGTGTGTGGCTGCACCATGATATACTGGTGTATATTATGACATGTCTTACCTGAAATACTCCTCGCATTGAAACTAATGCACTTCAGCCCACCAGCCCTTCTGTGTTGACCAGCCACTTCCTGCCTGCTCTTCCACTTAATCTTACTGGCCTTAGTCTGTAGCTCTCCCCCAGTTATTTCTCCCACTGACCGATTGCTCTGGTTCCCACCCCCTGCCACACTAGGCAGTTCAATCTGTTTATCTGCCTTACACTTTTCTCCTCACTAGCTTTTGTTTCTATCACCTCTGTAGATATAGCATTTACAGTGCCCATCGAGTCCACACTGACCCCTGGAAAGAGCACCCCAAACCTCCACCCTATCCCTGTAATCCAGCAACCCCGCCCAACCTTTTTGGACACTATAGACAATTTATCATGGCCAATCCTCCTAACCTGCACATCTTTGGACTGTGGGAGGAAACCGGAGCACCCAGAGGAAACCCACGCACACACGGGGGGAACGTGCAGACCCCGCACAGACAGTGACCCAAGCCGGGAATCAAACCTGTGAAGCAACTGTGCTACCATGCTGCCTGATGCACTATCAATTACTACAAAGACGAGAGTAGTGAATAAACGAGGCTTTATTGAGCAAAGATGTTGTGCCTCCTGTAGCTGCTACCAGAATGCGAGCAGCTCCGGTGAGCACACACATTTATACGTTGCCTACTGGGCGGAGCCAGCAGGCAGGGATTTACCCATGTACCTCTAGTACAGGAGCCTTACCATACTACATCTAATATACAGGTATTACATCTAATATACAGATAGTGGTGACTACCACATTCACCCCCTGTTACAAAAGAGACTGGCGAGGGTGGTGGAAAAATTTACAGTTCAGGCAAAATTTACAGGTTCAGTCGGTCGGGTGCCTTGATCCTCCGCTGTGATCGCCTCTGTCCCGGTGGTGATGTGGGCGCCAACTTGGTCACCTATGACTCCAGGAGCGTGTTGTCCTCGTCTTCATCGCCCTCTAGTGGAACCAGTGGGAGGACGGATCGTCCTGGGGCAGGGGCTGTGGTGAGGTGTGTTGGGGGGGTGGGCCGTGGGTGGGGATCCAGCTGGTGCCAGGTCCTGGAGGGAGACTGTGTCCTGGCGCCCGTTAGGGTGCGCCACGTAGGCGTACTGCGGGTTCGCGTGCAGTAGTTGTACTCTTTCGACAAATGGGTCGGCCTTGTGGGTCCGCACGTGTTTGTGGAGGAGGACGGGTCCAGGAGCTGCTAGCCATGTTGGGAGCGAAACCCCGGAGGTGGACCTCCTGGGGAAGGCAAGGAGACGTTCATGGGAGATTTCATTAGTTGCTGTGCAGAGTAGTGATCGGATGGAGTGGAGCGTGTCGGGGAGGACATCCTACCAGCGGGAGACTTGGAGATGTTTAGACTGTAGGGCCAGCAGGACGACCTTCTGTCCCATTCTCCCTTTCCACCTGCCCGTTCCCCCGGGGGTTGTAGCTGGTCGTCCTGCTTGAGGCAATGCCCTTGCTGAGCAGGAACTGACGCAGCTCATCACTCATAAAAGAGGATCCCTGGTCGCTGTGGACGTAAGCGGGGAAACCGAACAGGGCAAAGATGCTGTTGAGTGCTTTAATGACCATGGCAGAAGTCATATCGGGGCATGGGATGGCGAAGGGTAATCAGGAGTACTCATCGACCACGTTCAGGAAGTGCGTGTTTTGGTCGGTGGAGGGGAGGGGCCCTTTGAAGTCCATGCCGAGGCGTTCAAAGGGGTGGGAGGCCTTCACCAGGTGCGCTCGAACTGGCCGGTAGAAGTGCGGTTTACACTCCACGCAAACCTGGCAATCTCTGGTGACAGCCCTGACCTCCGCAAGTAGGGCAGGTTGCGGGCATTTATGAAGTGGAAGAATCGGATGACCACCGGGCGACAGAGACTCGTGTAGGGCCCGGAGTTGATCCACTTGTGTGCCGGCACATGTACCTCGGGATAGGGCATCGGGGGGCTCGTTGAGCTTCCCGGGGCGATACAAAATCTCGTAATTGTAGGTGGAGAGCTCAATCCTGCATCTCAAGATTTTATCATTTTTGATCTTGCCCCGCTGTGTATTATTGAACATGAAGGCAACCGACTGTTGGTCAGTGAGGAGAATGAATCGCCTGCCTGCCAGGTAATGCCTCCAATGCCGCATAGCTTCCTCGATGGCTTGGGCCTCCTTTTCGACAGAGGAATGCCAAATTTCAGAGGTATGGAGGGTGCGGTAAAAGAATGCCACGGGCCTGCCTGCCTGGTTGAGGGTGGCGGCCAGAGCGACGTCTGATGCTTCGCTCTCGACCTGAAAAGGGAGGGACTCGTCGACCGCGTGCATTGTGGCCTTGGCGATGTCTGCCTTGATGCAGTTGAAGGCCTGGCGGGCCTTGTGGAGTGAATGAGTGGGCGGGCCTTGTCCGCATAGTTAGGGACCCACTGGGCATAATAGGAGAAAAAAAACCCCACATCGTTTCAGGGCCTTGGGGCAGTGGGGGAGGGGGAGTTCCATGCGGTCGGGGTCGGGCCCGAGAACTCCGTTTTCCACGACATAGCCAAGGATGGGTAAGCGGTTGGTGCGGAACACGCACTTCTCCTTATTGTACGTGAGATTAAGGAGCTGGGCGGTGTGGTGAAATTTGCGACGCTTAGCGTCGTGGTCTTGCTGAGTGTGGCCGCAGATGGTGACGTTATCTAGTTACGGGAAAGTGGCCCGCAGTCTGTACCAGTCAACCATTCGGGCCATCTCACGCTGGAAGACCGAGACCCCCTAAGTGACGCTGAAGGGAACCCTAAGGAAGTGATAGAGGCGACCATCTGCTTCGAACGCAGTGTATTGGCGGTCCACCTTGCGGATGGGGAGCTGGTGGTAGGCAGATTTCAGGTCCACTGTGGAAAAGACCCGGTACTGTGCAATCTGATTGACCATATCAGATATGCGTGGGAGGGGATACGCATCGAGCTGCGTGTACCGATTGATGATCTGACTGTAGTCGATGACCATCCTGTGTTTCTCCCCAGTCTTTGTTACTACCACTTGAGCTCTCCAGGGGCTGTTGCTGGCCTCAATTATGCCTTCCTGCAGAAGCCACTTGACCTCCGACCTGATGAAGATCCTGTCCTGGGCACTGTACCGTCTGCTCCTGGTGGTGACGGGTTTGCAATCCGGGGTGAGGTTTGCAAACAAGGAAGGTGGACCGACCTTAAGGGTCGCGAGGCCACATGCGGTGAGTGGGGTAGGATCCGCTGAATTTTAAAGTTAAGCTTTGGAGGTGGCACTGGAAGTCCAGACCGAGTGACAGGGCAGAGGTTGGGGAGGATGTAGAGCCGGAAGTTGCTAAACTCTACGCCCTGGACGGTGAGGGTCGCGATGCAGTACCCCCGGATTTCCACAGAATGGGATCCGGAGGCCAGGGAGATTCTCTGGGTAACGGGGTGTACCACGAGGGAGCAGCGCCTTTCCACAGTGGGGTGGATGAAGCTTTCCGTGCTCCCGGAGGCAAGAAGGCAATATGTCTTGTGCCCATCGATTTTCACCGTAGTCATTGCGGTTGCGAGATTGTGTGGCCGGGACTGGTCGAGGGTGATCGAGGCAAGTCGCGGCTGATGCTGGGAGGCCCCGGGCTGGTGAGCAGTGGTGGCAGGCGATGAGCGGCCAGACGAAGTTCCCAATGAGCAGGGGTCCTGAGGCGCCATCCAAATTGGCGCCGAAGGTGGCGGCCCCCACATGGCGGGCAGCGTTAAAGATGGCAGCACCCATGGGCCGCACATGGTCTGTAGAGTAGAAGATGGCGGCGCCCACGGGCCGCATGTGGTCTGCGGGATGAAAATGGCGGCACCCACGGGTCGCACATGGGGGGTGTGTGGTAGTATGTATTGGGTGTCATGTGGGACTGGAAGCCCTAATGTCATTGGCTGACAGATCCCGGGTCCTGGTTGGCCGTTGACCTCATACTCCGCCCTGAAGGCGAAGTATAAGAAGCCGGTGCCTTCCCCCGCAGGCCAGTTTACTATTGGGCTGCTGGGGAACAGACACGCTTAATAAAGCCTCATCGACTTCACTCTATTCGTCTCACGGTGTCTTTGTGCGCCACAATTTATTAAGCGTGCCTAAAAAGGACTATGGAGCTCAGGATCATTCCAGAATGCCTGAGGATCAGCCCCCACGCAGTGAATGCGGCAGCAGCCTTCAAACACTGGCAGACTTGCTTCGAGGCCTACATCACATCGACCACAGGCCGAGTCTCAGACGAACAAAAACTGCAGGTCCTGCACTTGAGGGTGAGCACGGAGATTTTCACCCTCATTGAAGACACCCACGATTTCCAGACGGCGTTCACAGCACTGAGAAGTCTCTACGTTCGCCCAGTTAACCAAATCTACGCTCGCTACCAGCTCGCGACAAGACGGCAAGCTCCCGGAGAATCGATGGACGAGTTCTACGCCGCGCTGCTGATTTTGGGAAGAGCCTGCAGCTGCCCGTCGGTGAATGCAAATGAACATACGGACATGTTAATGTGCGATGCTTTTGTGGCAGTAATGCAATCCTCCCAAATCCGCCAAAGACTTCTAGAAAAAGAGTCGCTAGGACTCTCAGAGGCACGGGCCCTGGCAGCCTCGCTGGACGTAGCCGCGCGTAATACCCGCGCCTACGGCCCCGACCGCGCGGCAGGCCATTGGGCCCCGTACGTACCCGCCACGGCAAACCCCCTACCCCCCCGGACACCCCACAGGCTTGCGCAGTCCAAACGCCGAGTCGCACCGGGGGCGCCCGCTGTTATTTCTGCGGCCAGGCGAAGCACCCCCGACAACGCTGTCCGGCCCGCGCAGCCATCTGCAAAAGCTGCGGGAAAAAGGGCCACTATGCGGTGGTGTGCCGATCCCGCGTGGTCGCCGCCGTCCCGGGAGAACAGGGAGCCCTACAGGCAGCCTATGCGTCCCAACCCCCCCACCACGCCAAGTGCGACCCGCAGGCGCCGCCATTTTGGGTCCCGACCACCGCGGTCCCGGGAGAACTGGGAGCCCTGCACGCCGCCTACGCTCCCCAACCCCCCTCCCCGCAGTCCATGTACGACCCGCCGCCGGCGCTCCCGATTTGGGTGCCGGCCAACACTCTCCACGGAGAGGAGGGGGTTTTTCGCATCCCGAACGCCACCCTCACCCCCGTCCCGCGCCCCACGCCTGACCCGCCGGTGCCACCTACCTTGACCCCGACCACCGCTGTCCCCGGCGAGGGAGCTCCGCACGGTCCCAGAGCTCGCGGCCCCACGACTGACCCGCCGGCGCCGCCGACCTGGGCCCTCACCCCCGTCCCGCGCCCCACGCCTGACCCGCCGGCCTGGGCCCCGACCACCGCTGTCCCCGGCGAGGGAGCTCCGCGCGGTCCCAGCGCTCGCGGCCCCACGACTGACCTGCCGGCGCCGCCGACCTGGGCCCTCACCCCCGTCCCGCGCCCCACGCCTGACCCGCCGGCCTGGGCCCCGACCACCGCTGTCCCCGCCGAGGGAGCTCCGCGCGGTCCCAGCGCTCGCGGCCCCACGACTGACCCGCCGGCGCCGCCGACCTGGGCCCTCACCCCCGTCCCGCACCCCACTCCTGACCCGCCGGCGCAACTTACCTGGACCCCGATCACCGCTGTCCCCGGCGAGGGAGCTCCTCACGGTCCCAGCGCTCGCGGTACTGACCCGCCGGCCTGGGCCCCGACCACCGCTGTCCCCGGCGAGGGAGCTCCGCGCGGTCCTAGCGCCCACGGCCCTGGTGCTCGCAGTCAAGGAACTCCGCGCGGTCCTAGCGCCCGCGGCCCGGGCGCTCGCAATGCAGGAACTCCGCGCGGTCCTAGCGCCCCTCAGACCCCCCAGCACACCATGTGCGACCCGCAGACGCCGCCATTTTGGGTCCCGACCACCACGAGGGGAGGAGGGTCCCCGCCATCTTGGACCGCCCCCGACCTGTACGACGCATGGGGGCGGCCATTTTGTCCACCCCCGACGCCATCTTGTGACCCCTCAGCCACGGGCGATGTATGGGGGTGGCCATTTTGTCCATCCCCGACGCCATCTTGGACAGCAACAACGGACCCCACCCCACTACTACAACCACGGCTCGCTTCGGTTACACTCGATCAGGCTCGGCCCCGGACTCTCCAGACGACGACGACAACGGTCCTAATTAACGGCCACGAGACGCCATGCCTAGTCGACTCCGGGAGCACGGAAAGTTTTATACATCCCGACACAGTAAGACGCTGTTCCTTAACTACCTTCCCCAGCGCACAAAAGATTTGCCTAGCTGCAGGATCCCACTGCGTACAGATCCAGGGATTCTGCATAGTTACCCTAACGGTACAGGGGAGGGAATTCAAAAACTACAAACTTAACGTCCTTCCCCAACTCTGTGCCCCCACCTTGCTGGGCTTAGATTTTCAATGTAACCTACAGAGCCTTACGTTTAAATTCGGCGGCCCCATACCCCCACTCACTATCTGCGGCCTCGCCACCCTCAAGGTGCAACCCCCGTCCTTGTTTGCGAACCTCACCCCGGATTGCAAACCCGTCGCCACTAGGAGCAGACGGTACAGTGCCCAGGACCGGACCTTCATTCGCTCCGAAGTCCAGCGGCTACTAAAGGAGGGCATAATCCAGGCCAGCAATAGTCCCTGGAGAGCGCAGGTGGTAGTAGTGAAGACAGGGGAGAAACAAAGGATGGTCATTGACTATAGCCAGACCATCAACAGGTACACACAACTAGACGCGTACCCTCTCCCCCGCATATCCGACATGGTTAATCGGATTGCCCAGTATAAAGTCTTCTCCACCGTGGACCTCAAGTCCGCCTACCATCAGCTCCCCATCCGCCCAAGTGACCGCAAGTACACAGCCTTCGAGGCAGACGGGCGGTTATACCATTTCCTACGGGTCCCTTTTGGCGTCACAAACGGCGTCTCGGTCTTCCAACGGGAAATGGACCGAATGGTTGATCAACATGGGTTACGGGCCACGTTCCCGTACCTCGACAATGTAACCATCTGCGGCCACGATCAGCAGGACCACGACGCCAACCTCCAAAAATTCCTCCAGACTGCCAAAGCCTTGAACCTCACGTACAACGAGGACAAGTGCGTTTTTAGCACCGATCGGCTAGCTATTCTGGGCTACATAGTGCGCAATGGGATAATAGGCCCCGACCCCGAACGTATGCGCGCACTCATGGAATTTCCCCTCCCGCACAGCCCAAAAGCCCTGAAACGCTGCCTGGGGTTCTTTTCATACTACGCCCAGTGGGTCCCCCAGTACGCAGACAAGGCCCGCCCCTTAATACAGACCACGACTTTCCCGCTGTCGACAGAGGCTTGCCAGGCTTTCAGCCGCATCAAAGCGGACATCGCAAAGGCCACGATGCACGCCATCGACGAGTCCCTCCCCTTCCAGGTCGAGAGCGACGCCTCTGACGTAGCTCTAGCGGCTACCCTTAACCAAGCGGGCAGACCCGTGACCTTCTTCTCCCGAACCCTCCACGCCTCAGAAATCCGCCACTCCTCAGTGGAAAAGGAAGCCCAAGCCATAGTGGAAGCTGTGCGACATTGGAGGCATTACCTAGCCGGCAGGAGATTCACTCTCCTCACTGACCAACGGTCGGTAGCCTTCATGTTCGATAATGCACAGCGGGGCAAGATCAAGAACGACAAGATCTTGCGGTGGAGGATCGAACTCTCCACCTTCAACTATGAGATCTTGTACCGGCCCGGAAAGCTGAACGAGCCGTCCGATGCCCTATCCCACGGGACATGTGCCAACGCACAAATTGACCGCCTCCAAGCCCTCCACGAGGACCTCTGCCACCCGGGGGTCACTCGGTTTTACCACTTCATCAAGTCCCGCAATCTCCCATACTCCTTAGAGGAGGTCCGTACAGTCACAAGAGACTGCCACATCTGCGCAGAATGCAAACCGCATTTTTTCAGGCCAGATGGAGCGCACCTGATTAAGGCTTCCCGCCCCTTTGAACGCCTCAGTCTCGATTTCAAAGGGCCCCTCCCCTCCACCGACCGCAACGCGTATTTCCTTAATGTAGTGGACGAATACTCCCGCTTCCCTTTTGCCATTCCCTGCTCCGACATGACCGCGGCCACAGTCATTAAAGCCCTGAACAGCATCTTCACGCTGTTCGGTTACCCCGCATACGTCCACAGCGACAGGGGGTCCTCTTTCATGAGTGACGAGCTGCGCCAGTTCCTGCTCAGCAAGGGCATAGCTTCAAGCAGGACGACCAGCTACAACCCCCGGGGGAACGGGCAAGTAGAAAGGGAGAACGGCACGGTCTGGAAGGCCGTCCTACTGGCCCTACGGTCCAGGGATCTCCCAGTTTCACGGTGGCAGGAGGTCCTCCCGGACGCTCTCCATTCCATCCGGTCGTTATTATGTACGAGCACTAATCAAACGCCTCACGAGCGTCTCCTTGTCTTCCCTAGGAGGTCCTCCTCTGGAACGTCGCTGCCGACCTGGCTGGCGGCCCCAGGACCCATCCTGCTCTGAAAGCACGTGCGGGCACATAAGGCGGACCCGTTGGTCGAAAGGGTTCACCTCCTCCACGCAAACCCCCAGTACGCCGACGTGGAGTACCCCGACGGCCGACAGGACACGGTCTCCCTGCGGGATCTGGCGCCCACCGGCACCACGCACACCCCCCCGACACCACCCCCCCCTTCCTGCCACCGCCGCACCCCGCGACCGCCCCCTTCCCAGGAGGATCAGACCCCTCCCCTTTGCACCGACAGCTGAAACCGTGCGGCTCCTGGAGGCGACAACGCTGGTACAAGCACCACCACCACCGCCGGGGCCGAGGCGATCGACACGGATGACCAGACCGCCCGACCGACTCGTGGCGTCGATGTAAAAAAAAGATGGACTGTCCAATGAACATTTTGTTTTTCCCATATCTTTAAATAGTTGTAACAGGACGATACTGTCCAATACTGTACTACCATGTAACTGTTCTATCCTCCCAGGACCAGCCCTGTAAACCCTTACCACCATACGAAGCATCACCCCGCCGGGTTCATTTTTGACAAGGGGTGAATGTGGTAGTATGTATTGGGGGTCATGTGGGACTGGAAGCCCTAATGTCATTGGCTGACAGATCCCGGGTCCTGGTTGGCCGTTGACCTCATACTCCACCCTGAAGGCGAAGTATAAGAAGCCGGTGCCTTCCCCCGCAGGCCAGTTTACTATCGGGCTGCTGGGGAACAGACACGCTTAATAAAGCCTCATCGACTTCCCTCTATTCGTCTCACGGTGTCTTTGTGCGTCACAGGGTGTAAGAACGCTGGGCGTGGAAACAGCAGCGATCGACCAGGCCTGGCACACAACAGCAAAATGTCCCTTCTTTCCGCAGGCCTTGCAGGTTGCACTCCGCGTCGGGCAGAGCTGCCGGGGGTGTTTGGGCCCCCCGGGGTTGGCTGGCTGCCGCGCGGCGAAGGCATGGGGTGGGCTGGAGTCGGTAGATGGTGGGGCCCACAATGTCCACGAGGGTGCCGTGCAGTCGGGGCCATACGCCTGGACGTTACGGGAGGCCAATGTTAGCGAATTCGAGAGCTGCCTGGTTTCCGCAGGGTCAAGCGTACCCCCTTCCAATAGGCGCTGGCGGATGAACGCCGACCCCATGCCCGTAGCAAAAGCGTCTCTAATTAAAAGTTCTGTATGCTCGACTGACGAAACTGCCTGGCAGTCGCAGTTCCTCGCCAGGATGTGCAGGGCACGCCAAAAATCGTCTAGGGACTCACCGGGGAGTTGCTCTCTCGTGGACAGGAAGTGCCTGGCGTGGAGTTTGTTAACCGGCCGAACGTAATGTCCTTTCAGGAGCTCCATTGCTTCAGAGTAAGTGAGCGCATCCCGGATGAGAGGAAACATGTCACGGCTCACCCGTGAATAAAGGACCTGGAGCTTCTGTGCGTCCGAGGGTTGTTCAGCCAATGTTCGGAGGTAGCTTTCGAAGCAGGCTAGCCAGTGGTCAAAGGCCGACGTGGTGTTGGTTGCTTGAGGGTGTAGCTGTAGACGTTCAGGCTTGATGCGAAGTTCCATCGTTTTAAAATCTTTGCTCAATAAATTGATGCACTATCAATTACTACAAAGACGAGAGTAGTGAATAATTGAGGCTTCATTGAGCAAAGATGTGTGGCCTCCTATAGCTGTTACCAGAATAGTACAGCTCCAGTGAGCACACACATTTATACGTTGCCTACTGGGCGGAACTAGCAGGCAGGGATTTACCCATGTACCTCTAGTACAGGAGCCTTACCGTACTACATCTAATATATAGGTACTACATCTAATATACAGTTAGTGGTGACTACCACACTGCCCTACCCTCTGGCTTCCTGCATTGGTTCCCATCCCTCTGCCACATTCGTTTAAACTTCAAGAAAGCACAACAACGCCTATACTTCCTCAGGAAACTAAGGAAATTTGGCATGTCCACATTAACTTACCAACTTTTACAGATGCACCATGGAAAGCACCCTATCTGGCTGCATCACAGCCTGGTATGGCAACTGCTCGGCCCAGGACCGCAAGAAACTTCAGAGAGTCATGAAGTGGATCCATCCACTGACTCCATCGACACCTCCCGCTGCCTGGGGAAAGCGAGCAGCATAATCAAAGACTCCTCCCACCCGGCTTACTCACTCTTCTAACTTCTTCCATCGGGCAGGAGATACAGAAGTCTGAGAACACGCATGAACAGACTCAAAAACAGCTTCTTCCCCGCTGTTACCAGACTCCTAAACGGCCCTGTTATGGACTGACCTCATTAACACTAGACCCTGTATGCTTCATCCAATGCCGGTGCTTACGTAGTTACATTGTTACCGTGTGTTGCCCTATTATGTATTTTCTTTTATGTATTTTCTTTTATTTCCTTTTCTTCCCATGTACTTAATGATCTGTTGAGCTGCTCGCAGAAAAATACTTTTCACTGTACCTCGGTACACGTGACAATAAACAAATCCAATCCAATCCAATCCCTCCCCAACAACGGGAGCAACAACCCCCTCGGACATTGGTTCCAGTCCGGCCCAGGTGTCGACCATCTGATTTGTAATGGTCGGACCTCTCCCAGAGAGGGTGGTTGTAGAGGGTTGTTTTTCAAACTGGAGGCCTGTGACTAGTGGTGTGCCTCAGGGATCGGTGCTGGGTCCACTGTTATTTGTGATTTATATTAATGATTTGGATGAGAATTTAGGAGGCATGGTTAGTAAGTTTGCAGATGACACCAAGATTGGTGGCACAGTGGATAGTGAAGAAGGTTATCTAGGATTGCAACGGGATCTTGATCAATTAGGCCAGTGGGCCGACGAATGGCAGATGGAGTTTAATTTAGATAAATGTGAGGTGATGCATTTTGGCAGATCGAATCAGGCCAGGACCTACTCAGTTAATGGTATGGCGTTGGGGAGAGTTATAGAACAAAGAGATCTAGGAGTACAGGTTCATAGCTCCTTGAAGGTGGAGTCGCAGGTGGACAGGGTGGTGAAGAAGGCATTCGGCATGCTTGGTTTCATTGGTCAGAACATTAAATACAGGAGTTGTACAAAATAAGTGGCCAAAGCCAATTCCGTAAAGTCCACAAAAACTTTAGTGACAAACTCCAGGGAGCCCATATACATTTATTATTCAGACAGATTCTCCATGTGTAAGTCCCTTAGCAATCACATATTTACCCTTGTTATCCTTTACACAATTCTCCATCTTAAAGGGAACATTTTTGTTGACCAAAATTGCTACTCCCCTGCTGCTTGTCGAAAACAAGGCAAAACCTGTCCCACCCACTCCTGTTCTAACTCATTATCCAAATGAATCTCCAGTGTCAAGGCTATAACCACTTCTCCATCTCAAGAAAAACAGGATTTTTCCCTTTTGACAGGATGATGGATTCCTCTCACATTCCAGGAACATAGTTTAAAATTAGTTACTGCCATTGCTCAGATAGGGGGAAAATAGGACAGGATTTTCACGCCAAATCCAGGCGCGTGTCACAACATACCGCCCCCATCTCAAGTTACACCAGAGGCAAGAGAACGTCCCTTAAGAGTTCTCTTGGATAAAAGACCTGTCTGTACCAACACAGGATTTAGTCAACAACACAACCCAACACAACAAAATACAAAAGAATTACAACCACATTCATTCTAAGGGGATATTCCTCAGCACGCGTGAGGACCCGTATGGCTAATCCTACGGCCATACCATTATTACCATCAGGAGACAACCTCCTTGACAGAGAGAAGAAAAAAGCTAAGAAGCGAATGGGAACCAAATGTTCCACCTGCATTTTGAACCCACCCATAAAGCCCTGCAGCCTCCACTCAACGCCAGCAATGGTGCTACTTGGTTCTGTCATTTTTAAAGAGAGGATACCAACAAACCAGTATTACCATCATAAAGGTAGGGGAAATCATGATGACCCAGTCATTCTTCCTGTGGCCTTGGTTCTCCAAATCGTCCAGGATTTCTGACATACCATGTGGCTGCTTTTCAAACGACTGGAAGCGAGCTTCAGCTGAGGAAGCAACATTTTTGATGTTGAGAATTCTTTCCTCTGTTTCATCGAGTCTTTTGTTAGTATTCTGCAGCTCGGACTTCCGGGTGCGGCGATGACCAGCTGAGTCGCACGTTTCGGCAGCTCGCGGTGAAACGGACTTTTGGGCTCTTGATAGGAGCCCCAACGGCAATTTTGACGGCTAAAAACACTGTGCGGTAAACCAGAAGGGAATCCCCCCTGGATACGGATGAAAAAAGGAGGAGAAAGTGGCCGGATTGCAGTGGATCCTTTAGAACAGCGGCAAGGAAGGCAAGCAAAAACCAAGATGGCGTCGGAAGGTGGCAGTTTAACATGGGGCCCTGAACAACAAGAGTTCTTGAAATGCTGTGTGGAAGAGCTCAAAAAGGAAATGAAGAAAGAGCTGTTGGCCCCGATACTACAGGCGATCGAAGGGCTAAAGGAGGAACAAAAGACCCAGGAGCGGGAGCTTCGGGTCGTGAAGGCAAAGGCAGCCGAGAATGAGGACGACATACAGGGCCTGGTGGTGAAGACGGAGACGCATGAGGCACATCAGAAACGATGTGTGGAAAGGTTGGAGGCACTGGAGAACAACGCAAGGAGGAACAACCTGAGGATTCTTGGTCTTCCTGAAGGTGCGGAGGGAGCGGACGTCGGGGCATATGTGAGCACGATGCTGCACTCGTTAATGGGAGCGGAGGCCCCGGCGGGTCCGTTGGAGGTGGAGGGAGCATACCAAGTGATGGCGCGAGGACCGAGAGCAGGAGAAATTCCCAGAGCCATAGTGGTGAGATTCCTCCGTTTTAAGGATAGAGAAATGGTCCTTAGATGGGCAAAGAAAACTCGGAGCAGTAAATGGGAGAACGCAGTGATCCGCGTTTATCAAGACTGGATTGCGGAGGTGGCGAGAAGGAGGGCGAGCTTTAATCGGGCCAAGGCGGTGCTTCATAAAAAGAAGATAAAATTTGGAATGCTGCAACCGGCAAGACTGTGGGTCACATATCGAGGGAGGCACCACTACTTTGAGACGGCGGATGAAGCGTGGACTTTTATTGTGGAAGAAAAACTGGAATGAGCGGGTTATTAAAAAGAACGTTTGAACAAAGTGGTGGGGCGAATGTGGGGGGCGAAGAGGGGGGTTAAAAAGGAGTTTTATGTACTAATCCTGCGATGTGGTAACTTTTCTCTCTTCCACAGGTGGTGATGGGGGGAGGAGGGGAGGTGGAGGAGATGGGGCGTTGGCCATTGGGGGCGGGGCCAAGGGAGAAGCGCGGGCTTGGTTCCCGCGCTATGATAATCATGGCGGGAATAGAGAAGCAGGAAGGAGGGGGCGTCGCATGGTGCGAGCCGAGGTCACGGGGGGAAGCCGAGGTCGGCCAGAGTTTGCTGACTTCTGGGAGCAACATGGGGGGAGTAATTACGCTAGCGGGGGATCTAGCGGGGGGGGGGGAGGGGGGAATTACTGGGTTGCTGCTGCTGGGGAGAGGGGGGAGCTGGTATGGGAGGGGATGGGCGGGGGGGCACCGCCTGGGGGAGATACAGCTGCGTGGGAACCGGGTGAGGAGCTGGAAAAAGGGGATGGCTAATCGACAAGGGGGGGTGCTAAGAAGCCCCCCAACCCGGCTGATCACGTGGAACGTGAGAGGGCTGAACGGGCCGATAAAGAGGGCACGGGTACTCGCACACCTTAAGAAACTTAAGGCAGATGTGGTTATGTTACAGGAAACGCACCTGAAACTGATAGACCAGGTTAGGCTACGCAAAGGATGGGTGGGGCAGGTGTTCCATTCGGGGCTAGATGCGAAAAACAGGGTGGTGGCTACATTAGTGGGGAAGCGGGTAATGTTCGAGGCAAAGACTATAGTGGCGGATAACGGGGGCAGATACGTGATGGTGAGTGGCAAACTACAGGGGGAGACGGTGGTTTTGGTAAACGTATATGCCCCGAACTGGGATGATGCCAATTTTATGAGGCGGATGCTAGGACGCATTCCGGACCTAGAGATGGGAAAGCTGATAATGGGGGGAGATTTTAATACGGTGTTGGAACCAGGGCTGGATAGGTCGAAGTCCAGGACTGGAAGGAGGCCGGCAGCAGCCAAGGTACTTAAAGGTTTTATGGAGCAGATGGGAGGTGTAGACCCGTGGAGATTTAGCAGACCTAGGAGTAAGGAGTTCTCGTTTTTCTCCTATGTCCATAAAGTCTACTCGCGAATAGACTTTTTTGTGCTGGGAAGGGCGTTGATCCCGAAGGTGAGGGGAACGGAGTATACGGCTATAGCCATTTCGGATCACGCTCCACACTGGGTAGACTTGGAGATAGGGGAGGAAACAGGAGGGCGCCCACCCTGGAGAATGGACATGGGACTAATGGCAGATGAGGGGGTGTGTCTAAGGGTGAGGGGGTGCATTGAAAAGTACTTGGAACTCAATGATAATGGGGAGGTCCAGGTGGGAGTGGTCTGGGAGGCGTTGAAGGCGGTGGTTAGAGGGGAGCTGATATCAATAAGGGCACATAAAGGGAAGCAGGAGAGTAAGGAACGGGAGCGGTTGCTGCAAGAGCTTTTGAGGGTGGACAGACAATATGCGGAAGCACCGGAGGAGGGACTGTACAGGGAAAGGCAAAGGCTACATGTAGAATTTGACTTTCTGACTACGGGCACTGCAGAGGCACAATGGAGGAAGGCACAGGGTGTACAGTACGAATATGGGGAGAAGGCGAGCAGGTTGCTGGCACACCAATTGAGGAAAAGGGGAGCAGCGAGGGAAATAGGGGGAGTGAGGGATGAGGAAGGAGAGATGGAGCGGGGAGCGGAGAGAGTGAATGGAGTGTTCAAGACATTTTATAAAAAATTATATGAAGCTCAACCCCCGGATGGGAGGGAGAGAATGATGGGCTTCTTGGATCGGCTGGAATTTCCCAAGGTGGAAGAACAGGAAAGGGTGGGACTGGGAGCACAGATCGAGGTAGAAGAAGTGGTGAAAGGAATTAGGAGCATGCAGGCGGGAAAGGCCCCGGGACCGGATGGATTCCCAGTCGAATTCTATAGAAAATATGTGGACTTGCTCGCCCCAGTATTGACGAGGACCTTTAATGAGGCAAAGGAAAGGGGACAACTGCCCCCGACTATGTCTGAAGCAACGATATCGCTTCTCTTAAAGAAGGAAAAGGACCCGCTACAATGCGGGTCCTATAGACCTATTTCCCTCCTAAATGTAGATGCCAAGATCCTGGCCAAGGTAATGGCAATGAGAATAGAGGAATGTGTCCCGGGGGTGGTCCACGAGGACCAAACTGGGATTGTGAAGGGGAGACAGCTGAACACGAATATACGGAGGCTGTTAGGGGTAATGATGATGGCCCCACCAGAGGGGGAAACGGAGATAGTAGTGGCGATGGATGCCGAGAAAGCATTTGATAGAGTGGAGTGGGATTATTTGTGGGAGGTGTTGAGGAGATTTGGTTTTGGAGAGGGGTATGTTAGATGGGTGCAGCTGTTGTATAGGGCCCCGATGGCGAGCGTGGTCACGAATGGACGAGGATCTGCATATTTTCGGCTCCATAGAGGGACAAGGCAGGGATGCCCTCTGTCCCCATTATTGTTTGCACTGGCGATTGAGCCCGTGGCGATAGCGTTGAGGGGTTCCAAGAAGTGGAGGGGAGTACTTAGAGGAGGAGAAGAGCACCGGGTATCTTTGTATGCGGACAATTTGCTACTATACGTGGCAGACCCGGCGGAGGGGATGCCAGAAATAATGCGGATACTTGGGGAGTTTGGGGATTTTTCAGGGTATAAATTAAACATGGGGAAAAGTGAGTTGTTTGTGGTGCACCCAGGGGAGCAGAGTAGAGAAATAGAGGACCTACCGTTGAGGAAGGTAACAAGGGACTTTCGTTACCTGGGGATCGATAGCCAAGAATTGGGGCACATTGCATAGGTTAAATTTAACGCGGTTGGTGGAACAAATGGAGGAGGATTTCAAGAGATGGGATATGGTATCCCTGTCACTGGCAGGGAGGGTGCAGGCGGTTAAGATGGTGGTCCTCCCGAGATTCCTCTTTGTGTTTCAGTGCCTCCCGGTGGTGATCACGAAGGCTTTTTTTAAAAGGATTGAAAAGAGCATCATGGGTTTTGTGTGGGCTGGGAAGACCCCGAGAGTGAGGAAGGGATTCTTACAGCGTAGCAGGGATAGGGGGGGGCTGGCACTACCGAGCCTAAGTGAGTATTATTGGGCCGCTAATATTTCAATGGTGAGTAAGTGGATGGGAGAGGAGGAGGGAGCGGCGTGGAAGAGATTAGAGAGGGCGTCCTGTAGGGGGACTAGCCTACAGGCTATGGTGACAGCCCCATTGCCGTTCTCACCGAGGAACTACACCACAAGCCCGGTGGTGGTGGCTACACTGAAGATTTGGGGACAGTGGAGACGGCATAGGGGAAAGACTGGAGCCTTGGGGGGTCCCCGATAAGAAACAACCATAGGTTTGCCCCGGGGGGAATGGATGGGGGATATGGAATGTGGCAAAGAGCAGGAATAACGCAACTGAAAGATCTGTTTGTGGATGGGAAGTTCGCGAGTCTGGGAGCGCTGATCGAGAAATATGGGTTGCCCCAAGGGAATGCATTCAGGTATATGCAACTGAGGGCTTTTGCAAGGCAACAGGCGAGGGAATTCCCGCAGCTCCCGACACAAGAGGTGCAGGGCAGAGTGATCTCAAAGACATGGGTGGGAGATGGTAAGGTGTCAGATATATATCGGGAAATGAGGGACGAAGGGGAGACTATGGTAGATGAACTAAAAGGGAAACGGGAAGAAGAGCTGGGGGAGGAGATCGAGGAGGGGCTGTGGGCAGATGCCCTAAGCAGGGTAAACTCGTCGTCCTCGTGTGCCAGGCTAAGCCTGATTCAGTTTAAGGTATTACACAGGGCGCATATGACTGGAGCACGGCTCAGTAAATTTTTTGGGGTGGAGGATAGGTGTGCGAGGTGCTCGAGAAGCCCAGCGAATCATACCCATATGTTTTGGTCATGTCCGGCACTACAGGGGTTTTGGATGGGGGTGACAAAGGTGCTTTCAAAAGTAGTGGGGGTCCGGGTCGAACCGAGCTGGGGGTTGGCTATATTTGGGGTTGCACAAGAGCCGGGAGTGCAGGAGGCGAGAGAGGCCGATGTTTTGGCCTTTGCGCCCCTAGTAGCCCGGCGCAGGATATTGTTAATGTGGAAAGAAGCCAAGCCCCCGGGGGTGGAGACCTGGATAAATGACATGGCAGGGTTTATAAAGCTAGAGCGGATTAAGTTCGTTCTAAGGGGGTCGGCTCAAGGGTTCACCAGGCGGTGGCAACCGTTCGTCGAATACCTTGCAGAAAGATAGATGGAATGGAAAAAAGAAGGCAGCAGCAGCAGCCCAGGATCGGGAGGGGGGGGGGGGGCGGAGGGGGGGGGGGGGGGGGGAGGAGGAACCAGAAGGACTCTCAGGGTTGTTAATATATACTGTATAATATGTATAGGTCGTTGCGACAGATAATTATATATTGGACTGTTAAATTATATTTTTGGAGAGTGTTACTTGTGATAAGGCAGTTGCCAATTAGGGTTAGTTTTCATTTTTGTTATTTATTATTTATTCATTTTTTGTTTATAAAATAGGTCATTGTTATTTGTGTTGTTATAATATTGTGTAAAGGATGCACAATGTACTGTGTTGGTTGACCAAAGATTTTCAATAAAATATTTATTTTAAAAAAAAGTATTCTGCAGCTCGGTCTCAAGAACTCTGAGATTCTGCATCAACAAGGCAAGTCTGACGTCTATGACTCTAATAACAACTTGATCCTCGAGCGGTCTCTCGACATGTTGCTTTCGAAGGCGCTGGAAGTGGTCACCACCTCCATTGCTTCCAGCTGCTGCTCCCTTTTATCACCGGAAGTTTGAGAGTTCCTCCAACACTTGGGGCTGGTTTAGCACACTGGGCTAAATCGCTGGTTTTTAAAGCAGACCAAGGTAGGTCAGCAGCAGCAGCACGGTTCAATTCCCGTACCAGCCTCCCTGAACAGGTGCCGGAATGTGGCGACTAGGGGATTTTCACAGTAACTTCATTTGAAGCCTACTTGTGACAATAAGCGATTTTCATTTCATTTCACTTATCCAAAAATCCTCCAAGGAGAAACCACTGAGGATTAACTCTCAGATTAGGCAAGCACGTGCCACGTAAACAGGATACACGAAGGGTAATAAAGAGGATGGTGCCAGAGCCCACGGACAAGTTGCTGTTCACGCGCCTGCTTCACATGGTTCCCCCTCTGGCCAGTTTCTACACAGCCAGGGATTTAGTCTTAGTATAACCAGTCTCTAATGACTGGGAGTTACTTTGACTATTGACAATCCAGTCACTGTGCGGTGTTTGCAAAGGGTTAACTAATTCTGCTGATTCCCTGGAATCCAGTCTGAAACTCTGTCCTAATGGGCACAACCTGCTTCTCAGTCAGGAATCCACCACTTCCTGCACACAAGCTATTAATAGAGAAAAATGCACACAAACCATGCAAACATCACCCCACCCCCATACACCATCCTCTTCACCAGCCTGTCACCAACACACTGCAACTCAACACAATTCAGCCCTCAATATAAAGCAAGAGCAGACTGCAGATTCAGAGAGGAGGTCAGAGACTGACACAGGGGGGCTACAGAAACACAGGGGCCGGGATTCTCTGATCCTGAGGCTAAGTGTTGACACCATCGTAAACGCCGTCGCGTTTCACACGGCGTCAACATGGCCTAGGAGCAGCGATTCTGACCCCGACAGGGGGCCAGCACAGCACTGGAGCGACCCATGCCACTCTAGCTGCCGATACCGGCGTCAAATGGGCGCAGTGGGACCGGCGGCAATGCGCGCATGCGCAGTGTGACCGGTGCGATTGCGCGCATGCGCAGTGGCTCCCTTCCCCGCGCCGGCCCGGACGCAACATGACGCAGGGCTTCAGGGGCCGGCGCGGAACAATAGAGGCCCCCAGCCTGAGAGGCCGGCCCGCCGATCGGGAGGCCGCGATCGCGGGCCAGGCCACAGCGGAGGCCCCCTCCGGGGTCGGATAACCTTCCCCCACCACCAGACCCTCCGGATGGATGCACGGCGAGGTCCCGTCGGGTAAGACCACACGTGGACGCCACCGGCGGGACTCGGATATTTTTTACGGCCACTCGACCCATCCTGGGTGGAGAATCGCTGGGCGGGCCACGTAGAGCAGCCCCCAACTGGCGCCGCACCGACTGCGCGGGCGCCTATGGCGCCGATTCTCCGCTCTCTGGGGGGCGTGGTGCAATTCGCGCCTGGCACTTATTGGGCTGAGAGAATCCCGCCCCCAGAACATGAGCGAGTACAGCGGCAGGCAGAATGTCACAAAGACATGAGAGGAAGGCAGAGCAAGGTAGGAAAACATAAACAGATGAAGAGAGTCAAAGAGGTCTACAGCTCAGAAAGGCCCTTCGGCCCATCAATTCTGCACCATTCAAAAACAATCACCTAATCCCCTTTTCTAGTACTTGGCCCATAGCCTTGTATGCTCTGGGATCACAAGTGCACCATCTAAACACTTCTTAAATGTTATGAGGGTCTCTGCCTCCACCACCCTTTCAGGCAGCAAGTTCCAAATTCCCACAACCCTCTGGGTGAAAATGTTCTCTCCTCTAAACCTTCTGCCCCTCACCTTAAATCTATGTCCCCTGGCCTTTGATCCCTCCACCAAGGGGAAAAGTCTGTCCCTGTCCATTCTATCTATGCCCCTCATAATTTTATACATCCCAATCATCATAGATCATCATAGAATTTACAGTGCAGAAGGAGGCCATTCGGCCCATCGAGTCTGCACCGGCTCTTGGAAAGAGCACCCTACCCAAGGGCAACACCTCCCCCCTATCCCCATAACCCAGTAACCCCACCCAACACTAAGTGCAATTTTGGACACTAAGGGCAATTTATCATGGCCAATCCACCTAACCTGCACATCTTTGGACTGTGGGAGGAAACCGGAGCACCCGGAGGAAACCCACGCACACACGGGGAGGATGTGCAGACTCCGCACAGACAGTGACCCAAGCCGGAATCGAACCTGGGACCCTGGAGCTGTGAAGCAATTGTGCTATCCACAATGCTACCGTGCTGCCCCAATCATGTTCCCCCTCAGTCTCCTCTGCTCCAAGAAAAACAACCCCACTCTGTGCAGACTCTCTTTATGACAAAGCATACAAAGTGGCAAACATTAGTGGGAGACTAGAGGACTGGTAAATCTTTAGGGGGGCAACAGAAAGCTACTAAAAAAGCTATAAAGAGTAAGATAGATTATGAGAATAAACGTGCTCAGAATATAAAAATAGATAGCAAAACAGATAGTAAAA
The DNA here is from genome assembly GCF_047496885.1 of Scyliorhinus torazame. Lineage (NCBI taxonomy): Eukaryota > Metazoa > Chordata > Chondrichthyes > Carcharhiniformes > Scyliorhinidae > Scyliorhinus > Scyliorhinus torazame. The sequence continues at coordinate 88,177,908 of NC_092723.1, forward strand.
ACAGGTAGGATCAAGGAAAACCCAAAAGCTTTCTATAGGTATGTCAGGAATAAGCGAATGACTAGGGAAAGAGTAGGACCAGTCAAGGACAGGGATGGGAAGTTGTGCGTGGAGTCTGAAGAGATAGGAGAGATACTAAATGAATATTTTTCGTAAGTATTCACTCTGGAAAAAGATAATGTTGTGGAGGAGAATGCTGAGACCCAGGCTATTAGAATAGATGGCATTGAGGTACGTAGGGAAGAGGTGTTGGCAATTCTGGACAGGCTGAAAATAGATAAGTCCCCGGGGCCTGATGGGATTTATCCTAGGATTCTCTGGGAAGTCAGGGAAGAGATTGCTGGACCTGTGGCTTCGATTTTTATGTCATCATTGGCTACAGGAATAGTGCCAGAGGACTGGAGGATAGCAAATGTGGTCCCTTTGTTCAAAAAGGGGAGCAGAGACAACCCCGGCAACTATAGACCGGTGAGCCTCACGTCTGTAGTGGGTAAAGTCTTGGAGGGGATTATAAGAGACAAGATTTATAATCATCTAGATAGGAATAATATGATCAGGGATAGTCAGCATGGCTTTGTGAAGGGTAGGTCATGCCTCACAAACCTTATCGAGTTCTTTGAGAAGGTGACTGAACAGGTAGACCAGGGTAGAGCAGTTGATGTGGTGTATATGGATTTCAGTAAAGCGTTTGATAAGGTTCCCCATGGTGGGCTATTGCAGAAAATACGGAGGCTGGGGATTGAGGGAGATTTAGAGATGTGGATCAGAAATTGGCTAGCTGAAAGAAGACAGAGGGTGGTGGTTGATGGGCAATGTTCAGAATGGAGTTTGGTTACAAGTGGCGTACCACAAGGATCTGTTCTGGGGCCGTTGCTGTTTGTCATTTTTATCAATGACCTAGAGGAGGGCGCAGAAGGGTGGGTGAGTAAATTTGCAGACGATACTAAAGTCGGTGGTGTTGTCGACAGTGTGGAAGGATGTAGCAGGTTACAGAGGGATATAGATAAGCTGCAGAGCTGGGCTGAGAGGTGGCAAATGGAGTTTAATGTAGAGAAGTGTGAGGTGATTCACTTTGGAAGGAATAACAGGAATGCGGAATATTTGGCTAATGGTAAAGTTCTTGGAAGTGTGGATGAGCAGAGGGATCTAGGTGTCCATGTACATAGATCCCTGAAAGTTGCCACCCAGGTTGATAGGGTTGTGAAGAAGGCCTATGGAGTGTTGGCCTTTATTGGTAGAGCGATTGAGTTCCGGAGTCAGGAGGTCATGTTGCAGCTGTACAAAACTCTGGTACGGCCGCATTTGGAGTATTGCGTACAGTTCTGGTCACCGCATTATAGGAAGGACGTGGAGGCTTTGGAGCGGGTGCAGAGGAGATTTACCAGGATGTTGCCTGGTATGGAGCGAAAATCTTATGAGGAAAGGCTGATGGACTTGAGGTGGTTTTCGTTGGAGAGAAGAAGGTTAATAGGAGACTTAATAGAGGCATACAAAATGATCAGGGGGTTAGATAGGGTGGACAGTGAGAGTCTTCTCCCGCGGATGGAAATGGTTGGCACGAGGGGACATAGCTTTAAACTGAGGGGTAATAGATATAGGACAGAGGTCAGAGGTAGGTTCTTTACGCAAAGAGTAGTGAGGCCGTGGAATGCCCTACCTGCAACAGTAGTGAACTCGCCAACATTGAGGGCATTTAAAAGTTTATTGGATAAACATATGGATGATAATGGCATAGTGTAGGTTAGATGGCTTTTGTTTCGGTGCAACATCGTGGGCCGAAGGGCCTGTACTGCGCTGTATCGTTCTATGTTCTATGTAAAAGCTTCTACAAATATGTAAAACAAAAAAGAATGGCTAAGGTAAATATTGGTCCTTTAGAGGATGAGAAGGGAGATTTAATAATGGGAGATGAGGAAATGGCTGAGGAACTGAACAGGGTTTTTGGGTCGGTCTTCACAGTGGAAGACACAAATAACATGCTTGTGACTGATAGAAATGAGGCTATGACAGGTGAGGACCTTGAGAGGATTGTTATCACTAAGGAGGTAGTGATGGGCAAGCTAATGGGGCTAAAGGTAGACAAGGCTCCTGGCCCTGAGGGAATGCACCCCGGAGTGCTAAAAGAGATGGCTAGGGAAATTGCAAATGCACTAGTGATAATTTACCAAAATTCACTAGACTCTGGGGTGGTCCCGGCGGATTGGAAATTAGCAAACGTGACACCACTATTTAAAAAAGGAGTTAGGCAGAAAGCGGGTAATTATAGGCCAGTGAGCTTAACTTCGGTAGTAGGGAAGATGCTGGAATCTACCAACAAGGAATAAATAGCGAGGCATCTGGATGGAAATTGTCCCATTGGGCAGACGCAGCATGGGTTCATAAAGGGCAGGTCGTGCCTAACTCATTTCATGGAATGTTTTGAGGACATTAACAGTGCGCTAGATAACGGGGAGCCAATGGATGTGGTATATCTGGATTTCCAGAAAGCCTTTGACAAGGTGCCACACTAAAGGTTACTGCATAAGATAAAGATCCATGACATTAAGGGTAAAGTAGTAGCATGGATAGAGGATTGGTTAATTAATAGAAAGCAAAGAGTGGGGATTAATGGGTGTTTCTCTGGTTGGCAATCAGTAGCTAGTGGTGTCCCTCAGGGATCAGTGTTGGGCCCACAACTGTTCACAATTTACATCGATGATTTGGAGTTGGGGACCAAGGGCAATGTGTCCAAGTTTGCAGACGACACTAAGATGAAATTAAAATCACTTATTGTCACGAATAGGCTTCAACAAAGTTACTGTGAAAAGCCCCTAGTTGCCATATTCCAGCACCTGTTCAGGGAGGCTGGTACAGGAATTGAACCGTGCTGCTGGTCTGTCTTGGTCTGCTTTAAAATCCAGCGATTTAGCCCAGTGAGCTAAACCAGCCCCTGAGTAGTAAAGCAAAAAGTGCAGAGGATACTGGAAGTCTGCAGAGGGATTTGGACAGGCTAAGTGAATGGGCTAGGGTCTGGCAGGTGGAATACAATGTTGGCAAATGTGAGGTTATCCATTTTGGTAGGAATACCAGCAAAAGGAATTATTATTTAAATGATAAAATATTAAAACATGCTGCTGTGCAGAGAGACCTGTGCATGAGTCGCAAAAAATTGGTTTACAGGTGCAACAGGTGATTAAGAAGGCGAATGGAATGTTGTCCTTCGTTGCTAGAGGGATGGAGTTTAAGACTAGGGCGGTTATGCTGCAATTGTATAAGGTGTTAGTGAGGCCACACCTGGAGTATTGTGTTCAGTTTTGATCTCCTTACTTGAGAAAGGATGTACTGGCACTGGAGGGTGTGCAGAGGAGATTTACTAGGTTAATCCCAGAGCTGAAGGGGTTGGATTATGAGGAGAGGTTGAGTAGACTGGGACTGTACTCGTTGGAATTTAGAAGGACGAGGGGGGATCTTATAGAAACATATAAAATTATGAAGGGAATAGATAGGATACATGTGGGCAGGTTGTTTCCACTGGCGGGTGAAAGCAGAACTAGGGGGCATAGCCTCAAAATAAGGGGAAGTAGATTTAGGACTGAGTTTAGGAGGAACGTCTTCACCCAAAGTGTTGTGACTCTATGGAATTCCTTGTCCAGTGAAGCACTGGGGCTGTTTAGCACAGGACTAAATCGCTGGCTTTGAAAACAGACCAAGGCAGGCCAGCAGCACGGTTCAATTCCCATAAAAGCCTCCCTGAACAGGTGCTGGAATGTGGCAACTAGGGGCTTTTCGCAGTAACTTCATTTGAAGCCTACTTGTGACAATAAGCGATTTTCATTTCAGTAGATGCTACTTCATTAAATGTTTTTAAGATAAAGATAGATAGTTTTTTGAAGAATAAAGGGATTAAGGTTTATGGTGTTTGGGCCGGAAGGTGGAGCTGAGACCGCAAAAGATCAGCCATGATCTCATTGAATGGCGGAGCAAGCTCGAGGGGCCAGGTGGCCTACTTCTGCTCCTAGTTCTTATAACTTAGCAACATCCTGGTCAATAGCGGCGCACGGTGTCCGGGTGGAGGAAGCTCTCCGTGCTGCCGCTGTCGAAGAGGCAGGTAACAATGAAACGATTTACCTGAACCTCCATGGTGGATCTGGCGAGCTGATGTGGTCGGTCCTGGTCGAGGACGATGGATGCGATGGTGGAGCTGTTGGAGAAGGGTGCCGGATCAGGGGAGCGGCCTGCGGAAGAAGGTGGCAGCGCCCAGGCGTTGTAGGCTGCTGTTGGAGGGCAGGTTGCTGTCGCTGGCTGCATCTCAGTTGTTTGCAGCATTTCGGTCGAGTGCGCAGGACCGGAAGTGACGATCGGCGGTGGACCGGAAGTGACGCAAGTCGGGGTTCCGGGCGGCGCCCATGCAGACCACGTAGAGGGGGGGCCAGAGGTCGAGTGCGCAGGTCCGAAAGTGACGATCGGCGGCGGGGCGGACCCAGAAGCGACGAACAGCGGCGGACCGGAAGTGACGTGCGGCGGACCGGAAGTGAAGGGAGCCGGGCCGGGAATAATCAAAGATGGCGGCGCCCCTGCGTTGCACATGTCGAATATCGAGCCGGGAATGAAGGATGGCGGCACCCAGGAGTAGCAGGCCGCGGTGTTGGACCCCGAGGCAGCAGTGGAGCGGCAGACGTTTGCAAAATGGCCTTTCTTGCCACAGGCTGAACAGGTAGCATCTCTAGCAGGGCAGCGTTTCCTGGGGTGTTTTGCCTGGCCACAAAAGTAACACTGGGGCCCAGGCCTCATTTTTACTGCTGGTGTGGCTGGGTGGGCCGTGACTTGCAGGGGTTGTTGCTGGGAGGTAGCGGCTACGTAGGGAACGTGGGCAGGTGTACAGGAAGTTTGTGCAGGTGTGTAGGACGCATTATTGTCATAGGCTGCCTGTTGGGCCTCTGCCATAGTGACTGCCGTGTCCAGAGTCAGGGTAGTTTGTGCCAGTAGGAGTTGGCGAATTGGGACGGAGGCGATGCCTGCTACAAAGGCATCGAGCACCAGGGCCTCAGTGTTCTGCTCAGCGGAGACTGCTGGCGCGTTGCAGGTGAGCGAGAGGGCACGGAGGTCCCGAACGAACACGGATAGGGGTTCACCCGGCTGCTGGTGCCGGGAGGCGAGGCGGTGGCGGGCGTAAATAGAATTAACAGTTCGTGCATACCAGCTTTTGAGCTTCACGATGGAGTCGCCGTAGGTCGTAGTTCCCGTGATGTGGTCGAAAAGGCCGTAGTCGAGCCGTGAGCACAGGAGGTTGAGTCGGTCAGCCTCCGTTTTGGCGAAGGCAGAGGATGCTTCCAGGTAGGCCTCGAAACACCGGAGCCAGCAGGTGAAAAGGTGATCCACGCGTGGAGCGTGGGGGTCGAGCGAGAGCTTGTCGGGTTTCAGAGCAGCCTCCATTATAACTGTAGTGTATTAAATTGATGCACTAAGCGTCAAGAACCACAAAGACATGTGAGACTTTAACTAAGGCTTTAATACACTACACTTGTGCGCGACAAAACCAACGGCAACATCGAGGGACGCACTGCGCAGGCGCACCCGATGCAAGACCGAACTGCGCATGCGCAGTGGCGTAACGAACGCCGTGACGTCATGACGTGCGGCAACTGTGGAGCTGTACATTTAAAAGGGCAATGTCCTGCTAAAAAACCGACAATGCCTACGATGTGGCAAGATGGGCCACTACGCTGCCTACTGTCGAGCGGTTCAACCGATGGATCCTACACATCTCCGACAACCTCGCAGACACGTCAGGATCGTCCAGCCCGTACATCAGGACATCCAGCCAAATGACACAGATGACCAAGACGCCTTCCGGGTTTCAGTCATTGATGTGAACAGGGTTAACACCATCAATCCGGCCGATGAATGGAGTGCCACCCTGACGGTCAACCGATCGCAGATCACTTTCTGCCTGGACACTGGCGCATCCGCCAACCTCATAGCATATTCAGCATTCCATGCCATGAAGGTCAAACCACCTATCCAGCCATCCCGGTGCAAGATGGTTGACTATAACGGGAACGTCATCCCGGCCATGGGACCTTGCCAGCTCCAGGTGACACACAAAACGCACACGGCCACACTCCCCTTTGAAATTGTTGGCTCATCGAAAGATTCCTTGCTGGGCGCACAGGCATGCAAGGCTCTTCACCTTGTACAGCGAATTATGTCTCTCTCTCCAGACGACACATCCGACTTCCTGGATGCTGACTTCAACGCAAATCTCCAATCCCTCCTTGCTCACAACCAGGAGGTATTTGAAGGCATGGGGACACTGCCATACACATACAAAATTCGCCTCAAACCGGACGCCATCCCGATCGTTCACGCACCTCGCAGGGTTCCTGCGCCAGTTAAAGACCGCCTCAGGTTGCAGCTGCAGGATCTCCAGGACCAAGGGGTCCTATCCAGGGTCACGGAGCCCATGCCATAGGTCAGCTCCATGGTGTGTGTCAAGAAGCCCTCTGGCGAGCTCCGCATCTGTATAGACCCTAAAGACCTAAATAATAACATTATGCGGGAACACTATCCCATACCTAAACGAGAGGAAATCACCAGTGAGATGGCCCAAGCCAAAATATTGCCAAAACGCGTTGGAGAAGCTCAAACACAAACTGGCCACGGCACCAGTGTTGGCGTTCTTCGACACGTCTCGTCCCACCAAAATCTCAACTGATGCCAGCCAATCTGGTATTGGAGCAGTGCTCCTGCAGAAAGATAACACGTCGTCATGGGCCCCGGTTGCCTATGCATCACGGGCCATGACCCCTACGGAACAGCGCTACGCGCAAATTGAAAAAGAATGCCTGGGCTTGCTAACTGGTTTGGACAAGTTCCACGATTATGTATATGGTCTTCCACGATTCACGGTCGAAACTGACCACCGCCCCCTGGTCAACATAATAAACAAGGACCTGAACGACATGACCCCTCGCCTCCAGCGCATCTTACTTAAACTCAGGAGATATGATTTCCAACTGATCTACACACCAGGGAAGGACCTCATCGTGGCGGATACCCTATCCCGAGCAGTGAGTACACCACCAGATGTGGAGGGGTTCGTATGTCAAGTTGAGGCACACGTGGCTTTGACAGCGGCAAATCTGCCGGCTAACGACCCCAGTCTGGCCCGCATATGCGCAGAGACAGCGGCCGACCCCCTTCGACAGCGAGTGATGCGCCACATGATGGAAGGTTGGCTCAAAGGGCAGTGCCCGCAGTTCTATAATGTACGGGACGACCTAACCACCATTGATGGGATCCTTCTGAAGCTAGACAGGATCGTCATTCCGCACAGTATGTGCCAGATGATTCTCAATCAAATACACGAAGGCCACTTGGGAGTCGAGAAGTGCAGACGGAGGGCCCGAGAGACGGTATATTGGCCGGGCATTAATGACGATATTGCCAACATGGTACTCAATTGCACAACCTGCCAGAGGTTAAAGCCGGCGCAACCTCCTGAGACGCTTCTGCCCCGTGAGCTGGTGACGTCCCCCTGGGCGAAGGTGGGTGTCGACCTATTTCACACGCTTGGCATGGACTATATTATCATCATAGACTACTTCTCCAATTACCCAGAAGTCATACCCCTACACGATCTGACGTCGTCTGCAGTCATCAGGGCCTGCAAGGACACCTTTGCTCGCCACGGCATTCCGATGACTGTCATGTCGGACAATGGGCCCTGTTTCGCCAGCCGTGAATGGTCATCCTTTGCCGCATCATATGGTTTCACACACGTAACATCCAGCCCTCTACATCCCCAGTCCAATGGAAAGGCGGAAAAGGGCGTTCACATTGCCAAGCGGCTCCTCTGCAAGGCTGCTGCTGCCGGATCGGACTTTCACCTCGCCCTGCTGGCCTATCGATCGGCCCCGCTAGCCACGGGTCTCTCGCCAGCACAGCTACTGATGGGTCGCACCCTCAGGACAACTGTGCCTTCCATCCTGACACCAACAACGGACCATGCTAAGGTACTGCACAAGATGCAACTGCAGCGTGATCGCCAGAAGAGTCTGTACGATACAAGGGCGACTGATCTTCCCCCCCTGTCCTCCGGGGATAAAGTCCGCATTCATCTGCCAAATGGTGGCTGGTCAGCACCTGCCGAAGTTCTCCGTTGTGTGGCTCCCCGCTCGTTCCTGGTACGCATGCCGGATGGATCAGTGCGTCGCCGCAATCGGCGAGCCCTTCGCCGCCTTCCACGCTCGCAACCGAACAGTGCACACACGCCGGGTCCTCCACTGGTTCCCGAGGATGACTTCGTGGAGCTGCCACAGATCATGCCCCTTCCATCGCCACCCGTGGCCAGGCTCGCACCTCAGCCGGTGGTTCTCGACCCACCCTTGAGATGGTCAACCCGAATTCGTCGCACACCTACTAGATTGGACTTATGAGACTGTTCACACGTTAAAGTTGAAACACTATTGTATTGTAACATGTTACTGTTTTATCATTCCAGATATCGTTTGACCGGACCCACTTCAAAGTTTTTCGTCTTCCTGTTTTGTTATGGTACAACCTCGTTAGCATGACACACCCGACATCGCCCCATGTATATAGTTACGCCACATGCACCTGCTGTAAATATCACGCACACACACTTTTAGATGCACTCACGACACATTCGTATTTATAACCACGTAGGCACATAATTTTGTAAAAAAAAGGGGGATGTCATGATATTCAAACACACACATCATGATAGACACACCAACAGACAAATCAGCACACACAACACGACAACCAATCATAGACAAGGACAGAGACAGTATAAGAGAAGAAACACGACACCTGGTGGCCAGTAGATCTGGAGACCAGGACAAGGACAGGACCTGATTAACATCACACACAGGGAGTCACCACGGGCAGAGTATCAAGACAGAACTGCAAATAACAAGTTGAAATAAAACAGCGTTGTACCAAATACAACCGTGTTGGTTCATCTGTACATCAGAACACCCAACACTACAAGGAGGAGGGGGTCAGGCAGAGTGTGAGGGATACAGAGTGAGGCAGAGGGGGACAGAGTGTGAGGGATACAGAGTGAGGCAGAGGGGGACAGAGTGTGTGGGATACAGAGTGAGGCGGAGGGGGACAGGGTGTGAGGGATACAGAGTGAGGCGGAGGGGCCAGGCAGAGTGTGAGGGATATAGAGTGAGGCAGAGGGGGACAGAGTGTGAGGGATACAGAGTGAGGGGGAGGGGGTCAGGCAGAGTGTGAGGAATACAGAGTGAGGAGGAGGGGGACAGAGTGTGAGGGGGACAGAGTGTGAGGGGGACAGAGTGTGAGAGGTACAGAGTGTGAGGGGGACAGAGTGAGGCGGTAAAGGCAAATGTAGGCCCCCTACAGACAGAAACAGGGGAATGCATAACAAGGGACAACTAAATGGCTGAGCAATTGAATACATACTTTGGTTCTGTCTTCACAAAAGAGGACACAAATCCTGGGCTTCATTCTCCGACCCCCCCGCCGGGTTGGAGAATCGCCGGGGGCTGCCGTGAATCCCGCCCCCGCCGGTTGCCGAAGTCTCCGGTACCGGATATTCGGCGGGGATGGGAATCGGGCCGCGCCGGTTGGCGGGCCCCCCCGCTCGATTCTCCGGCCCGGATGGGCCGAAGTCCCGCCAATAAACTGCCTGTCCCGCCGGCGTAAATTAAAGTACCTATTTACCGGCGGGACAAGGCGGTGTGGGCGGGCTCCGGGATCCTGGGGGGGGTGCGGGGCGATCTGATCCCGGGGGGTGCCCCCACGGTGGCCTGGCCCGCGATCGGGGCCCACCGATCCACGGGCGGGCCTGTGCCGTGGGGGCACTCTTTCCCTTCCGCCTCCGCCACGGTCTCCACCATGGCGGAGGCGGAAGAGACTCTCTCCCCTGCGCATGCGCGGGAAACTGTCAGCGGCCGCTGACGCTCCCGCGCATGCGCCGCCCCGACATGTCATTTCCGCGCCAGCTGGCGGGGCAACAAAGGCCGTTTCCGCCAGCTGGCGGCCCGGAAATCCCTCCGGCACCGGCCTAGCCCCTCAATGTTGGGGCTCGGCCCCCAAAGATGCGGAGCATTCCGCACCTTTGGGGCGGCGCGATGCCCGTCTGATTGGCTCCATTTTAGGCGCCAGTCGGCGGACATCGCGCCGTTTGGGGAGAATTTCGCCCCAGATACCAGAAATGTTGGAGAATGAAAGGTTTAGTGAGAGGGAAGAACTGAGAGAGATCAACATTAGTAGAGAAATGGTGCTGGGAAAATTGATGGTATTGAAGGTGGATAACTCCCCAGGGCCTGATAATCTGCATCCCAGAGTGTTTAAGGAGGTGGGTCTAGAAATAGTGGATGCATTGGTGGTCATTTTCTAGGATCCTATAGACTCTGGAACAGTCCCTGCAGTCTGGGTGGTAGGTAATGTCACTCCAATATTCAACAAGGGAGGTTGAGAGAAAGCAGGGAATTATAGACCAGTAAGCCTAACATCGGCAGTGGGGAAAATTCTTGAATCCATTATCAAGGACTTTATAGCGGAACATTTAGGGCACGATTCTCCACTCCCACGCCGGTTGGGAGAATCGCCTGGGCCGCCAAAATTTCCGGGGACGCCGGTCCGACGCCCTCCCACGATTCTCCCAAGCGGCGGGAACGGCCCGGTCGAGTTTCGTAGGCCGGAGAATCGCCGGAGACACCCAAAATGGCGATTCTCCGGCACCTCCGCTATTCTGAGGCCCGGATGGGCCGAGCGGCCAGAACAAAACGGCGGGTTCCCCCCGGCTCCGTCCACACCTGGTCGCTGCAGTCGTGGGCGGTGCGTGAACACTGGGGGGCGGCCTGTGGGGGGCCGAGGGGGGATCCTGCAACGGGCTTCACCTGCAATGTGGGATGGCCCGCGATCGGTGCCCACCGATCATCGGGCCGTCCTCTCTGAAGGAGGACCTCCTTCCTTCCGCGGCCCTGCAAGATCCGTCCCCCATCTTCTTGCGGGGCGGATTTGGACAGGACGGCAACCATGCATGCGTGGATGACGTCCGTTATGCGGCACCGGCCGCGCCATCTAATCGGCGCCGCTTTTACACGGGCGACAAGGCCTGGCGCGGGTAGAGGACGCGGCCCCGATACTGGCCCATTGTCAGGGCCTGAATCGGTTGGGACCGGGGCTGTTCCGCACTGTCATGAACCTCAACGGCGTTCACGACGGCGCGGCCACTGCGGCGTGGGAGTGGAGAATCCCGCCCTTAGAAAGCAGTGGCAGGATAAGTCAGAGTCAGCATGGATTTATGAAGGGAAAATCATGCTTGACAAATCTGTTGGAATTCTTTGAAGATGTCTTTCAGAGGGCGGTGGAGGCCGGGACGTTGAGTGTCTTTAAGACAGAAGTTGATAAATTCTTGATTTCTCGAGGAATTAAGGGCTATGGAGTGAGAGCGGGTAAATGGAGTTGAAATCAGCCATGATTGAATGGTGGAGCGGACTTGATGGGCCGAATGACCTTACTTCCGCTCCTATGTCTCATGGTCTTATGGTCTTATGTAACCAGTAAAGTTGACAAGGTGGAGCCAGTCGATGTGGTATATCTGGACTTTCAGAAGGCATTTGACAAAGTCCCGCATAAGAGATTATTGGGCAAAATTAAAGCACATGGGATTGGGGGAAATGTCAGGGCCTGAATCGGTTGGGACCGGGGCTGTTCCGCACTGTCATGAACCTCAACGGCGTTCACGACGGCGCGGCCACTGCGGCGTGGGAGTGGAGAATCCCGCCCTTAGAAAGCAGTGGCAGGATAAGTCAGAGTGTCCCGCATGACATGAGGTGAATAGAAAACTGACTGGCAGAGAAGAAACAAAGAGTAGGGATTAATGGGTCCTTTTCAAATTGGCAGGCAGTAACTAGTGGGGTGCCAGAGGGATCGGTGCTGGGACCTCAGCTACTCACAATATATATTAATGATTTGGATGAGGGAACAAAATGTAACATCTCAATGTTTGCAGATGATACCAAGTTAGGTGGAAGGGTGAACTGTGACGAGGTTGCAGGGATCCTACAGCATGATCTGGACAGGTTGGACGAGTGGGCAAATCAATGGCAAATGCAGTATAATTTGGATATGTGTGAGGTTATTTACTTTGGAAGCAAACACAGGAAGACAGATTACTACCGAAATGGTTGTAAATTGGGAGAGGGGAGTGTGCAGCGGGACCTGGGTGTCCTTGTGCACCATTCGCTGAAGGTAAGCATGCAGGTGCAGCAGACGGTAAAGAAGGCTAATGGTATGTTGGCCTTCATTGCGAGAGGTTTCGAGTATAGAAGCAGGGATGTGTTGCTGTAATTGTACAAGGCCTTGGTGAGGCCGGAGTATTGTGTGCAGTTTTGGTCTCCTCTGAGGAAGGATGTTCTTGCTCTCGAGGGAGTGCAGCGAAGATTTACCAGACTGATTCCAGGGAGGGCGGGACTGTCATATGAGGAGAGATTGACTAGGTTGGGATTGTTCTCGCTGGAGTTCAGAAGAATGAAGGGGGGATCTCATAGACACTTTAAAAATTCTAACAGGACTAGACAGGGTAGATGCAGGGAAGATGTTACCAATGATGGGTGTGTCCAGAACCAGGGCCACAGTCTGAGGATTCAGGGTAAACCATTTTGGACAGATATAAGGAGATGTGTATTCACACAAAGAGTGGTGAGCCTGTGGAATTCATTACCACAGGAAGTAGTTGATGCTAAAACATTGAAAATATTCAAGAGGCGGCTAGATATAGCACTTGGGGAGAATGGGATCCAAGGCTATGGGGAGAAAGCAGGATTAGGTTATTGAGTTGCCATGATCGTGATGAATAGCAGAGCAGGCTCGAAGGGCCAAAAGGCCTCCTCCTCCTCCTATCTTCTATGTATCTATGTAATGCATGGTGCCTCAACTGATACATCAGAATTCATCTGTGACAGAACTGTCAGAATGGTGGGAAGTAGATCAACTTCCAGCTATGAAGTTAGAAATTCCACTTTCACTGAGCTGTACCTCAGCTTTCCAGCTCTCATGTCACCCAGCACTGTCCTACTGCCGATTTTCCATTGCCACTGTCTCCAGCTGGCCTATCCTGCTTGTGTTTGTCTTACACAATACTCAATGTTTACAAATAACCCTCGAGATGTCTACATGACAGCACCTTCCTCCAAACCATGCTTCACTTACCAACGTAGAAAGATGTGGGGCAATGGTCACCACTGAATATGGTGGTGGTCTCAGAGTCAAAGCGAAGCCACAGGCCAAGTGAGAGAACTGCAGTGCCAGTCAGCTGATAACAAAAAGAGAATCATGGTTAATGATGGACAGTGAGAGTAATGACAGTAATCATGTTAGGGAACAAGAGCAATGAGAGATGACAGTAATGGGAAGTGCAGGTTAGGCAGATAGGGCGGGGGAGTGGGCCTGGGTACGGTGCTCTTTCAGAGGGTCAGTGCGGACTTGATGGGCTGAATGGCCTCCTTCTGCGCTGTAGGGATTCTAATAAGGATACTCAATCATAGGGAATGATTGTAATGAGGAATTACTGTAATGGGAAATTGCTATAATGGAAATGACTGTAATGGGGATGACTGTAATGAGAAATGACTGCAGTGGGAATGACGAATGGGAAATGACTGTAAGGGGAATGACTGTAATGGGAATGAGTTCAATGAGGAATTAGTGTAATGGGGAATGACTGTAATGGGAATGAGTGTACTAGGAATGACTAATGGGTAATGAGGAATGACTGCAATGGGAACGACTGTAATGGAAATGACTGTCATTAAAAATGACTGTAATGGGAATGACGGTAATGAAGAATGACTGTGATGAGGAATAACTGTAATTGGGAAGCCATAGCAATACGATCTTACTATAATGGGTGGAGAAAGTCCTGAGGAATGTCTCGGTTCTGCACTATTGCTGCTGATGCCCTTCAAGAATCAACCCTTGACACCCACCATCTACATGATGGCCCTCAGCAACAATATTTTAGTGATTTTATGGAACGTAGTAATTGCTGGACAACATCTGAAAGCAATTCATTAGTTTCCACATAGAATCATAGAATACCTACAGTGCAGAAGGAAGTAATTTGGCCCATTGAATCTGAACCGACCCTCCGAAAGAGCACCCTACCGAGGCCCAATCCTCTGCCCACTCCCCGTAACCTCGCCTACCCTTTGGACACTAAGGGACATTTTTTTAGTACGCCCAATCCACCTAACCTGCATATCTTTGGACTGTGGGAGGAAACTGTAATACCCAGGGGAAACCCACGCAGACACGGGAGAATGTGCAAACTCCACACAGACAGTCACCTGAGGCCGGAATTGAACCTGGATCCTTGGCTCTGTGAGGCAGCAGTGCTAACCATTGTGCCACCGTGTCACCCTGCCAAAAGCCTCCTCTACCTAACCACCAACTCTTTCAACTCCTCTGCTCTCTCTAAATGGTTGCATTATTTAGCTGACATCCAGCACAATATGGAAACTCCCTCGTCTTAAATATTGAGAAGATTGTGGTTATTGGCTTTGACCCATGTCACCAACTCCACTCCTCTCTCTGAAAATTATTGTCAAGCTGTTTGCAATTTTGGTGTCATGTTTGACCCTTTATGTAATAAATATCTGACCACCTATCTGAATCATCATTGAGGCCGCCCATTTCCACCCCCATAGAATGGAAAAAATTGTATCTCTTCACAAACCACATTGCAACCAATGAAAGTGCTTTTGAACCTCTGTCACAGCTGCAGTGTTGGAAAGGCAGAATTTTATTGTGCTCAGCAAGCTACTGGTAAGAGCAATGTGATGTGTTTTAGTAATACAGATTGGATGATATATTTTGATCAAGGTTAACCCCTATGCTCCTCTCTGAAATAATACTATGCAAACCTGTAGATTCAAGGGAAGAGCAGGTGGAGTTTTGCATGAACATGTCACCCGGAGGTCAGTATTCTAACAGTGCAGCACTCCCTCAACATCCCACTGGAATATCAGTCTTATTTTCTGCTCAAATCTATGGAGTGGGACCAAAATCCACAATCTCCGAACTAGCGTTAACAGCTAAGCCAAAACTGACACAAAGAGTCCACACTCCACCCCGCCTCTGCTCATCTGTTGCTAAAATCCTCGCTCATGCCTTTTTTTTTTACCTCCAAACATATATTCCAACAAACTCTGAGCTGCTCTCACACACTCCACCCACAATAAACTTCAGGCCATCCAAAACCCTGCTGCCCATGTCCTTAAATACACCTGTCCTCTTCCCCTATATTCCCAGACTTCAATTCAAAATTCTCAACCCTCTCTTTAAATCCTGCCATGGTCCCACCCTTCCCGACCTCTATAATAAACCCTCTCTGTCTCAGCCCCATAGCCTTCCAAGCTATCTGCGCTCCTCAAATTCTGGCCCCAATTTTAATAATTCCACCGTTGATGGCCTTGTCTTCAACAGCCAAGGCCCTAAACTATGGAGTTCTCTCCTTAAATACCTCCAACTCTCTACCTTTGTTAAGACACTGCTTATATCCTTTTTGTTTGATCAAGTGTGTGGTCACCTGACCTAATATCTCCCTATGTAGTAAGGATCCCCATGCTTAAACCTTGCTTTCCCTTGAGAGTATTGGTTCGGAGCTGAAAATCAAGCTATAAAGGCAGTTTCTGAAGGCTTTAGCTGGAGATCCTGCATTGCTCTGATAGGGTCAGGCCTGTTTTTAAAGCAATCTCTAAAGATCTCTCTCTTTCAAAGTGGAGTTTCAAGACATCTCTGTACAGCAAGTATTTCAGAGTGCTAACTGTATTTAAAAATGGATTAGGATCTGAGGTGGTTCTGTTGTTTGAATGGAAGTAAACACAGCTGGTAAGGGTTATTGTGTTGTTGGAGGGCATTTTCTGATACTGGACTATGATATAAATTATAGGTGGCCCTGTAACTACATTTGTGCTCCTATATTACTTTTGAATAGTTCTGATGAGACAAAAGGTACTCATTGGCTTAGATGCCTGTTTAGAAGAGGCAATTTGTAGAAATATGTAGTGTATACACAATGGTGTTAATATCAGAAAAGACACAAAATGGCTGTTAGCTATTTTGTGATATTAAAGACACAAAATGGCTGAACAAGCCACATTCCCTGTAAACTGTCTCATGAGAACCAACCATGGGTATGTATAGGGAGTATCCCAACAGCCGCGATAACAGCTTCACAGAACAAGGCATGCAATGTATCTTTGATAAAGCTCAAGGTCCACAGCTGCGACAGGACATATCCTTGTGTTAGATTTGAATGGCTTCTGTATGAAGTTCGGGGCGGGTAAGACAACACCCACTTTAACCATATATGTGATAACTGGGATGCTAAGAAAATTGATTGACTGCATGTAATAAAATGTGACACGAATATAGCTGATTGATTGTATGTAAATAAGAATACAACTAATTCCGCCCCTTGAATCTGTATATTAACCCGTGTGAGCCTTAGTTCAAGTGAGAAAAGGTACTATCAATAGGCTGCGGAGACTCAGGCCTTCTTTCTCAGAATTCTGACATAACAAACTGCTTTTTTTTACTTATACTCAGGCCTTCGTGTGAATATGTTCAACTCTAACAGTGTCACTGCACTAATTAGTATTGTTTAAGGGGTAATTGTAAGCTGTTTTCTTGTATGGTGTTAAAGATATTTTAACATTGTGTTAGTAAGAAAGTTTGTTTTAATATCCCATATCCCTCTTTTGTGTGAAAGTACACCTGGATTGAGGTATCCTTTCCTCACAGTCTTACAAAATTAAAATAAAATATTGGGCTTTCTGTCCAGTGTCCGAGGCACTATTGGGATCTGTTCTAGGATGATAATTGTTCAGTTTTTCCACCATTTCCCAATTCCTCATTATAAATTCCCCAATCTCCACTTGTAATGGACCCATAATCGTCCTTGCTAATCTTTTCCTTTTCACACACCTAAGAAGCTTTTAAACTCCAACTTTATCTTTCTCGCCAGTTGCATTCATATTCTCTTTTGCCTTCCTGTGCCAATTTCTTGGACCTCTTTTTTGGATTCTAAGTTGCTCTCAATCCCCAGGTTTACCACTTTTTCTTGCAACTATGGGCGAGATTCTCCGACCCCCCGGCGGGTCGGAGAATCGCCGGGGGCTGGCGTGAATCCCGCCCCCGCCGGTTGCCGAAGTCTCCGGCATTGGAGATTCGACGGGGGCGGGTATCGCGCCGCGCCGGTTGGCGGGCCCCCCCTCTCGATTCCCCCGGATGGGCTGAAGTCCCGCCGCTAAAATGCCTGTCCCGCCGGCGTAAATTAAACCACCTACCTTACCGGCGGGACAAGGCGGCGCTGGCGGGCTCCGGGGTCCTGGGGGGGGGCGCGGGGCGATCTGGCCCCGGGGGGTGCCCCCACGGTGGCCTGGCCCGCAATCGGGGCCCACTGATCCACGGGCGGGCCTGTGCCGTGGGGGCACTCTTTCCCTTCCGCCTTCGCCACGGTCTCCACCATGGCGGAGGCGGAAGAGACTCCCTCCACTGCGCATGCGCAGGAATGCCGTCAGCGGCCGCTGACGCTCCTGCGCATGCGCCACCCGGAGATGTCATTTCTGCGCCAGCTGGCGGGGCACCAAAGGCCTGGGGCGAGATTCTCCAACCCCCCGCCGGGTCGGAGAATCGCCGGGGGCTGGCGTGAATCCCGCCCCCGCCGGTTGCCGAAGTCTCCGGCACCAGAGATTCTGTGGGGGCGGGAATCGCGCCGCGCCGGTTGGTGGGCCCCCCCTCTCGATTCCCCCGGATGGGCTGAAGTCCCGCCGCTAAAATGCCTGTCCCGCTGGCGTAAATTAAACCACCTACCTTACCGGCGGGACAAGGCGGCGCGGGCGGGCTCCGGGGTCCTGGGGGGGGCGCGGGGCGATCTGGCCCCAGGGGCTGCCCCCACAGTGGCCTGGCCCGCGATCGGGGCCCACCGATCCGCGGGCGGGCCTGTGCCGTGGGGGCACTCTTTCCCTTCCGCCTCCGCCACGGTCTCCACCATGGCGGAGGCAGAAGAGACTCCCTCCACTGCGCATGCGTGGGAAGCTGTCAGCGGCCGCTGACGCTCCCGCGCATGCGCCGCCCGGAGATGTCATTTCCGCACCAGCTGGCGTGGCACCAAAGGCCTTTTCCGCCAGCTGGCGGGGCAGAAATTCGGCCGGCGCCGACCAAGCCCCTCAATGTTGTGGCTCGGCCCCCAAAGATGCGGAGCATTCCGCACCTTTGGGGCGGCGCGATGCCCGTCTGATTTGCGCCGTTTTGCGCACCAGTCGGCGGACATCGCGCCGTTTCCGGAGAATTTCGCCCTATTTCGGCTACTTCCTTTGATCCAGTGCAATCTTTAACTTACTTTGTTATGCATGGTTGATTCCCCTTTCCTGTTGGGTCTTTGTATCTTAGAGGAATGTATATTTGCTGTAGACCATGTGATATTTCTTTAAATATTAAACATTGCCTGTTTACCATCAAATCTTTTAATATATTTTCCCAAACCATCAGAGCCAACTTATCCCTCATACCTTCATAATTTCCTTTATTCAGATTTGGGACCCTATTTTCCGAATGGACGACATCACTTGCAAAGTTAATGTAAAACTATCACATTATGGTCATAGTTTCTCAATGATTCCTTTACAGCAAGGTTATTGACTAGTTATTTCCCATTAGATAATACTACATCTAAAATAGGCTGATCCCTAGTTGGTTCTTCAACATACTGCACCAAAAACTCACCTCATAGAAGATGGAACATAGAACGATACAGCGCAGTACAGGCCCTTCGGCCCTCGATGTTGCACCGAAACAAAAGCCATCTAACCTACACTATGCCATTATCATCCATATGCTTATCCAATAAACTTTTAAATGCCCTCAATGTTGGCGAGTTCACTACTGTTGCCG
Source organism: Scyliorhinus torazame (assembly GCF_047496885.1). Taxonomy (NCBI): domain Eukaryota; kingdom Metazoa; phylum Chordata; class Chondrichthyes; order Carcharhiniformes; family Scyliorhinidae; genus Scyliorhinus; species Scyliorhinus torazame. Next base: position 88,196,844 of record NC_092723.1, read on the forward strand.
GTAGGGCATTCCACGGCCTCACCACTCTTTGCGTAAAGAACCTACCTCTGGCCTCTGTCCTATATCTATTACCCCTCAGTTTAAAGCTATGTCCCCTCGTGCCAGCCATTTCCATCTGGGGGAGAAGGCTCTCACTGTCCACCCTATCTAACCCCCTGATCATTTTGTATGCCTCTATTAAGTCTCCTCTTAACCTTCTTCTCTCCAACGAAAACAACCTCAAGTCCATCAGCCTTTCCTCATAAGATTTTCCCTCCATACCAGGCAACATCCTGGTAAATTTCCTCTGCACCCGCTCCAAAGCCTCCACGTACTTCCTATAATGCGGTGACCAGAACTGTACGCAATACTCCAAATGCGGCCGTACCAGAGTTTTGTACAGCTGCAACATGACCTCCTGACTCCGGAATTCAATCCCTCTACCAATAAAGGCCAACACTCCATAGGCCTTCTTCACAACCCTATCAACCTGGGTGGCAACTTTCAGGGATCTATGTACATGGACACCTAGATCCCTCTGCTCATCCACACTTCCAAGAACTTTACCATTAGCCAAATATTCCGCATTCCTGTTATTCCTTCCAAAGTGGATCACCTCACACTTCTCTACATTAAACTCCATTTGCCACCTCTCAGCCCAGCTCTGCAGCTTATCTATGTCCCTCTGTAACCTGCTACATCCTTCCACACTGTCGACAACACCACCGACTTTAGTGTCGTCTGCAAATTTACTCACCCACCCTTCTGCGCCTTCCTCTAGGTCATTGATAAAAATGACAAACAGCAACAGCCCCAGAACAGATCCTTGTGGTACGCCACTTGTAACTGAACTCCATTCTGAACATTTCCCATCAACCACCACCCTCTGTCTTCTTTCAGCTAGCCAATTTCTGATCCATATCTCTAAATCATATACAGGAATTCATCCTCCACGGCATCAGTGCTAATTATATTTGCCCAGTCTATGTCTCCCATCATTACTGTGTTACACATGTTACAGACAGCTCTAATTTCTTGATTTATGCCAGTGTTTTTCAAACTTTTTTTCTGAGGACCCACTTAAAGTTGATCTCCACAGGGAAAGTTCTGCAAAGTTTCCCCATGACTTCCAACGGCAATCAAGAAAACTTGAGTTGCGTATTTCCTGTGTACCTCCACATTCCTAGCAATGGAGAGAAGCAACTTCCACCAATGTGAAAAGCATAAGGAGTATTTAGTTTGTGAAAGGTGAAAGACTGCATGCGTGGATATCAGAAAACTCATTAAAGGTTCTGAAATATTTACAAATCAATGCTTTTTTAAAAATGCATAATCTCTTACCTTCCTATTTCAGTGCTCAAGACGGTATCCTTTCTGCCACCTAACCAAAAATAGAGTTAGGCATAACCGTGAGGTTTAGAGGGCAACCTATAAGTTACCATGCACCTGCCTCCATTATCATTCTGTGACATGGAGGTCACAGATTTGGGACGCTCTGTCACTGAGGAATATTTCTGAGATCCACTTCTGGTAATGTTTAAAGTGCTGAGGGACCAGTACATGGGTGTGTGTCGAAATAAATCACCAGGTGAATGGATTCTGGTGGTTGCAACTGACTCCCAACACTGAACAGTTGCAACAAGTCAGGAGTGGAGCGAAGGGCAGCGCACAGCCAACACAAGACATTCATTGTACACAGTTAAGTCAGTGAGATCAGCGATTATCATTTGCGTGGATATTTTCCCATCTCTTTTTCACAGTTCTATTTGTCTCTCTCTCTCTCGCTAGATTATTTGAGGAATGGAACTGTGCGTCCATGAACCTCAATCCTCCACACATCCCACGTTAACAAAAGTGCTGACCATGACCCTGAACTCCTCGACCCACCCGCGGGTCGTAACCCGCACTTTGAAAAGCCCTGATTTATACCATGCCCAACATTACCACTGCAGTTTGGTGGCCTACAAACAACTTCCACCAATATTTGATGCCCTTTGCTGTTTCTTAGCTCTATCCAAACTGATCCTACATCTGATTCTTTGATCTGATATCCTTTCTCATTAAGTACTGATTTTGTCCCTTATAAACAGCGCTACCCCACCTTGTTTTACCCTCCACCTGGCCTTCTTAAATGATGAATATCCCTGAATATTCAGTTCCTAGTCTTGGTCACCGTGTAACCACGTCTCCATGAAGGGAATTAAATTATACCCACTTACCTTGATTTGTCCCTTTACATTGTCTACCTTGTTCCGGATGCTTCGCGCATTCAGATAGAGTGCCTTTAACTTTGTCCTTTTAACATTCTTGCACATTCTAATCCTATTTAATGTTTGCCTTCATTTCGTCTGCCTTCCAATTTCACTTCCTACTTTTCTTACTTCCCTCTATTCCCTCTGAGCTTCCTCTCAGGTTCCCATCCCTCTGCCAATCTGGTTTAAACCCTGCCCTGCAGCACCAGTGAATCTCCCTGCCAGGATGTTAGACCCGGTCCTGCGAAGGAGCTACCTGTCAAATCTTTTACAGGTCCTACCTGCCCCAGAACCAATGCATCAGAAATCTGGTGCCCTCCCTCCTACAATTCTCCAGCCATGTGTTCAATTGATTCCTCTGCTCAGTGGCATATGGCACTGGGAGTAATCTTGGGATCACTGCTTTTGAGGTAATGCTTTTTAACTTCTTTCCTTTCTCCCCCAAATCTGTTTTCAGGGCCTCATCCCTCTTCCTACCTATATCATTGGTACCAAGGTGGACCCTATCACCTGGCTGATCCCCCTCCCCCTGAAGAGATCTGATATCAACCTACCGTTTCCCACTTACTCCAAGACCCCATAGTCACACATTCCTCTGTTCAACACAGAAGATTTACTATCTTGGGAGTATCGACTCCAATAACACTACGCTGGGTGACAACATCAACCATCACCTGGCAACAGCAAGCTCAGCTTGACAGATTCACTCAGACTTTGGAAAGAGCTTAGAGAGTCTCAGCATAAAGATCAACGTCTACCAGGCAGTGCTTCTTACATCACTTCTTTATCAATTTGAGACATGGACAACCTACTGGAATCACATGAAATAAAAAGCACTCCACCTCCACTGTCTGACCTCTATTTGCAACATTGCGGAACACAATCACCACTAACGAGATTCTCGCAAAGTGCTGCATAGCTGGCATCGAGAGAATTATCGTCAGAGCTCAGCTTCACTGGGTTACTCCTGTGGTTCACAGGGGATTGCTGCAGACCAAAGCCAGCTGAGCATGGGAACCCACAGCACAGGACACCCCAGACATAGATACAAAGATAATTGGGGCAGCATGGTAGCGTGGTTAGCTCAGTTGCTTCACAGCTCCAGGGTCCCAGGTTTGATTCCTGGCTCAGGTCACTGTCTGTGTGGAGTCTACACGTTCTCCCCATGTGTGCGTGGGTTTCCTCCGGGTGCTCCGATTTCCGCCCACAGTCCAAAGATTGTGTTGTAAGACTTCTTACTGTGCTCACCCCAGTCCAACACCGGCATCTCCACATCAGTCCAAAGATGTGCAGGTTAGGTGGATTGGCCATTCTAGATTGCCCTTAGTGTCCAAAAGGGATAGGTTGGATTACGGGGATAAGGGGGATGGGGTGCAGGCGTGGGTGGGGTGCCCTTTCCAAGGGCCAGTGCGGACTGGATGGGCTGAATGACCTTCTTCTGCACTGTAAATTCTATGATAATCTGAAAGCCAATCTCAGGGCTTGCAAGCTGGATCCCAATACATGGGAATAGAAAAGAATCCAGATTCAAGTGCTGTCAGGACAAGTGAGAGAGACACAAAATTAATGTCTCCATCCATCCCGCCAACACTAGCTTCCTAAGCAGTATTTGTAATTGGTTAAGGAAATCAAGACTTGGCCCAATGCCATCCATGAGATGATATCAACCTGGACTTTTTTTCTGGTCAACACTCATCCCTCACAGTGACAGGAGAATCCATCAAACATGTGGCCATCAAAAGCCCCTTGCTTGTTCAAATCCTGATTCCCCATCACCCCGATGCTCGCTGACCAGTATTGGCTCCCAGTTAAACAATGCCTTGATATAAAAATCTCTTCATGCCTCACCCCAGCCTTTCTCTGTAACCTCCCTCAGCCCCAGAAACAGCCCAGATATCTGCACTCAACTAGCTCTGGCCCCTTGAGCAGCTTCGATTTTTAATAGCTCTATCACTGGTGACTGTGCTTTCATTAACCTCACTCCCAAGATCTGACATTCCCTCCTTACGGCTGTCCACTTCCTCCTTTAGGATACTCTTTGAAACAACCTCTTTGACCATGTTTATGGTCATGGTTTTAAGCCCTCTTTCTAAATTTTGTTTTAAAATATTCCTGAGAAGCAACTTGAGTCTTTTATTTATAATAAAAAGGTGATATAAATACAAGTTGTTGTAGTGTAAAAGGATAAACAGAGAGAAGGATAGGAAGAAATGGATGAAGCAATTCAAGATACAGTGTAAATGCATAAACACTGAAGGTTCAATGGTAAATGCATAGAATGGAAAGTTGTGTATAAATTGATAGGAAGAAAGAAGGGTTGGAGGGACATGGACAGAGAGTAAAGAGTAGATTGCAAATGAGCAATGAGAGAGAGAAACAGTAAGTTGATTGCCAGAGAGAACTAAAAGGGCTAAATGAATGAACTGAGATTGAAGTGCAGAGCATAAATAAAACGATAAGAGTGAAAATTAATTGTAGCGAAGAGTCAGACATTGAGGGAAAGAATGATCAGATATGAATTGTTAAAGAAAAGAAAGTTTGGGGTTAAATAGTTCCCAGGCAATGACCATTCCAAGAAGTGAGAAGAGCTATCTTGACATTCATTGGCATTTCAATCAACATCCTGGGGGTTACCATTGTTATGGGCGAGGCGTTTTCAGAACCCCAAAATGTGTCATGGAGTTCAACCAACCTCCCCCTTTAATGTATTTGTTGCTTTTCCTAGCACACGGCTTGTTCCCTAGGTGTGGGATTACAATTATGGACACGTGGGTTTTTAAACACAAAACAGTGCTTATTCCACGAACTCAACTTAACATCTTAAATAAACATTGGATCTCTTAACACCCCTTACTTCAAAGATAACTCCGAAAATATTACAACAGTAAATACTTCCTCAAAATGTTCCTTCAAACTTCCAAGAGACTTAACACCTTTAAACAGAATCACATCAGGTTAAAGGCTTTACTATTATCAGTTTAAATCACCCAAATGATCCAGAGATAGTCTTTTATGGCAGAGATCACAGCAAATCCAGCTCACTGCAAAACACAGACACTCCCCAAGCTCTTTTTCCCCAAACTGCAGCTCTATGGAAACACACAGACACACACAAGCTGCTTTTTCAAACTGCAGCTCTCTGGAAACACACAGACGCACACAAGCTATTTTTCAAACTGAAACTTAAAAATGGCTGATCTAAAGCCCAGCTCCACCCACTCTCTGACATCACTGTTTTCTTAAAGGTACATTGCTTAAACATCCATGTCTTAAAGGTACTCTCACATGACAACTGCCCCCAAGAAAAAAAAATAAACCATCAACTTCAAGATGGTTTCATTTTTCACTTTTGCACCATCCACTACGAAATGCACACAGTAAATATACATTTTCTTTTAAAGAAAACAACACACTCAAACAGGTGTAATAATATAGTCCATTTTTCACTCAAAGAGATTCTCCACTCCCGCGCCGGTTGAGAGAATCGCCTGGGCCGCCAAAATTTCCCGGGACACCGGTCCGACGCCCTCCCGCGATTCTCCCAAGCAGCGGGAACGGCCCCGTCGAGTTCCGCGGGCCGCAGACCGGAGAATCGCCGGAGACACCCAAAATGGCGATTCTCCGGCACCCCCGCTATTCTCAGGCCCGGATGGGCCGAGCGGCCAGGCCAAAACCGCGGGTTCCCCCCGGCGCCGTCCATACCTGGTCGCTGCCATCGGGAACAGCGCGGGAACGCTGGGGTGGTGGCCTGCGGGGGGGAATCCTGCACAGGGGGGTACCTCAAATGTGGCATGGCCCGCGATCGGTGCCCACCGATCGTCAGGCCATCCTCTCTGAAGGAGGACCTCCTTCCTTCTGCGGCCCCGCAAGATCCGTCCGCCATCTTCTTGTGGGGCTGACTCAGAGAGGACGGCAACCACGCATGCGCGGTTATGCGGCGCCGGCCGCGTCATCTATGCAGTGCTGCCTTTATGCGCTGACAAGGCCTGGTGCGTGTGGATGACGCGGCCCCGATCCTAGCCCATTGTCGAGGCCTGAATCGGTCGGGATAGGGGCCGTTTCGCGCCGTCGTGAACTTCGACGGCGTTCACTACGGCGTGGGCACTTCGGCGTGGGAGTGGAGAATCCCGCCCAAGGTTCCCCATGGTAGGCTTATGCAGAAAGTAAGGAAGCATGGGATAGTGGGAAATTTGGCCAGTTGGATAACGAACTGGCTAACCGATAGAAGTCAGAGAGTGGTGGTGGATGGCAAATATTCAGCCTGGATCCCAGTTACCAGTGGCGTACCGCAGGGATCAGTTCTGGGTCCTCTGCTGTTTGTGATTTTCATTAATGACTTGGATGAGGGAGTTGAAGGGTGGGTCAGTAAATTTGCAGACGATTCAAAGATTGGTGAAGTGGTGGGTAGTGAGGAGGGCTGTTGTCAGCTGCAAAGAGACATAAATAGGATGCAGAGCTGGGCTGAGAAGAGGCATATGGAGTTTAACCCTGAAAAGTGTGAGGTTGTCCATTTTGGAAGGACAAATATGAATGCAAAATACAGGGTTAACGGTAGGGTTCTTGGCAATGTGGAGGAGCAGAGAGATCTTGGGGTCTATGTTCATAGATCTTTGAAAGTTGCCACTCCAGTGGATAGAGCTGTGATGTGCTCGCGTTCATTAGCAGAGGGATTAAATTTAAGAGCCGTGAGGTGATGATGCAGCTGTACAAAACCTTGGTAAGGCCACATTTGGAGTACTGTGCGCAGTTCTGGTCGCCTCATTTTAGGAAGGATGTGGAAGCTTTGGAACAGGTGCAAAGGAGATTTACCAGGATGTTGCCTGGAATGGAGAGTAGGTCTTACGAGGAAAGGTTGAGGGTGCTAGGTCTTTTCTCATTAGAACAGAGAAGGATGAGGGGCGATTTGATAGAGGTTTATAAGAAGATCAGGGGACTAGATAGAGTAGACAGTCAGAGAATTTTTCCCCAGGTGGAACAAACCATTACAAGGGGACATAAATTTAAGATGAATGGTGGATCCCCCATATAGGGGGGATGTCAGAGGTAGGTTCTTTACCCAGAGAGTAGTGGGGGCATGGAATGCACTGCCTGTGGAAGTAGTTGAATCGGAAACATTAGGGACCTTCAAGTGGCTATTGGATAGGTACATGGATTATGGTAGAATGATGAGGTGTAGATTAATTTGTTCTTAATCTAGGACAAAAGTTCGGCACAACATCGTGGGCTGAAGGGCCTGTTCTGTGCTGTATTTTTCTATGTTCTATATATGTTCTAATACTGCTGACTGATTTCTGCAACAAAGCTCTGTGAGGACCACTGCAGATTTCTTCCAGGAGCTGCAAACTAGAGCAAATCTTCCAGCTAATTTTTCTCATAAGAAATCCAAACTGAGATGGTACCCCACCCATATTCCACATGAAGTTAGTATTTTCTCTGCCGCAATTGCAGACCGAACAACTGACTGCTGTCATAATTTCCACCAATATATCATTGTGCAGATACACACACACTGATGGACACACAGCAAGAGCAATCAACACACACAACACCGCAGCCAATCACCAGCTGATCTCCCTGCTCTGGCTCCAGATGACAACGTCCGCGTCCATCTTCCGGATGGGGGCTGGTCTGCAACCGCTGTTGTCCTTCGGCAGGTGGCCCCCCGCTCGTTCCTGGTTCGTCTACCGGATGGCTCTATTCTGCGCCGCAATCGACGCGCCCTTCGTCTCGTGCCACGCTCGCCACGTGATCCTCCAGTGTCGCCTCGCCCTCCTGCTGACCCTGCCATGGACTATGCAGAGCTCCCTGTCACTCTGCATCCCCCTGACTCTGACGCAGTCTAGCCCACTCCTGAACCGGTGGCTCTCGACCCACCCTTGAGGCAGTCAACCAGAATTCATCGCCCACCTCAGAGACTTAATTTATGAACTTTGCGGACTTATAGACTTTCTGAATTGTTTTGTTGCTTTGTTTGATCGTTTCCCTGGTTTGTATATAGTGTTGATCTCGTTATTCTTGTTGCATACTGCTTCTCTGCACCAGGCACCTTCCCATGTAAATAGCTTAGTTCTCATGTACGTAGTCCTGTAAATATGTCTTCGCACCCCACACGTAGTTAGGAACATTCTCACCATACATTACTTATTGCCACACACATACATTCTTTTATAAAAGGGGGGATGTCATAATATACACCAGTATATCATGGTGCAGATACACACACATTGATGGACACACAGCAGGACCAATCAACACACGCAGCACCGCAGCCAATCACCAGTTAGAGCACACGCACTATAAAGGCAGGGGGCATCAGAGTTCCCGCTCATTCGGGATGCAGCCTCCTACAAGGACAGAGCTTACAGTTTACAGCACAGATCCTCACCATGTGCTGAGTGCATAGACTGGTTCAGACAGGCATAGGTATTTAGTTTAATCTAACATCGTGTTACCCCACAGTGAAAGTATGTTCAACAGTTTCTAACTTAAAAAAGTGTTGCACTATTTTAAGTGTTGGTGGCCTGTATGTGTTCCACGGATCCAGAGCACCCAACACATCAACTGCCATCTTCTGTTGGCTCTTTCAGTCTGGTGAGATGCAGCCTACACCAAAGTAAAGCGGTTGCTACCTCTGTCTATTCCACAAACTGAGCTGCGTGCTTTTGTCAGCAAATGCACATGCATAAATCACACAAAAAGAATCTTCCATGCCAATAGCTAATTTCTATGACAACTTGGCCTGCTTTGGAATATTTCCCAACACAGATTATTTTACCTTCCATGCTACTCTTTGATTGTGTAACCCATATGAAAAATTTGCATTTGTTAGTGGAGTTCTGCAACCCTTTCTCCAGACTTCCTGGGTCTCCGAGGAAAACCCACGTTTCCAAATCTGCTTTCAGCTTCCTTTGACCTGGAAACTCCATACAGAATTTAAATCTAGTATTGAAGGACAGAACTCTTGTCTCTATTGTGCTAAGTTAGAAGAACCCGCATTGTTTATGGTTTTCACATTGTTAACTCTAACCTTTAAGGTAAACACAAGTTACTTTCGAAGTGTAATAAACCCAGGCTTGATTGAATTGTATTTACATCAGAGTTATTACCAGTTTTTCAGTCTGAATTTTCCATTTTTTTTCCATTTAACATTTTAATTCCTAAAACATATCAACTATGAACCAACTTTTGCTACTTTGCAGAACCAACTATGAACCATGTGCACAAGGAACAGTATCTGTGACAATGAAGGGAATCCAATAATGATAAAAGGTTGCTACTGTGCCTGAAGGGAGTGAATGTTTGTGGATGGAGTGCCAATCAAACAGGGCTGCTTTGTCCTTGATGGCGTCGAGCTTCTTGAGTGTTGTTGGAGCTGCACTCATCCAGGTATGTGGCAAGTATTCCATTACACTCCTAACTTGTGCCTTGTAGGTGGTGGACTGGCTTTGGGGAGTCAGGAGGTGAGTTGCTCGCTGCAGAATTCCCAGCCTCTGACCCGCTCTTGTAACCATAGTATTTATAAGGCTCGTCCAGTTCAGTTTCTGCTCAATGGTGTCATGTGAGAGTACCTTGAATGAGGATTCTTTTGCAGCCAGTCCGGATAAAATGATCAGTCGAACACCTCATTACTTTAACATATGTTTATTTCTCGGCCGGGGCCAAGACCACTGTATCACTTGAGAGTTACAACAGCAAGCCAAAGTCAATACATCTAACAGCAGTTCTTATACAGTTTTTGGTTCATTTCTGAGGGCAGCTCCCTCGCATTTCATCTGTGCCTTTTACCTTAATGATGATTATTTTCAAGCACAGCGCAACCCTTCCCAAGGCCGTTACTGCAATTTGTCTGGTACAAAAACAAGTGATTACAGCCTGCTACCAAAAAAACCTGTCTTGACATTTCTTCACACAAAGCTTTATCCAACATTTTGTTTTTCCCATAAAGTTCCAATCCATCTTGAGCCAAACTCTCATTGATCCATCATAAGCCAAACTCTCATTAAGACATGAATGTTTAAGCAATGTACCTTTAAGAAAACAGTGATGTCAGAGAGTGGGTGGAGCTGGGCTTTAGATCAGCCATTTTTAAGTTTCAGTTTGACAAAGATCTTGTGTGTGTCTGTGTGTTTCCAGAGGGCTGCAGTTTGAAAAAGCAGCTTGTGTTTGTGTTTCCAGAGAGTTGCAGTTTGTAGGAAAAGAGATTGGGGAGTGTCTGTGTTTTGCAGTGAGCTGGATTGGCTGTGATCTCTGCCATAAAAGACTATCTCTGGATCATTTGAGTGATTTAAACTCATAATTGTAAAGCCTTTAACCTGATATGATACTGTTTAAAGGTGTTAAGTCTCTTGGAAGTTTGAAGGAACATTTTGAGGAAGTATTTACTGTTGTAATATTTTCGGAGTTATCTTTGAAGTAGGGTGTTAAGAGATCCAATGTTTATTTGAGATGTTAAGTTGAGTTCAAGGAATAAGCATTGTTTTGTGTTTAAAAACCCACATGTCCATAATTGTAATCCCACTCCTAGGGAACAAGCCGTGTGCTAGGAAAAGCAAGAAATACATTAAACACCCACCTATTCCAGTGGGTGTTGGTGATTGACCTATTCCAGTGGGTGTTGGTGATTGACCTATTCCAGTGGGTGTTGTTGATTGACCTATTCCAGTGAGTGTTGGTGATTGACCTATTCCAGTGGATGTTGGTGATTGACCTATTAAAGGGAGTGATGCTGATTCACCTATTCCAGTGGGTGTTGTTGATTGACCGAATCCAGTGAGTGTTGGTGATTGGCCTATTCCAGTGGGTGTTGGTGATTGACCTATTCCAGTGGGTGTTGGTGATTGACCTATTCCAGTGGGTGTTGGTGATTGACAGATTCCAGTGGGTTATGGTGATTGACATATTCCAGTGGGTGTTGGTGATTGACCTATTCCAGTGAGTGTTGGTGATTGACCTATTCCTGTGGGTGTTGGTGATTGACCTATTCCAGTGGTTGTTGGTGATTGACCTATTCCAGTGGGTGTTGGTGATCGACCTATTCCAATGGGAGTTGGTGATTGACATATTCCAGTGAGTGTTGGTAATTGACCTATTCCTGTGGTTGTTGGTGGTTGACCTATTCCAGTGGGTGTTGGTGATTGACCTATTCCAGTGAGTGTTGGTGATTGACCAATTCCAGTGGGTGTTGGTGATTGATCTGTTCCAGTGGGTGTTGCTAATTGACCAATTCCAGTGGGTTTTGGTGATTGACATATTCCAGTGAGTGTTAGTGATTGACCTATTCCAGTGAGTGTTGGTGATTGACCTATTCCAGTGAGTGTTGGTGATTGGCCTATTCCATGGGTGTTGATGATTGACATATTCCAGTGAGTGTTGGTGATTGACCTATTCCAGTGGGTGTTGGTGATTGACATTTTCCAGTGGGTGTTGGTGATTGACTTATTCCAGTGGGTGTTGGTGATTGACCTATTCCAGTGGGTTTTGGTGATTGACCTATTCCTGTGAGCGATGGTGATTGACCTATTCGTGTGGGTGTTGATGATTCACCTATTCCAGTGGGTGCTGGTGACTGACCTATTCCTGTGGGTGTTGGTGATTGGCCTATTCCAGTGGGTTTTGGTGATTCACCTATTCCAGTGAGTGTTGGTGATTGACCTATTCAAGTGAGTGATGGTGATTGACCTATTCCAGTGAGTGTTGGTGATTGACCTATTCCAGTGAGTGTTGGTGATTGACCTATTCCAGTGAGTGTTGGTGATTGACCTATTCCAGTGGGTGTTAGGGATTGCTCTATTCCAGTGGGCATTGATGATTGACCTATTCAAGTGAGTGATGGTGATTGACCTATTCCAGTATGTGTTGGTGATTGACCTATTCCAGTGGGTGTTGGTGATTGACCTATTCCAGTGGGTGTTGGTGATTGACCTATTCCAGTGGATGTTGGTGATTGACTTATTCCAGTGGGTGTTGGTGATTGACCTATTCAAGTGGGTTTTGGTGATTGACCTATTCCAGTGGGTTTTGGTGATTGACCTATTCCTGTGAGCGATGGTGACTGACCTATTCCAGTGGGTGTTGGTGATTGACCTATTCGTGTGGGTGTTGATGATTCACCTATTCCAGTGGGTGCTGGTGATTGACCTATTCCTGTGGGTGTTGGTGATTGGCCTATTCCAGTGGGTTTTGGTGATTCACCTATTCCAGTGAGTGTTGGTGATTGACCTATTCCAGTGGGTGTTGGTGATACATCTATTCCAGTGGGTGTTGGTGATTGATATATTCCAGTGAGTGTTGGTGATTGACATATTCCAGTGGGTGTTGGTGATTGACCTATTCCAGTGGGTGTTGGTGAGGAACCTATTCCAGTGGGTGTTGGTGATTGACCTATTCCAGTGGGTGTTGGTGATTGACCTATTCCAGTGGGTGTTGGTGATTGACCTATTACAGGGGGTGTTTGTGATTGACCTATTCCAGTGAGTGTTGGTGATTGACCTATTTCAAAGTGTGTTGGTGATAGGTCTATTCCAGTGGGTGTTGGTGATAGGTCTATTCCAGTGGGTATTGTTGATTGACCTATTCCAGTGAGTGTTGGTGATTGACCTATTCCAGTGAGTGTTGGTTATTGACCTATTCCAGTGGGTGTTGCTGATTGACCTTTCCCAGTGGGTGTTGGTGATTTACCTATTCCAGTGGGTGTTGGTGATTGACCTATTCCAGTGGGTGTTGATGATTGACCTATTCCAGTGGGTGTTGATGATTGACCTATTCCAGTGGGTGTTGGTGATTGACGCATTCCAGTGAATGTTGGTGATTGACCTATTCCAGTGGGTGTTGATGATTGACCTATTCCAGTGGGTGTTGATGATTGACCTATTCCAGTGGGTGTTGGTGATTGACCTATTCCAGTGAGTGTTGGTGATTGACCTATTCCAGTGAGTGTTGGTGATTGACCTATTCCAGTGAGTGTTGGTGATTGACCTATTCCAGTGGGTGTTGGTGATTGACCTCTTCCAGTGGGTGTTGGTGATTGACCTATTCCAGTGAGTGTTGGTGATTGACCCATTCCAGTGGGTGTTGGTGATTGACCTATTCCAGTGGGTGTTGATGATTGACCTATTCCAGTGGGTGTTGGTGATTGATCTCTTCCAGTGGGTGTTGGTGATAGACCTATTCCAGTGAGTGTTGGTGATTGACCCATTCCAGTGGGTGTTGGTGAATGACCTATTCCAGTGACTGATGATGATTGGCCTATTCCAGTGGGTGTTGATGATTGACCTATTCCAGTGGGTGTTGGTGATTGACCTCTTCCAGTGAGTGTTGGTGATTGCCCAATTCCAGTGGGTTTTGGTGATTGACCTTTTCCAGTGGGTTTTGTTGATTGACCTCTTCCAGAGAGTGTTGGTGATTGCCCAATTCCAGTGGGTGTTGGTGATTGACCTATTCCAGTGGGTGAAGGTGATTGACCTATTCCAGTGGGTTTTGGTGAATGACATATTCCAGTGAGTGTTTGTGATTGACCTATTCCAGTGGGTGTTGGTGAGTGACCTATCCAGTGGGTGTTGGTGATCGAAATGTTCCAGTGGGTGTTGGTGATTGACCTATTCCAGTGGGTGTTGGTGATTGACCTATTCCAGTGGGTGATGGTGATTGACCTCTTCCTGTGGGTGTTGATGATTGACATATTCCAGTGGGTGTTGGTGATGGGCATATTCCAGTGGGTGTTGGTGATTGACCTATTCCAGTGGGTGTTGGTGATTGACCTATTCCAGTGGGTATTAGGGATTGATCTATTCCAGTGGGTGTTGGTGATTGACATATTCCATTGAGTGATGGTGATTGACCTATTCCTGTGGGTGTTGGTGATTGACCTATTCCAGTGGTTGTTGGTGATTGTCCTATTCCAATGGGTATTGGTGTATGACCCATTCCAGTGAGTGATGTTGATTGACCTATTCCAGTGAGTGTTGGTGATTGATCTATTCCAGTGGGTGTCGTGATTGACCTATTCCAGTGAGTGTTGGTGATTGACCTATACCTGTGGGTGCTGATGATTCACCTATTCCATTGGGTGCTGGTGATTGACCAATTCCTGTTGGTGTTGGTGATTGAGCTATTCCACTGAGTGTTGGTGATTGACCTATTCCTGTGGGTGTTGGTCATTGACCTATTCCAGTGGTTGTTGGTGATTGACCTATTCAGGTGGGTGTTGGTGATTGACCTATTCCTGTGGGTGTTGGTGATTGACCTATTCCAGTGGGTGTTGGTGATTGACCTATTCCAGTGGGTGTTGGTGATTGGCCTATTCCTGTGGGTGTTGATGATTCTCCTATTCCAGTGGGTGTTGGTGATTGACCTATTCCAGTGGGTGTTGGTGATTGGCCTATTCCTGTGGGTGTTGGTGATTCACCTATTCCAGTGGGTGCTGGTGATTGACCTATTCCTGTGGGTGTTGGTGATGGACCTATTCCAGTGGGTTTTGGTGATTGACCTATTCCAGTGAGTGATGGTGATTGACCTATTCCAGTGGGTTTTGGTGATTGACATATTCCAGTGAGTGTTTGTGATTGACCTATTCCAGTAGGTGTTGGTGAGTGACCTATTCCAGTGGGTGTTGGTGATTGACCTATTCCAGTGGGTGTTGGTTATTGACCTATTCCAGTGGGTGTTGGTGATTGATATATTCCAGTGGGTGTTGGTGATTGACATATTCCAGTCGGTGTTCGTGATTGACCTATTCCAGTGGCGGTTGGTGTTTGACCTATTCCAGAGGGTGTTAGGGATTGACCTATTCCAGTGGGTGTTGGTGATTGACCTATTCCAGTAGGTCTTGGTGATTGACCTATTCCAGTGAGTGATGGTGATTGACCTATTCCACTGAGTGTTGGTGATTGACCTATTCCTGTGGGTGTTGGTGATTGACCTATTCCAGTGGTTGTTGGTGATTGACCTATTCCAGTGGGTGTTGGTGAATGACCGATTCCAATGGGTGTTGGTAATTGTCCTATTCCAGTGAGTGATGGTGATTGACCTATTCCAGTGGGTGTTGGTGATTGACCTCTTCCAGTGGGTGTTGGTGATTGACCTATTCCAGTGAGTGTTGGTGATTGACCCATTCCAGTGGGTGTTGGTGATTGACCTATTCCAGTGGGTGTTGATGATTGACCTATTCCAGTGAGTGTTGGTGATTGACCCATTCCAGTGGGTGTTGGTGAATGACCTATTCCAGTGACTGATGATGATTGGCCTATTCCAGTGGGTGTTGATGATTGACCTATTCCAGTGGGTGTTGGTGATTGACCTCTTCCAGTGAGTGTTGGTGATTGCCCAATTCCAGTGGGTTTTGGTGATTGACCTATTCCAGTGGGTGAAGGTGATTGACCTATTCCAGTGGGTTTTGGTGATTGACATATTCCAGTGAGTGTTTGTGATTGACCTATTCCAGTGGGTGTTGGTGAGTGACCTATCCAGTGGGTGTTGGTGATCGACATGTTCCAGTGGGTGTTGGTGATTGACCTATTCCAGTGGGTGTTGGTGATTGACGTATTCCAGTGGGTGTTGGTGATTGACCTCTTCCTGTGGGTGTTGATGATTGACATATTCCAGTGGGTGTTGGTGATGGGCATATTCCAGTGGGTGTTGGTGATTGACCTATTCCAGTGGGTGTTGGTGATTGACCTATTCCAGTGGGTATTAGGGATTGATCTATTCCAGTGGGTGTTGGTGATTGACATATTCCATTGAGTGATGGTGATTGACCTATTCCTGTGGGTGTTGGTGATTGACCTATTCCAGTGGTTGTTGGTGATTGTCCTATTCCAATGGGTATTGGTGTATGACCCATTCCAGTGAGTGATGTTGATTGACCTATTCCAGTGAGTGTTGGTGATTGACCTATTCCAGTGGGTGTTGATGATTGACCTATTCCAGTGGGTGTTGGTGATTGACCTCTTCCAGTGAGTGTTGGTGATTGCCCAATTCCAGTGGGTTTTGGTGATTGACCTTTTCCAGTGGGCTTTGTTGATTGACCTCTTCCAGAGTGTGTTGGTGATTGCCCAATTCCAGTGGGTGTTGGTGATTGACCTATTCCAGTGGGTGAAGGTGATTGACCTATTCCAGTGGGTTTTGGTGATTGACATATTCCAGTGAGTGTTTGTGATTGACCTATTCCAGTGGGTGTTGGTGAGTGACCTATCCAGTGGGTGTTGGTGATCGACATGTTCCAGTGGGTGTTGGTGATTGACCTATTCCAGTGGGTGTTGGTGATTGACGTATTCCAGTGGGTGTTGGTGATTGACCTCTTCCTGTGTGTGTTGATGATTGACATATTCCAGTGGGTGTTGGTGATGGGCATATTCCAGTGGGTGTTGGTGATTGACCTATTCCAGTGGGTGTTGGTGATTGACCTATTCCAGTGGGTATTAGGGATTGATCTATTCCAGTGGGTGTTGGTGATTGACATATTCCATTGAGTGATGGTGATTGACCTATTCCTGTGGGTGTTGGTGATTGACCTATTCCAGTGGTTGTTGGTGATTGTCCTATTCCAATGGGTATTGGTGTATGACCCATTCCAGTGAGTGATGTTGATTGACCTATTCCATTGGGTGCTGGTGATTGACCAATTCCTGTTGGTGTTGGTGATTGAGCTATTCCACTGAGTGTTGGTGATTGACCTATTCCTGTGGGTGTTGGTCATTGACCTATTCCAGTGGTTGTTGGTGATTGACCTATTCCAGTGGGTGTTGGTGATTGACCTATTCCTGTGGGTGTTGGTGATTGACCTATTCCAGTGGGTGTTGGTGATTGACCTATTCCAGTGGGTGTTGGTGATTGGCCTATTCCTGTGGGTGTTGATGATTCTCCTATTCCAGTGGGTGTTGGTGATTGACCTATTCCAGTGGGTGTTGGTGATTGGCCTATTCCTGTGGGTGTTGATGATTCACCTATTCCAGTGGGTGCTGGTGATTGACCTATTCCTGTGGGTGTTGGTGATGGACCTATTCCAGTGGGTTTTGGTGATTGACCTATTCCAGTGAGTGATGGTGATTGACCTATTCCAGTGGGTTTTGGTGATTGACATATTCCAGTGAGTGTTTGTGATTGACCTATTCCAGTAGGTGTTGGTGAGTGACCTATTCCAGTGGGTGTTGGTGATTGACCTATTCCAGTGGGTGTTGGTTATTGACCTATTCCAGTGGGTGTTGGTGATTGACATATTCCAGTGGGTGTTGGTGATTGACATATTCCAGTCGGTGTTCGTGATTGACCTATTCCAGTGGCGGTTGGTGTTTGACCTATTCCAGAGGGTGTTAGGGATTGACCTATTCCAGTGGGTGTTGGTGATTGACCTATTCCAGTGAGTGATGGTGATTGACCTATTCCAGTGAGTGTTGGTAATTGACCTATTCCAGTGGGTGCTGATGATCGACCTATTCCTGTGGGTGTTGGTGATTGACCTATTCCAGCTGGTTTTGGTGATTGACCTATTCCAGTGCGTGTTGGTGATTGACCTATTCCAGTGAGTGTTGGTGATTGAATTATTCCTGTGGGTGTTGATGATTCACCTATTCTAGTGGGTGCTGGTGATTGACCTATTCCTGTGGGTGTTGGAGATTGACCTATTCCAGTGGGTTTTGGTGATTGACCTATTCCAGTGAGTGTTGGTGATTGACCTATTCCAGTGGGTGTTGGTGAGTGACCTATTCCAGTGGGTGTTGGTGATTGACCTATTCCAGTGGGTGTTGGTGAGTGACCTATTCCAGTGGGTGTTGGTGATTGACCTATTCCAGTGGGAGTTGGTGATTGAACTATTCCAGTGGGTGTTGGTGATAGGCCTATTCCAGTGGGTGTTGGTGAGCGACCTATTCCAGTCGGTGTTGTTGATTGACCTATTCCAGTGAGTGTTGCTGATTGGTCTATTCCAGTGGCTTTTGGTGATTGACCTTTTCCAGTGGGTTTTGGTGATTGACCTCTTCCAGTGAGTGTTGGTGATTGACCTATTCCAGTGGGTGTTGGTGATTGACCTATTCCAGTGGGTGTTCGTGATTGATCTATTCCAGTGGGTGTTGATGATTGACCTATTCCAGTTAGTGTTTGTGATTGACCTATTCCAGTGGGTGTTGCTGATTGATCTATTCCAGTGGGTGTTGGTGATTGAAGTAATCCAGTGAGTGTTGGTGATTGACCTATTCCAGTAGGTGTTGGTGATTGACTTATTCCAATGGGTGTTGCTGATTGACCTACTCCAGTGTCGTTTGGTGATTGACCTATTTCAGTGGGTGTTGGTGAGTGACCTATTCCAGTGGCATTGGTGATTGACCTATTCCAGTGGGTGATGGTGAGTGACCTATTCCAGTTGGTGTTGGTGATTGACCTATTCCAGTGGGTGTTGCTGATTGACCTATTCCAGTGCGTGTTGGTAATTGACATATTCCAGTGGTTGTTGGTGATTGACATACTCCAGTGGGTGTTGGTGATTGACCTATTCCAGTGGGTGTTGGTGATTGACCTATTCCAGTGGGTGTTAGGGATTGACCTATTCCAGTGGGTGTTGGTGATTGACCTATTCCAGTGGGTCTTAGTGACTGACCTATTCCAGTGAGTGATGGTGATTGACATATTCCACAGTCTTGGTGATTGACCTATTCCTGTGGGTGTTGGTGATTGACCTCTTCCAGTGGGTGTTGGTGATTGACCTATTCCAATGGGTGTTGGTGATTGACCTATTCCAGTGGTTGTTGCTGATTGACCTATTCCAGTGGATGTTGGTGATTGACCTATTCCAATGGGTGTTGGTGATTGACCTATTCCAGTGGGTGTTGGTGATTGACCTATTCCAGTGAGTGATGGTGATTAACCGATTCCAGTGAGTGTTGGTAATTGACCTATTCCTGTGGGTGTTGGTGATTGACATATTTCAGTGGGTGTTCGTGATTGATCTATTCCATTGAGTGTTGGTGATTGACCAATTCCAGTGGGTGTTGGTGATTGACATATTCCAGTGAGTGGTAGTGATTGACCAATTCCAGTGAGTGTTGATGATTGACCTTATCCAGTGGGTGTTGGTGATTGACCTATTCCCATGCGTGATGGTGATTGACCTATTCCAGTGAGTGTTGGTAATTGACCTATTCCTGTGGGTGATGGTGATTGACCTATTTCAGTGGGTGTTGGTGATTGACCCATTCCAGTGGGTGTTGGTGATTGACCTATTCCAGTGAGTGTTGGTGATTGACCTCTCCCAGTGAATGTTGGTGATTGACCTTTCCAGTGGGTGTTGGTGATTGGCCTATTCCAGTGAGTGTTGGTGATTGACCTATCCCAGTGAGTGTTGGTGATTGACCTTTCCAGTGGGTGTTGGTGATTGGCCTATTCCAGTGGGTGTTGGTGATTGACCTATTCCAGTGGGTGTTGCTGATTGACCTATTCCAGTGGGTGTTGGTGAGTGTCCTATTCCAGTGGGTGTTGGTGATTGACTTATTCCAGTGGGTGTTGGTGAGTGACCTATTCCAGTGGGTGTTGGTGATTGACTTATTCCAGTGGGAGATGGTGATTGAACTATTCCAGTGGGTGTTGGTGATAGGCCTATTCCAGTGGGTGTTGGTGAGCGACCTATTCCAGTCGGCGTTTTTGATTGACCTATTCCAGTGAGTGTTGCTGATTGACCTATTCCTGTGGGCGTTGGTAATTGACCTATTCCAGTGGGTTTTGGTGATTGACCTATTCCAGTGAGTGTTAGTGATTGACCTATTCCAGTGAGTGTTGCTGATTGACCTATTCCTGTGGGCGTTGGTAATTGACCTATTCCAGTGGGTTTTGGTGATTGACCTATTCCAGTGAGTGTTAGTGATTGACCTATTCCAGTGAGTGTTGTTGATTGACCTATTCCAGTGGGTGTTGGTGATTGACCTATTCCAGTGGGTGTTGGTGATTGACCTATTCCAGTGGGTATTAGGGATTGATCTATTCCAGTGGGTGTTGGTGATTGACATATTCCATTGAGTGATGGTGATTGACCTATTCCTGTGGGTGTTGGTGATTGACCTATTCCAGTGGTTGTTGGTGATTGTCCTATTCCAATGGGTATTGGTGTATGACCCATTCCAGTGAGTGATGTTGATTGACCTATTCCATTGGGTGCTGGTGATTGACCAATTCCTGTTGGTGTTGGTGATTGAGCTATTCCACTGAGTGTTGGTGATTGACCTATTCCTGTGGGTGTTGGTCATTGACCTATTCCAGTGGTTGTTGGTGATTGACCTATTCCAGTGGGTGTTGGTGATTGACCTATTCCTGTGGGTGTTGGTGATTGACCTATTCCAGTGGGTGTTGGTGATTGACCTATTCCAGTGGGTGTTGGTGATTGGCCTATTCCTGTGGGTGTTGATGATTCTCCTATTCCAGTGGGTGTTGGTGATTGACCTATTCCAGTGGGTGTTGGTGATTGGCCTATTCCTGTGGGTGTTGATGATTCACCTATTCCAGTGGGTGCTGGTGATTGACCTATTCCTGTGGGTGTTGGTGATGGACCTATTCCAGTGGGTTTTGGTGATTGACCTATTCCAGTGAGTGATGGTGATTGACCTATTCCAGTGGGTTTTGGTGATTGACATATTCCAGTGAGTGTTTGTGATTGACCTATTCCAGTAGGTGTTGGTGAGTGACCTATTCCAGTGGGTGTTGGTGATTGACCTATTCCAGTGGGTGTTGGTTATTGACCTATTCCAGTGGGTGTTGGTGATTGACATATTCCAGTGGGTGTTGGTGATTGACATATTCCAGTCGGTGTTCGTGATTGACCTATTCCAGTGGCGGTTGGTGTTTGACCTATTCCAGAGGGTGTTAGGGATTGACCTATTCCAGTGGGTGTTGGTGATTGACCTATTCCAGTGAGTGATGGTGATTGACCTATTCCAGTGAGTGTTGGTAATTGACCTATTCCAGTGGGTGCTGATGATCGACCTATTCCTGTGGGTGTTGGTGATTGACCTATTCCAGCTGGTTTTGGTGATTGACCTATTCCAGTGCGTGTTGGTGATTGACCTATTCCAGTGAGTGTTGGTGATTGAATTATTCCTGTGGGTGTTGGTGATTCACCTATTCTAGTGGGTGCTGGTGATTGACCTATTCCTGTGGGTGTTGGAGATTGACCTATTCCAGTGGGTTTTGGTGATTGACCTATTCCAGTGAGTGTTGGTGATTGACCTATTCCAGTGGGTGTTGGTGAGTGACCTATTCCAGTGGGTGTTGGTGATTGACCTATTCCAGTGGGTGTTGGTGAGTGACCTATTCCAGTGGGTGTTGGTGATTGACCTATTCCAGTGGGAGTTGGTGATTGAACTATTCCAGTGGGTGTTGGTGATAGGCCTATTCCAGTGGGTGTTGGTGAGCGACCTATTCCAGTCGGTGTTGTTGATTGACCTATTCCAGTGAGTGTTGCTGATTGGTCTATTCCAGTGGCTTTTGGTGATTGACCTTTTCCAGTGGGTTTTGGTGATTGACCTCTTCCAGTGAGTGTTGGTGATTGACCTATTCCAGTGGGTGTTGGTGATTGACCTATTCCAGTGGGTGTTCGTGATTGATCTATTCCAGTGGGTGTTGATGATTGACCTATTCCAGTTAGTGTTTGTGATTGACCTATTCCAGTGGGTGTTGCTGATTGATCTATTCCAGTGGGTGTTGGTGATTGAAGTAATCCAGTGAGTGTTGGTGATTGACCTATTCCAGTAGGTGTTGGTGATTGACTTATTCCAATGGGTGTTGCTGATTGACCTACTCCAGTGTCGTTTGGTGATTGACCTATTTCAGTGGGTGTTGGTGAGTGACCTATTCCAGTGGCATTGGTGATTGACCTATTCCAGTGGGTGATGGTGAGTGACCTATTCCAGTTGGTGTTGGTGATTGACCTATTCCAGTGGGTGTTGCTGATTGACCTATTCCAGTGCGTGTTGGTAATTGACATATTCCAGTGGTTGTTGGTGATTGACATACTCCAGTGGGTGTTGGTGATTGACCTATTCCAGTGGGTGTTGGTGATTGACCTATTCCAGTGGGTGTTAGGGATTGACCTATTCCAGTGGGTGTTGGTGATTGACCTATTCCAGTGGGTCTTAGTGACTGACCTATTCCAGTGAGTGATGGTGATTGACATATTCCACAGTGTTGGTGATTGACCTATTCCTGTGGGTGTTGGTGATTGACCTCTTCCAGTGGGTGTTGGTGATTGACCTATTCCAATGGGTGTTGGTGATTGACCTATTCCAGTGGTTGTTGCTGATTGACCTATTCCAGTGGATGTTGGTGATTGACCTATTCCAATGGGTGTTGGTGATTGACCTATTCCAGTGGGTGTTGGTGATTGACCTATTCCAGTGAGTGATGGTGATTGACCGATTCCAGTGAGTGTTGGTAATTGACCTATTCCTGTGGGTGTTGGTGATTGACATATTTCAGTGGGTGTTCGTGATTGATCTATTCCATTGAGTGTTGGTGATTGACCAATTCCAGTGGGTGTTGGTGATTGACATATTCCAGTGAGTGGTAGTGATTGACCAATTCCAGTGAGTGTTGATGATTGACCTTATCCAGTGGGTGTTGGTGATTGACCTATTCCCATGCGTGATGGTGATTGACCTATTCCAGTGAGTGTTGGTAATTGACCTATTCCTGTGGGTGATGGTGATTGACCTATTTCAGTGGGTGTTGGTGATTGACCCATTCCAGTGGGTGTTGGTGATTGACCTATTCCAGTGAGTGTTGGTGATTGACCTCTCCCAGTGAATGTTGGTGATTGACCTTTCCAGTGGGTGTTGGTGATTGGCCTATTCCAGTGAGTGTTGGTGATTGACCTATCCCAGTGAGTGTTGGTGATTGACCTTTCCAGTGGGTGTTGGTGATTGGCCTATTCCAGTGGGTGTTGGTGATTGACCTATTCCAGTGGGTGTTGCTGATAGACCTATTCCAGTGGGTGTTGGTGAGTGTCCTATTCCAGTGGGTGTTGGTGATTGACTTATTCCAGTGGGTGTTGGTGAGTGACCTATTCCAGTGGGTGTTGGTGATTGACTTATTCCAGTGGGAGATGGTGATTGAACTATTCCAGTGGGTGTTGGTGATAGGCCTATTCCAGTGGGTGTTGGTGAGCGACCTATTCCAGTCGGCGTTTTTGATTGACCTATTCCAGTGAGTGTTGCTGATTGACCTATTCCTGTGGGCGTTGGTAATTGACCTATTCCAGTGGGTTTTGGTGATTGACCTATTCCAGTGAGTGTTAGTGATTGACCTATTCCAGTGAGTGTTGTTGATTGACCTATTCCAGTGAGTGTTGGTGATTGACCTATTCCAGTGAGTGTTGGTGATTGACCTATTCCAGTCAGTGTTGGTCATTGATCTATTGCAGTGTGTGTTGGTGATTGACCTATTACAGGGGGTGTTGGTGATTAACATATTCCAGTGAGTGTTGGTGTTTGACCTTTTCCAGTGAGTGTTGGTAATTGACCTATTCCTATGGGTGTTGATGATTCACCTATTCCAGTGGGTGTTGGTGATTGACCTATTCCTGTGGGTGTTGGTGATTGACCTATTCCAGTGGGTGCTGGAGATTGACCTATTCCTGTGGGTGTTGGTGATTGACCTATTCCAGTGGCGTTTGGTGATTGACCTATTCCAGTGGGTGTTGGTGAGTAACCTATTCCAGTTGGTGTTGGTGATTGACCTATTCCAGTGGGTGTTGGTGATTGACCTATTCCAGTGGGTGTTGGTGATTGACCTATTCCAGTGGGTGTTGGTGATTGACCTATTCCAGTGGGTGTTAGGGATTGACCTATTACAGTGGGTGTTGGTGATTGACCTATTCCAGTGGGTCTTTGTGATTGAACTATTCCAGTGAGTGATGGTGATTGACATATTCCACTGAGTGTTGGTGATTGACCTATTCCTGTGGGTGTTGGTGATTGACCTTTTCCAGTGGGTGTTGGTGATTGACCTATTCCAATGGGTGTTGGTGATTGACCTATTCCAATGGGTGTTGGTGATTGACCTATTCCAGTGAGTGTTGGTGATTGAATTATTCCTGTGGGTGTTGATGATTCACCTATTCCAGTGCGTGCTGGTGATTGACCTATTCCTGTGGGTGTTGGAGATTGACCTATTCCAGTGGGTTTTGGTGATTGACCTATTCCAGTTGGTGTTGGTGATTGACCTATTCCAGTCGGTGTTGTTGATTGACCTATTCCAGTGAGTGTTGCTGATTGACCTATTCCTGTGGGCGTTGGTGATTGACCTATTCCAGTGGGTTTTGGTGATTGACCTATTCCAGTGAGTGTTAGTGATTGACCTATTCCAGTGAGTGTTGGTGATTGACCTATTCCAGTGAGTGTTGGTGATTGACCTATTCCAGTGAGTGTTGGTGATTGACCTATTCCAGTCAGTGTTGGTGATTGACCTATTCCTGTGGGTGTTGGTGATTGACCTATTCCAGTGGGTGTTGGTGATTGACCTATTCCAGTGGGTGTTGGTGATTGACCTATTCCAATGGGTGTTGGTGATGGACATATTCCAGTGAGTGTTGGTGATTGAATTATTCCTGTGGGTGTTGATGATTCACCTATTCCAGTGGGTGCTGGTGATTGACCTGTTCCTGTGGGTGTTGGAGATTGACCTATTCCAGTGGGTTTTGGTGATTGACCTATTCCAGTGAGTGTTGGTGATTGACCTATTCCAGTGGGTGTTGGTGAGTGACCTATTCCAGTGGGTGCTGGTGATTAACCTATTCCAGTGGGTGTTGGTGAGTGACCTATTCCAGTGGGTGTTGGTGATTGACCTATTCCAGTGGGAGTTGGTGATTGAACTATTCCAGTGGGTGTTGGTGATAGGCCTATTCCAGTGGGTGCTGGTGAGCGACCTATTCCAGTCGGTGTTGTTGATTAACCTATTCCAGTGAGTGTTGCTGATTGGCCTATTCCAGTGGGTTTTGGTGATTGACCTTTTCCAGTGGGTTTTGGTGATTGACCTCTTCCAGTGAGTGTTGGTGATTGACCTCTTCCAGTGAGTGTTGGTGATTGACCTATTCCAGTGGGTGTTGGTGATTGACCTATTCCAGTGGGTGTTCGTGATTGACTTTTTCCAGTGGGTGTTGATGATTGACCTATTCCAGTTAGTGTTTGTGATTGACCTATTCCAGTGGGTGTTGCTGATTGATCTATTCCAGTGGGTGTTGGTGATTGATGTAATCCAGTGAGTGTTGGTGATTGACCTATTCCAGTAGGTGTTGCTGATTGACCTACTCCAGTGTCGTTTGGTGATTGACCTATTCCAGTGGGTGTTGGTGAGTGACCTATTCCAGTGGCATTGGTGATTGACATATTCCAGTGGGTGATGGTGAGTGACCTATTCCAGTGGGTGTTGGTGATTGACCTATTCCAGTGGGTGTTGGTGATTGACCTATTCCAGTGCGTGTTGGTGATTGACATATTCCAGTGGTTGTTGGTGATTGCCATACTCCAGTGGGTGTTGGTGATTGACCTATTCCAGTGGGTGTTGGTGATTGACCTATTCCAGTGGGTGTTAGGGATTGACCTATTCCAGTGGGTGTTGGTGATTGACCTATTCCAGTGGGTCTTAGTGATTGACCTATTCCAGTGAGTGATGGTGATTGACATATTCCACAGTGTTGGTGATTGACCTATTCCTGTGGGTGTTGGTGATTGACCTCTTCCAGTGGGTGTTGGTGATTGACCTATTCCAATGGGTGTTGGTGATTGACCTATTCCAGTGGTTGTTGCTGATTGACCTATTCCAGTGGTTGTTGGTGAGTGACCTATTCCAATGGGTGTTGGTGATTGACCTATTCCAGTGGGTGTTGGTGATTGACCTATTCCAGTGAGTTATGGTGATTGACCGATTCCAGTGAGTGTTGGTAATTGACCTATTCCTGTGGGTGTTGGTGATTGACATATTCCAGTGGGTGTTCGTGATTGATCTATTCCATTGAGTGTTGGTGATTGACCAATTCCAGTGGGTGTTGGTGATTGACATATTCCAGTGAGTGGTAGTGATTGACCTATTCCAGTGAGTGTTGGTGATTGACATAATCCAGTGAGTGTTGGTGATTGACCTATTCCAGTGAGTGTTGGTGATTGACCTATTCCAGTGGGTGTTGGTGATTGACCTATTCCAATGGGTAATGGTGATTGACCTATTCCAGTGAGTGTTGGTAATTGACCTATTCCTGTGGGTGTTGGTGATTGACCTATTTCAGTGGGTGTTGGTGATTGACCCATTCCAGTGGGTGTTGGTGATTGACCTATTCCAGTGAGTGTTGGTGATTGACCTATCCCAGTGAGTGTTGGTGATTGACCTTTCCAGTGGGTGTTGGTGATTGGCCTATTCCAGTGAATGTTGGTGATTGACCTATCCCAGTGAGTGTTGGTGATTGACCTTTCCAGTGGGTGTTGGTGATTGGCCTATTCCAGTGGGTGTTGGTGATTGACCTATTCCAGTGGGTGTTGCTGATTGACCTATTCCAGTGGGTGTTGGTGAGTGACCTATTCCAGTGGGTGTTGGTGATTGACTTATTCCAGTGGGTGTTGGTGAGTGACCTATTCCAGTGGGTGTTGGTGATTGACCTATTCCAGTGGGAGTTGGTGATTGAACTATTCCAGTGGGTGTTGGTGATAGGCCTATTCCAGTGGGTGTTGGTGAGCGACCTATTCCAGTCGGTGTTGTTGATTGACCTATTCCAGTGAGTGTTGCTGATTGACCTATTCCTGTGGGCGTTGGGGATTGACCTATTCCAGTGGGTTTTGGTGATGGACCTATTCCAGTGAGTGTTAGTGATTGACCTATTCCAGTGAGTGTTGGTGATTGACCTATTCCAGTGGATTTTGGTGATGGACCTATTCCAGTGAGTGTTAGTGATTGACATATTCCAGTGAGTGTTGGTGATTCACCTATTCCAGTCAGTGTTGGTGATTGATCTATTGCAGTGGGTGTTGGTGAGTGACCTATTACAGGGGGTGTTGGTGATTAACATATTCCAGTGAGTGTTGGTGTTTGACCTTTTCCAGTGAGTGTGTGGTAATTGACCTATTCCTATGGGTGTTGATGATTCACCTATTCCAGTGGGTGTTGGTGATTGACCTATTCCTGTGGGTGTTGGTGATTGACCTATTCCAGTGGGTGCTGGTGATTGACCTATTCCTGTGGGTGTTGGTGATTGACCTATTCCTGTGGGTGTTGGTGATTGAACTATTCCAGTGGGTGTTGGTGATTGACCTATTCCTGTGGGTGTTGGTGATTGACCTATTCCAGTGGGTGCTGGTGGTTGACCTATTCCTGTGGGTGTTGGTGAGTAACCTATTCCAGTTGGTGTTGGTGATTGACCTATTCCAGTGGGTGTTGGTGAGTAACCTGTTCCAGTTGGTGTTGGTGATTGACCTATTCCAGTGGGTGTTGGTGATTGACCTATTCCAGTGGGTGTTGGTGATTGACCTATTCCAGTGGGTGTTGGTGATTGACATACTCCAGTGGGTGTTGGTGATTGACCTATTCCAGTGGGTGTTGGTGATTGACCTATTACAGGGGGTGTTGGTGATTAACATATTCCAGTGAGTGTTGGTGTTTGACCTTTTCCAGTGAGTGTTGGTTATTGACCTATTCCTATGGGTGTTGATGATTCACCTATTCCAGTGGGTGTTGGTGATTGACCTATTCCAGTGGGTGTTGGTGAGTGACCTATTCCAGTGGGTGTTGGTGATTGACCTATTCCAGTGGGAGTTGGTGATTGAACTATTCCAGTTGGTGTTGGTGATAGGCCTATTCCAGTGGGTGATGGTGAGCGACCTATTCCAGTCGGTGTTGTTGATTGACCTATTCCAGTGAGTGTTGCTGATTGACCTATTCCTGTGGGCGTTGGTGATTGACCTATTCCAGTGGGTTTTGGTGAGTGACCTATTCCAGTGAGTGTTGGTGATTCACCTATTCCAGTCAGTGTTGGTGATTGATCTATTGCAGTGGGTGTTGGTGATTGACCTATTACAGGGGGTGTTGGTGATTAACATATTCCAGTGAGTGTTGGTGTTTGACCTATTCCAGTGAGTGTTGGTAATTGACGTATTCCTATGGGTGTTGATGATTCACCTATTCCAGTGGGTGTTGGTGATTGACCTATTCCTGTGGGTGTTGCTGATTGACCTATTCCAGTGGGTGCTGGTGATTGACCTATTCCTGTGGGTGTTGGTGATTGACCTATTCCAGTGGCGTTTGGTGATTGACCTATTCCAGTGGGTGTTGGTGATTAACCTATTCCTGTGGGTGTTGGTGATCGACCTATTCCAGTGGGTGCTGGTGATTGACGAATTTCTGTGGGTGTTGGTGATTGACCTATTCCAATGGGTGTTGGTGATTGACCTATTCCAGTGGCGTTTGGTGATTGACCTATTCCAGTGGGTGCTGGTGATTGACCTATTCCAGTGGCGTTTGGTGATTGACCTATTCCAGTGGGTGTTGGTGAGTGACCTATTCCAGTTGGTGTTGGTGATTGACCTATTCCAGTGGGTGTTGGTGATTGACCTATTCCAGTGGGTGTTGGTGATTGACATACTCCAGTGGGTGTTGGTGATTGACCTATTCCAGTGGGTGTTGGTGATTGACCTATTCCAGTGGGTGTTAGGGATTGACCTATTCCAGTGGGTGTTGGTGATTGAACTATTCCAGTGGGTCTTGGTGATTGACCTATTCCAGTGAGTGATGGTGATTGACATATTCCACTGAGTGTTGGTGATTGACCTATTCCTGTGGGTGTTGGTGATTGACCTATTCCAGTGGGTGTTGGTGATTGACCTATTCCAGTGGGTGTTGGTGATTGACCTATTCCAATGGGTAATGGTGATTGACCTATTCCAGTGAGTGTTGGTGATTGACCTATTCCAATGGGTGTTGGTGATTGACCTATTCCAGTGAGTGATGGTGATTGACCGATTCCAGTGAGTGTTGGTAATTGACCTATTTCTGTGGGTGTTGGTGATTGACCTATTCCAGTGGGTGTTCGTGACTGACCAATTCCAGTGGGTGTTGTTGACTGCCATATTCCAGTGAGTGGTAGTGATTGACCTATTCCTGTGAGTGTTGGTGATTGACATATTCCAGTGAGTGTTGGTGATTGACCTATTCCAGTGGGTGTTGGTGATTGACCTCTTCCAGTGGGTGTTGGTGATTGACCTATTCTAATGGGTGATGGTGATTGACCTATTCCAGTTAGTGTTGGTAATTGACCTATTCCTGTGGGTGTTGGTGATTGACCTATTTCAGTGGGTGTTGGTGATTGACCTATTCCAGTGGGTGTTGGTGATTGACCTATTCCTGTGGGTGTTGATGATTCACCTATTCCAGTGAGTTTTGGTGATTGACCTATTCCTGTGGGTGTTGGTGATTGACCTATTCCTGTGGGTGTTGGAGATTGACCTATTCCAGTGAGTATTAGTGATTGACCTATTCCAGTGAGTGTTGGTGATTGATCTACTCCAGTGAGTGTTGGCGATTGACCTATTCCAGTGAGTGTTGGTGATTGGCCTATTTCAGTGAGTGTTGGTGATTGACCTATCCCAGTGAGTGTTGGTGATTGACCTATTCCAGTGGCGTTTGGTGATTGACCTATTCCAGTGGGTGTTGGTGATTGACCTATTCCTGTGGGTGTTCGTGATTGACCTATTCCAGTGGGTGCTGGTGATTGACCTATTCCTGTGGGTGTTGGTGATTGACCTATTCCAGTGGCGGTTGGTGACTGACCTATTGCTGTGGGTGTTGATGATTGACCTATTCCAGTGGCGTTTGGTGATTGACCTATTCCAGTGGGTGTTGGTGATTGACCTATTTCTGTGGGTGTTGGTGATTGACCTATTCCAGTGGGTGCTGGTGATTGACCTATTCCTGTGGGTGTTGGTGATTGACCTATTCCAGTGGCGTTTGGTGATTGACTTTTCCAGTGGGTGTTGGTGAGTGACCTATTCCAGTTGGTGTTGGTGATTGAACTATTCCAGTGGGTGTTGGTGATTGACCTATTCCAGTGGGTGTTGGTGATTGACCGATTCCAGTGGGTGTTGGTGATTGACATACTCCAGTGGGTGTTGGTGATTGACCTATTCCAGTGGGTGTTGGTGATTGACCTATTCCAGTGGGTGTTAGGGATTGACCTATTCCAGTGGGTGTTGGTGATTGAAC
The DNA here is from genome assembly GCF_047496885.1 of Scyliorhinus torazame. Lineage (NCBI taxonomy): Eukaryota > Metazoa > Chordata > Chondrichthyes > Carcharhiniformes > Scyliorhinidae > Scyliorhinus > Scyliorhinus torazame. The sequence goes on from NC_092723.1 coordinate 88,227,284, forward strand.
TATTCCAGTGGGCCTTGGTGATTGACCTATTCCAGTGAGTGATGGTGATTGACATATTCCACTGAGTGTTGGTGATTGACCTATTCCTGTGGGTGTTGGTGATTGACCTATTCAAGTGGGTGTTGGTGATTGACCTATTCCAGTGGGTTTTGGTGATTGACCTATTCCTGTGGGTGTTGGTGATTGACCTATTCCAGTGGGTGTTGGTGATTGACCTATTCCAGTGGGTGTTCGTGACTGACCTATTCCAGTGAGTGTTGGTGATTGACCAATTCCAGTGGGTGTTGTTGACTACCATATTCCAGTGAGTGGTAGTGATTGACCTATTCCTGTGAGTGTTGGTGATTGACATATTCCAGTGCGTGTTGGTGATTGACCTATTCCAGTGGGTGTTGGTGATTGACCTGTTCCAGTGGGTGTTGGTGATTGACCTATTCTAATGGGTGATGGTGATTGACCTATTCCAGTGAGTGTTGGTAATTGACCTATTCCTGTGGGTGTTGGTGATTGACCTATTTCAGTGGGTGTTGGTGATTGACCTATTCCAGTGGGTGTTGGTGATTGACCTATTCCTGTGGGTGTTGATGATTCACCTATTCCAGTGAGTTTTGGTGATTGACCTATTCCTGTGGGTGTTGGTGATTGACCTATTCCTGTGGGTGTTGTGATTGACCTATTCCAGTGAGTATTCGTGATTGACCTATTCCAGTGAGTGTTGGTGATTGACCTATTCCAGTGAGTGTTGGCGATTGAGCTATTCCAGTGAGTGTTGGTGATTGACCTAATCCAGTGAGTGTTGGTGATTGACCTATTCCAGTGGGTGTTGGTGATTGACCTATTCCAGTGAGTGTTGGTGATTGACCTATCCCAGTGAGTGTTGGTGATTCAACTTTCCAGGGGGTGTTGGTGATTGGCCTATCCCAGTGAGTGTTGGTGTTTGACCTATCCCAGTGAGTGTTGGTGATTGACCTTTCCAGTGGGTGTTGGTGATTGGCCTATTCCAGTGGGTGTTGGCGATTGACCGATTCCAGTGGGAGTTGCTGATTGACCTATTCCAGTGGGTGTTGGTGAGTGACCTATTCCAGTGGGTTTTGGTGATTGACCTATTCCAGTGGGTGTTGGTGAGTGACCTATTCCAGTGGGTGTTGGTGATTGACCTATTCCAGTGGGAGTTGGTGATTGAACTATTCCAGTTGGTGTTGGTGATAGGCCTATTCCAGTGGGTGATGGTGAGCGACCTATTCCAGTCGGTGTTGTTGATTGACCTTTTCCAGTGAGTGTTGCTGATTGACCTATTCCTGTGGGCGTTGGTGATTGACCTATTCCAGTGGGTTTTGGTGAGTGACCTATTCCAGTGAGTGTTGGTGATTGACCTATTCCAGTCAGTGTTGGTGATTGATCTATTGCAGTGGGTGTTTGTGATTGACCTATTACAGGGGGTGTTGGTGATTAACATATTCCAGTGAGTGTTGGTGTTTGACCTATTCCAGTGAGTGTTGGTAATTGACGTATTCCTATGGGTGTTGATGATTCACCTATTCCAGTGGGTGTTGGTGATTGACCTATTCCTGTGGGTGTTGCTGATTGACCTATTCCAGTGGGTGCTGGTGATTGACCTATTCCTGTGGGTGTTGGTGATTGACCTATTCCAGTGGCGTTTGGTGATTGACCTGTTCCAGTGGGTGTTGGTGATTAACCTATTCCTGTGGGTGTTGGTGATCGACCTATTCCAGTGGGTGCTGGTGATTGACGAATTTCTGTGGGTGTTGGTGATTGACCTATTCCAATGGGTGTTGGTGATTGACCTATTCCAGTGGCGTTTGGTGATTGACCTATTCCAGTGGGTGCTGGTGATTGACCTATTCCAGTGGCGTTTGGTGATTGACCTATTCCAGTGGGTGTTGGTGAGTGACCTATTCCAGTTGGTGTTGGTGATTGACCTATTCCAGTGGGTGTTGGTGATTGACCTATTCCAGTGGGTGTTGGTGATTGACATACTCCAGTGGGTGTTGGTGATTGACCTATTCCAGTGGGTGTTGGTGATTGACCTATTCCAGTGGGTGTTAGGGATTGACCTATTCCAGTGGGTGTTGGTGATTGAACTATTCCAGTGGGTCTTGGTGATTGACCTATTCCAGTGAGTGATGGTGATTGACATATTCCACTGAGTGTTGGTGATTGACCTATTCCTGTGGGTGTTGGTGATTGACCTATTCCAGTGGGTGTTGGTGATTGACCTATTCCAGTGGGTGTTGGTGATTGACCTATTCCAATGGGTAATGGTGATTGACCTATTCCAGTGAGTGTTGGTGATTGACCTATTCCAATGGGTGTTGGTGATTGACCTATTCCAGTGAGTGATGGTGATTGACCGATTCCAGTGAGTGTTGGTAATTGACCTATTTCTGTGGGTGTTGGTGATTGACCTATTCCAGTGGGTGTTCGTGACTGACCAATTCCAGTGGGTGTTGTTGACTGCCATATTCCAGTGAGTGGTAGTGATTGACCTATTCCTGTGAGTGTTGGTGATTGACATATTCCAGTGAGTGTTGGTGATTGACCTATTCCAGTGGGTGTTGGTGATTGACCTGTTCCAGTGGGTGTTGGTGATTGACCTATTCTAATGGGTGATGGTGATTGACCTATTCCAGTTAGTGTTGGTAATTGACCTATTCCTGTGGGTGTTGGTGATTGACCTATTTCAGTGGGTGTTGGTGATTGACCTATTCCAGTGGGTGTTGGTGATTGACCTATTCCTGTGGGTGTTGATGATTCACCTATTCCAGTGAGTTTTGGTGATTGACCTATTCCTGTGGGTGTTGGTGATTGACCTATTCCTGTGGGTGTTGGTGATTGACCTATTCCAGTGAGTATTAGTGATTGACCTATTCCAGTGAGTGTTGGTGATTGATCTATTCCAGTGAGTGTTGGCGATTGACCTATTCCAGTGAGTGTTGGTGATTGACCTATTCCAGTGAGTGTTGGTGATTGACCTATTCCAGTTGGTGTTGGTGATTGACCTATCCCAGTGAGTGTTGGTGATTGAACTTTCCAGTGGGTGTTGGTGATTGGCCTATTCCAGTGAGTGTTGGTGTTTGACTTATCCCAGTGAGTGTTGGTGATTGACCTTTCCAGTGGGTGTTGGTGATTGGCCTATTCCAGTGGGTGTTGGTGATTGACCGATTCCAGTGGGAGTTGCTGATTGACCTATTCCAGTGGGTGTTGGTGAGTGACTTTTCCAGTGGGTGTTGGTGATTGACCTATTCCAGTGGGTGTTGGTGAGTGACCTATTCTAGTGGGTGTTGGTGATTGACCTATTCCCGTGGGAGTTGGTGATTGAACTATTCCAGTGGGTGTTGGTGATAGGCCTATTCCAGTGGGTGATGGTGAGCGACCTATTCCAGTCGGTGTTGTTGATTGACCTATTCCAGTGAGTGTTGCTGATTGACCTATTCCTGTGGGCGTTGGTGATTGACCTATTCCAGTGGGTTTTGGTGATTGACCTATTCCAGTGAGTGTTAGTGATTGACCTATTCGAGTGAGTGTTGGTGATTGACCTATTCCAGTGAGTGTTGGTGATTGACCTATTCCAGTGAGTGTTGGTGATTGACCTATTCCAGTCAGTGTTGGTGATTGATCTATTGCAGTGGGTGTTGGTGATTGACCTATTTCAGGGGTGTTGGTGATTAACATATTCCAGTGAGTGTTGGTGTTTGACCTATTCCAGTGAGTGTTGGTAATTGACCTATTCCTATGGGTGTTGATGATTCACCTATTCCAGTGGGTGTTGGTGATTGACCTATTCCTGTGGGTGTTGCTGATTGACCTATTCCAGTGGGTGCTGGTGATTGACCTATTCCTGTGGGTGTTGGTGATTGACCTATTCCAGTGGCGTTTGGTGATTGACCTATTCCAGTGGGTGTTGGTGCTTAACCTATTCCTGTGGGTGTTGGTGATCGACCTATTCCAGTGGGTGCTGGTAATTGACCAATTCCTGTGGGTGTTGGTGATTGACCTATTCCAGTGGCGTTTGGTGATTGACCTATTCCAGTGGGTGTTCGTGAGTGACCTATTCCAGTTGGTGTTGGCGATTGACCTATTCCAGTGGGTGTTGGTGATTGACCTATTCCAGTGGGTGTTGGTGATTGACCTATTCCAGTGGGTGTTGGTGATTGACATACTCCAGTGGCTGTTGGTGATTGACCTATTCCAGTGGGTGTTGGTGATTGACCTATTCCAGTGGGTGTTAGGGATTGACCTATTCCAGTGGGTGTTGGTGATTGACCTATTCCAGTGGGTCTTGGTGATTGACCTATTCCAGTGAGTGATGGTGATTGACATATTCCACTGAGTGTTGGTGATTGACCTATTCCAGTGGGTGTTGGTGATTGACCTATTCCAGTGGGTGTTGGTGATTGACCTATTCCAATGGGTGTTGGTGATTGACCTATTCCAGTGAGTGATGGTGATTGACCTATTCCAGTGGGTGTTGGTGATTGACCTATTCCAGTAGGAGTTGGTGATTGAACTATTCCAGTGGGTGTTGGTGATAGGCCTATTCCAGTGGGTGTTGGTGAGCGACCTATTCCAGTAGGTGTTGTTGATTGACCTATTCCAGTAAGTGTTGCTGATTGACCTATTCCTGTGGGCGTTGGTGATTGACCTATTCCAGTGGGTTTTGGTGATTGACCTATTCCAGTGAGTGTTAGTGATTGACCTATTACAGGGGGTGTTGGTGATTAACATATTCCAGTGAGTGTTTGTGTTTGACCTATTCCAGTGAGTGTTGGTAATTGACCTATTCCTAGGGGTGTTGATGATTCACCTATTCCAGTGGGTGTTGGTGATTGACCTATTCCTGTGGGTGTTGGTAATTGACCTATTCCAGTGGGTGCTGGTGATTGACCTATTCCTGTGGGTGTTGGTGATTGACCTATTCCAGTGGCGTTTGGTGATTGACCTATTCCAGTGGGTGTTGGTGATTGACCTTTTCCTGTGGGTGTTGGTGATTGACCTATTCCAGTGGGTGCTGGTGATTGACCTATTCCTGTGGGTGTTGGTGATTGACCTATTCCAGTGGCGTTTGGTGATTGACCTATTCCAGTGGGTGTTGGTGAGTGACCTATTCCAGTTGGTGTTGGTGATTGACCTATTCCAGTGGGTGTTGGTGATTGACCTATTCCAGTGGGTGTTAGGGATTGACCTATTCAAGTGGGTGTTGGTGATTGACCTATTCCAGTGGGTTTTGGTGATTGACCTATTCCTGTGGGTGTTGGTGATTGACCTATTCCAGTGGGTGTTGGTGATTGACCTATTCCAGTGGGTGTTCGTGACTGACCTATTCCAGTGAGTGTTGGTGATTGACCAATTCCAGTGGGTGGTGTTGACTGCCATATTCCAGTGAGTGGTAGTGATTGACCTATTCCTGTGAGTGTTGGTGATTGACATATTCCAGTGCGTGTTGGTGATTGACCTATTCCAGTGGGTGTTGGTGATTGACCTGTTCCAGTGGGTGTTGGTGATTGACCTATTCTAATGGGTGATGGTGATTGACCTATTCCAGTGAGTGTTGGTAATTGACCTATTCCTGTGGGTGTTGGTGATTGACCTATTTCAGTGGGTGTTGGTGATTGACCTATTCCAGTGGGTGTTGGTGATTGACCTATTCCTGTGGGTGTTGATGATTCACCTATTCCAGTGAGTTTTGGTGATTGACCTATTCCTGTGGGTGTTGGTGATTGACCTATTCCTGTGGGTGTTGTGATTGACCTATTCCAGTGAGTATTAGTGATTGACCTATTCCAGTGAGTGTTGGTGATTGACCTATTCCAGTGAGTGTTGGCGATTGACCTTTTCCAGTGAGTGTTGGTGATTGACCTAATCCAGTGATTGTTGGTGATTGACCTATTCCAGTGGGTGTTGGTGATTGAACTATTCCAGTGAGTGTTGGTGATTGACCTATCCCAGTGAGTGTTGGTGATTGAACTTTCCAGGGGGTGTTGGTGATTGGCCTATTCCAGTGAGTGTTGGTGTTTGACCTATCCCAGTGAGAGTTGGTGATTGACCTTTCCAGTGGATGTTGGTGATTGGCCTATTCCAGTGGGTGTTGGCGATTGACCGATTCCAGTGGGAGTTGCTGATTGACCTATTCCAGTGGGTGTTGGTGAGTGACCTATTCCAGTGGGTGTTGGTGATTGACCTATTCCAGTGGGTGTTGGTGAGTGACCTATTCCAGTGGGTGTTGGTGATTGACCTATTCCAGTGGGAGTTGGTGATTGAACTATTCCAGTTGGTGTTGGTGATAGGCCTATTCCAGTGGGTGATGGTGAGCGACCTATTCCAGTCGGTGTTGTTGATTGACCTATTCCAGTGAGTGTTGCTGATTGACCTATTCCTGTGGGCGTTGGTGATTGACCTATTCCAGTGGGTTTTGGTGAGTGACATATTCCAGTGAGTGTTAGTGATTGACCTAATCGAGTGAGTGTTGGTGATTGACCTATCCCAGTAAGTGTTGGTGATTGACCTATTCCAGTGAGTGTTGGTGATTGACCTATTCCAGTCAGTGTTGGTGATTGATCTATTGCAGTGGGTGTTGGTGATTGACCTATTACAGGGGGTGTTGGTGATTAACATATTCCAGTGAGTGTTGGTGTTTGACCTATTCCAGTGAGTGTTGGTAATTGACGTATTCCTATGGGTGTTGATGATTCACCTATTCCAGTGGGTGTTGGTGATTGACCTATTCCTGTGGGTGTTGCTGATTGACCTATTCCAGTGGGTGCTGGTGATTGACCTATTCCTGTGGGTGTTGGTGATTGACCTATTCCAGTGGCGTTTGGTGATTGACCTGTTCCAGTGGGTGTTGGTGATTAACCTATTCCTGTGGGTGTTGGTGATCGACCTATTCCAGTGGGTGCTGGTGATTGACGAATTTCTGTGGGTGTTGGTGATTGACCTATTCCAATGGGTGTTGGTGATTGACCTATTCCAGTGGCGTTTGGTGATTGACCTATTCCAGTGGGTGCTGGTGATTGACCTATTCCAGTGGCGTTTGGTGATTGACCTATTCCAGTGGGTGTTGGTGAGTGACCTATTCCAGTTGGTGTTGGTGATTGACCTATTCCAGTGCGTGTTGGTGATTGACCTATTCCAGTGGGTGTTGGTGATTGACATACTCCAGTGGGTGTTGGTGATTGACCTATTCCAGTGGGTGTTGGTGATTGACCTATTCCAGTGGGTGTTAGGGATTGACCTATTCCAGTGGGTGTTGGTGATTGAACTATTCCAGTGGGTCTTGGTGATTGACCTATTCCAGTGAGTGATGGTGATTGACATATTCCACTGAGTGTTGGTGATTGACCTATTCCAGTGGGTGTTGGTGATTGACCTATTCCAGTGGGTGTTGGTGATTGACCTATTCCAGTGGGTGTTGGTGATTGACCTATTCCAATGGGTAATGGTGATTGACCTATTCCAGTGAGTGTTGGTGATTGACCTATTCCAATGGGTGTTGGTGATTGACCTATTCCAGTGAGTGATGGTGATTGACCGATTCCAGTGAGTGTTGGTAATTGACCTATTTCTGTGGGTGTTGGTGATTGACCTATTCCAGTGGGTGTTCGTGACTGACCAATTCCAGTGGGTGTTGTTGACTGCCATATTCCAGTGTGTGGTAGTGATTGACCTATTCCTGTGAGTGTTGGTGATTGACATATTCCAGTGAGTGTTGGTGATTGACCTATTCCAGTGGGTGTTGGTGATTGACCTGTTCCAGTGGGTGTTGGTGATTGACCTATTCTAATGGGTGATGGTGATTGACCTATTCCAGTTAGTGTTGGTAATTGACCTATTCCTGTGGGTGTTGGTGATTGACCTATTTCAGTGGGTGTTGGTGATTGACCTATTCCAGTGGGTGTTGGTGATTGACCTATTCCTGTGGGTGTTGATGATTCACCTATTCCAGTGAGTTTTGGTGATTGACCTATTCCTGTGGGTGTTGGTGATTGACCTATTCCTGTGGGTGTTGGTGATTGACCTATTCCAGTGAGTATTAGTGATTGACCTATTCCAGTGAGTGTTGGTGATTGATCTATTCCAGTGAGTGTTGGCGATTGACCTATTCCAGTGAGTGTTGGTGATTGACCTATTCCAGTGAGTGTTGGTGATTGACCTATTCCAGTTGGTGTTGGTGATTGACCTATCCCAGTGAGTGTTGGTGATTGAACTTTCCAGTGGGTGTTGGTGATAGGCCTATTCCAGTGGGTGATGGTGAGCGACCTATTCCAGTCGGTGTTGTTGATTGACCTATTCCAGTGAGTGTTGCTGATTGACCTATTCCTGTGGGCGTTGGTGATTGACCTATTCCAGTGGGTTTTGGTGATTGACCTATTCCAGTGAGTGTTAGTGATTGACCTATTAGAGTGAGTGTTGGTGATTGACCTATTCCAGTCAGTGTTGGTGATTGATCTATTGCAGTGGGTGTTGGTGATTGACCTATTTCAGGGGTGTTGGTGATTAACATATTCCAGTGAGTGTCGGTGTTTGACCTATTCCAGTGAGTGTTGGTAATTGACCTATTCCTATGGGTGCTGATGATTCACCTATTCCAGTGGGTGTTGGTGATTGACCTATTCCTGTGGGTGTTGCTGATTGACCTATTCCAGTGGGTGCTGGTGATTGACCTATTCCTGTGGGAGTTGGTGATTGACCTATTCCAGTGGCGTTTGGTGATTGACCTATTCCAGTGGGTGTTGGTGATTAACCTATTCCTGTGGGTGTTGGTGATCGACCTATTCCAGTGGGTGCTGGTAATTGACCAATTCCTGTGGGTGTTGGTGATTGACCTATTCCAGTGGCGTTTGGTGATTGACCTATTCCAGTGGGTGTTCGTGAGTGACCTATTCCAGTTGGTGTTGGTGATTGACCTATTCCAGTGGGTGTTGGTGATTGACCTATTCCAGTGGGTGTTGGTGATTGACCTATTCCAGTGGGTGTTGGTGATTGACATACTCCAGTGGGTGTTGGTGATTGACCTATTCCAGTGGGTGTTGGTGATTGACCTATTCCAGTGGGTGTTAGGGATTGACCTATTCCAGTGGGTGTTGGTGATTGACCTATTCCAGTGGGTCTTGGTGATTGACTTATTCCAGTGAGTGATGGTGATTGACATATTCCACTGAGTGTTGGTGATTGACCTATTCCAGTGGGTGTTGGTGATTGACCTATTCCAGTGGGTGTTGGTGATTGACCTATTCCAATGGGTGTTGGTGATTGACCTATTCCAGTGAGTGATGGTGATTGACCTATTCCAGTGGGTGTTGGTGATTGACCTATTCCAGTGGGAGTTGGTGATTGAACTATTCCAGTGGGTGTTGGTGATAGGCCTATTCCAGTGGGTGTTGGTGAGCGACCTATTCCAGTAGGTGTTGTTGATTGACCTATTCCAGTAAGTGTTGCTGATTGACCTATTCTTGTGGGCGTTGGTGATTGACCTATTCCAGTGGGTTTTGGTGATTGACCTATTCCAGTGAGTGTTAGTGATTGACCTATTACAGGGGGTGTTGGTGATTAACATATTCCAGTGAGTGTTTGTGTTTGACCTATTCCAGTGAGTGTTGGTAATTGACCTATTCCTAGGGGTGTTGATGATTCACCTATTCCAGTGGGTGTTGGTGATTGACCTATTCCTGTGGGTGTTGGTAATTGACCTATTCCAGTGGGTGCTGGTGATTGACCTATTCCTGTGGGTGTTGGTGATTGACCTATTCCAGTGGCGTTTGGTGATTGACCTATTCCAGTGGGTGTTGGTGATTGACCTTTTCCTGTGGGTGTTGGTGATTGACCTATTCCAGTGGGTGCTGGTGATTGACCTATTCCTGTGGGTGTTGGTGATTGACCTATTCCAGTGGCGTTTGGTGATTGACCTATTCCAGTGGGTGTTGGTGAGTGACCTATTCCAGTTGGTGTTGGTGATTGACATTTCCAGTGGGTGTTTGTGATTGACCTATTCCAGTGGGTGTTGGTGATTGACCTATTCCAGTGGGTGTTAGGGATTGACCTATTCCAGTGGGTGTTGGTGATTGAACTATTCCAGTGGGTCTTGGTGATTGACCTATTCCAGTGAGTGATGGTGATTGACATATTCCACTGAGTGTTGGTGATTGACCTATTCCTGTGGGTGTTGGTGATTGACCTATTCCAGTGGGTATTCGTGATTGACCTATTCCAGTGGGTGTTGGTGATTGACCCATTCCAATGGGTGTTGGTGATTGACCTATTCCAGTGAGTGATGGTGATTGACCGATTCCAGTGAGTGTTGGTAATTGACCTATTGCTGTGGGTGTTGGTGATTGACCTATTCCAGTGGGTGTTCGTGACTGACCTATTCCAGTGAGTGTTGGTGATTGACCAATTCCAGTGGGTGTTGTTGACTGCCCTATTCCAGTGAGTGGTAGTGATTGACCTATTCCTGTGAGTGTTGGTGATTGACATATTCCAGTGAGTGTTGGTGATTGACCTATTCCAGTGAGTGTTAGTGATTGACCTATTCCAGTGAGTGTTGGTGATTGACCTATTCCAGTGAGTGTTGGTGATTGACCTATTCCAGTCAATGTTGGTGATTGATCTATTGCAGTGGGTGTTGGTGATTGACCTATTACAGGGGGTGTTGGTGATTAACATATTCCAGTGAGTGTTGGTGATTGACCTATTCCAGTGAGTGTTGGTAATTGACCTATTCCTATGGGTGTTGATGATTCACCTATTCCAGTGGGTGCTGATGATTGACCTATTCCTGTGGGTGTTGGTGATTGACCTATTCCTGTGGCGTTTGGTGATTGACCTATTCCAGTGGGTGTTGGTGATTGACCTATTCCTATGGGTGTTGGTGATTGACCTATTCCTGTCGGTGTTGGTGATTGACATATACCAGTGAGTGTTGGTGATTGACCTATTCCAGTGAGTGTTGGTGATTGACCTGTTCCAGTGGGTGTTGGTGATTGACCTGTTCCAATGGGTGTTGGTGATTGACCTATTCCAGTGGGTGTTGGTGATTGACCTATTCCTGTGGGTGTTGATGATTCACCTATTCCAGTGAGTTTTGGTGATTGACCTATTCCTGTGGGTGTTGGTGATTGACCTATTCGAGTGGGTTTTGGTGATTGACCTATTCCAGTGAGTATTAGTGATTGACCTATTCCAGTGAGTGTTGGTGATTGACCTATTCCAGTGAGTGTTGGTGATTGACCCTATTCCAGTGAGTGTTGGTGATTGACCTATTCCTGTGGGTGTTGATGATTCACCTATTCCAGTGTGTGTTGGTGATTGACCTATTCCAGTGGGTGTTGGTGATTGACCTATTTCAGTGGGTGTTGGTGATTGACCTATTCCAGTGGGTGTTGGTGATTGACCTATTCCTGTGTGTATTGATGATTCACCTATTCCAGTGAGTTATGGTGATTGACCTATTCCTGTGGGTGTTGGTGATTGACGTATTCCAGTGGGTTTTGGTGATTAACCTATTCCAGTGAGTGTTGGTGATTGACCTATTCCAGTGAGTGTTGGTGATTGACCTATTCCAGTGAGTGTTGGTGATTGACCTATTCCAGTAAGTGTTGGTGATTGACCTTTCCAGTGGGTGTTGGTGATTGGCCTATTCCATTGGGTGTTGGTGAGTGACGTATCCCAGTGGGTGTTGGTGATTGACCTATTCCAGTGGGTGTTGGTGAGTGACCTATTCCAGTGGGTGTTGGTGATAGGCCTATTCCAGTGGGTGTTGGTGATTGACCTATTCCAGTGAGTATTGGTGATTGACCTATTCCAGTGGGTTATTGTGATTGACCTATTCCAATGAGTGTTGGTGATTGATCTATTCCAGTGAGTGTTGGTGATTGACCCATTCCAGTGGGTGTTGGTGATTGATCTGTTCCAGTGCGTGTTGCTAATTGACCTATTCCAGTGAGTGTTGGTGATTGACCTATTCCAGTGGGTGCTGATGATTGACCTATTCCTGTGGGTGTTGGTGATTGACCTATTCCTGTGGCGTTTGGTGATTAACCTATTCCAGTGGGTGTTGGTGATTGACCTATTCCTATGGGTGTTGGTGATTGACCTATTCCTGTCGGTGTTGGTGATTGACATATACCAGTGAGTGTTGGTGATTGACCTATTCCAGTGAGTGTTGGTGATTGACCTGTTCCAGTGGGTGTTGGTGATTGACCTGTTCCAATGGGTGATGGTGATTGACCTATTCCAGTGAGTGTTGGTAATTGACCTATTCCTGTGGGTGTTGGTGATTGACCTATTCCAGTGCCTGTTGGTGATTGAAATATTTCAGTGGGTGTTGGTGATTGACCTATTCCAGTGGGTGTTGGTGATTGACCTATTCCTGTGGGTGTTGATGATTCACCTATTCCAGTGAGTTTTGGTGATTGACCTATTCCTGTGGGTGTTGGTGATTGACCTATTCCAGTGGGTTTTGGTGATTGACCTATTCCAGTGAGTATTAGTGATTGACCTATTCCAGTGAGTGTTGGCGATTGACCTATTCCAGTGAGTGTTGGTGATTGACCTATTCCAGTGAGTGTTGGTGATTGACCTATTCCAGTGAGTGTTGGTGATTGACCCTATTCCAGTGAGTGTTGGTGATTGACCTATTCCTGTGGGTGTTGATGATTCACCTATTCCAGTGTGTGTTGGTGATTGACCTATTCCAGTGGGTGTTGGTGATTGACCTATTTCAGTGGGTGTTGGTGATTGACCTATTCCAGTGGTTGTTGGTGATTGACCTATTCCTGTGGGTGTTGATGATTCACCTATTCCAGTGTGTGTTGATGATTCACCTATTCCAGTGTGTGTTGGTGATTGACCTATTCCAGTGGGTGTTGGTGATTGACCTATTTCAGTGGGTGTTGGTGATTGACCTATTCCAGTGAGTGTTGGCGATTGACCTATTCCAGTGAGTGTTGGTGATTGACCTATTCCAGTGAGTGTTGGTGATTGACCTATTCCAGTGAGTGTTGGTGATTGACCCTATTCCAGTGAGTTTTGGTGATTGACCTATTCCTGTTGGTGTTGGTGATTGACGTATTCCAGTGGGTTTTGGTGATTAACCTATTCCAGTGAGTGTTGGTGATTGACCTATTCCAGTGAGTGTTGGTGATTGACCTATTCCAGTGAGTGTTGGTGATTGACCTATTCCAGTAAGTGTTGGTGATTGACCTTTCCAGTGGGTGTTGGTGATTGGCCTATTCCATTGGGTGTTGGTGAGTGACGTATCCCAGTGGGTGTTGGTGATTGACCTATTCCAGTGGGTGTTGGTGAGTGACCTATTCCAGTGGGTGTTGGTGATAGGCCTATTCCAGTGGGTGTTGGTGATTGACCTATTCCAGTGAGTATTGGTGATTGACCTATTCCAGTGGGTTATTGTGATTGACCTATTCCAATGAGTGTTGGTGATTGATCTATTCCAGTGAGTGTTGGTGATTGACCCATTCCAGTGGGTGTTGGTGATTGATCTGTTCCAGTGCGTGTTGCTAATTGACCTATTCCAGTGAGTGTTGGTGATTGACCTATTCCAGTGGGTTTTTGTGATTGACCTATTCCAGTTGGTGTTGGTGATTGACCTATTCCAGTGGGTGTTGGTGATTGATCTGTTCCAGTGGGTGTTGGTGAGTAACCTATTCCAGTGGGTGTTGGTGATTGACCTATTCCAGTGGATGTTGCTGATTGACCTATTTCAGTGGGTGTTGGTTATTGACATATTCCAGTGGGTGTTGGTGATTGACATATTCCAGTGGGTGTTGGTGATTTACCTATTCCAGTGAGTGTTCGTGATTGACCTATTCCAGTGGGTGTTGGTGATTGACCTATTCCAGTGGGTGTTTTTGATTGACCAATTCCAGTGGGTGTTGGTTATTGACCTATTCCAGTGAATGTTGGCGATTGACCTATTCCAGTGGGTGTTGGTGATTGGCCTATTCCAGTGAATGATGGTGATTGACCTATTCCAGTGAGTGTTGCTGTTTGACCTATTCCAGTGAGTGTTCCTGATTGACCTATTCCAGTGGGTGCTGGTGATTGATCTATTCCAGTGGGTGTTGGTGATTGACCTATTCCAGTGAGTGTTGCTGATTGACCTCTTCCAGTGGGTGTTGGTGACTGACCTATTCCAGTGGGTTTTGCTAATTGATCTATTACAGTGAGTGTTGGGGATTGACCTATACCAGTGGGTGTTGGTGATTGACCTATACCAGTGGGTGTTGGTGATTGACCTATTCCTGTGAGTGTTGGTGATTGACCTATTCCAGTGAGTGTTGGTGATTGACCCTATTCCAGTGAGTTTTGGTGATTGACCTATTCCTGTTGGTGTTGGTGATTGACGTATTCCAGTGGGTTTTGGTGATTAACCTATTCCAGTGAGTGTTGGTGATTGACCTATTCCAGTGAGTGTTGGTGATTGACCTATTCCAGTGAGTGTTGGTGATTGACCTATTCCAGTAAGTGTTGGTGATTGACCTTTCCAGTGGGTGTTGGTGATTGGCCTATTCCATTGGGTGTTGGTGAGTGACGTATCCCAGTGGGTGTTGGTGATTGACCTATTCCAGTGGGTGTTGGTGAGTGACCTATTCCAGTGGGTGTTGGTGATAGGCCTATTCCAGTGGGTGTTGGTGATTGACCTATTCCAGTGAGTATTGGTGATTGACCTATTCCAGTGGGTTATTGTGATTGACCTATTCCAATGAGTGTTGGTGATTGATCTATTCCAGTGAGTGTTGGTGATTGACCCATTCCAGTGGGTGTTGGTGATTGATCTGTTCCAGTGCGTGTTGCTAATTGACCTATTCCAGTGAGTGTTGGTGATTGACCTATTCCAGTGGGTTTTTGTGATTGACCTATTCCAGTTGGTGTTGGTGATTGACCTATTCCAGTGGGTGTTGGTGATTGATCTGTTCCAGTGGGTGTTGGTGAGTAACCTATTCCAGTGGGTGTTGGTGATTGACCTATTCCAGTGGATGTTGCTGATTGACCTATTTCAGTGGGTGTTGGTTATTGACATATTCCAGTGGGTGTTGGTGATTGACATATTCCAGTGGGTGTTGGTGATTT
This sequence comes from Scyliorhinus torazame, assembly GCF_047496885.1. Lineage (NCBI taxonomy): Eukaryota > Metazoa > Chordata > Chondrichthyes > Carcharhiniformes > Scyliorhinidae > Scyliorhinus > Scyliorhinus torazame. Next base: position 88,242,389 of record NC_092723.1, read on the forward strand.
ACCTATTCCAGTGAGTGTTCGTGATTGACCTATTCCAGTGGGTGTTGGTGATTGACCTATTCCAGTGGGTGTTTTTGATTGACCAATTCCAGTGGGTGTTGGTTATTGACCTATTCCAGTGAATGTTGGCGATTGACCTATTCCAGTGGGTGTTGGTGATTGGCCTATTCCAGTGAATGATGGTGATTGACCTATTCCAGTGAGTGTTGCTGTTTGACCTATTCCAGTGAGTGTTCCTGATTGACCTATTCCAGTGGGTGCTGGTGATTGATCTATTCCAGTGGGTGTTGGTGATTGACCTATTCCAGTGAGTGTTGCTGATTGACCTCTTCCAGTGGGTGTTGGTGACTGACCTATTCCAGTGGGTTTTGCTAATTGATCTATTACAGTGAGTGTTGGGGATTGACCTATACCAGTGGGTGTTGGTGATTGACCTATACCAGTGGGTGTTGGTGATTGACCTATTCCTGTGAGTGTTGGTGATTGACCTATTCCAGTGAGTGTTGCTGTTTGACCTATTCCAGTGCGTGTTGCTAATTGATCTATTACAGTGGGTGTTGGGGATTGACCTATACCAGTGGGTGTTGGTGATTGACCTATTCCAGTGAGTGTTGCTGTTTGACCTATTCCAGTGAGTGTTCCTGATTGACCTATTCCAGTGGGTGCTGGTGATTCACCTATTCCTGTGGGTGTTGGTGATTGACCTATTTCAGTGGGTGTTATGATTGACCTATTCCTGTGGGTGTTGGTGATTGACCTATTCCAGTGGCGTTTGGTGATTGACCTATTCCAGTGGGTGTTGGTGAGTGACCTATTCCAGTTGGTGTTGGTCATTGACCTATTCCAGTGGGTATTGGTGATTGACCTATTCCAGTGGGTGTTGGTGATTGACCTATTCCACTGGGTGCTGGTGATTGACATACTCCAGTGGGTGTTGGTGATTGACGTATTCCAGTGGGTGTTGGTGATTGACCTATTCCAGTGAGTGTTGGTGATTGACCTATTCCAGTGGGTCTTGGTGATTGACATATTCCAGTGAGTGATGGTGATTGACATATTCCACTGAATGTTGGTGATTGACCTATTCCTGTGGGTGTTGGTGATTGACCTATTCCAGTGGGTGTTGGTGATTGACCTATTCCAGTGGGTGTTGGTGATTGACCTATTCCAATGGGTGTTGGTGATTGACCTATTCCAGTGAGTGATGGTGATTGACCAATTCCAGTGAGTGTTGGTAATTGACATATTCCTGTGGGTGTTGGTGATTGACCTATTCCAGTGGGCGTCCGTGACTGACCTATTCCAGTGAGTGTTGGTGGTTGACCAATTCCAGTGAGTGTTGTTGACTGCCATATTCCAGTGAGTGGTCGTGATTGACCTATTCCTGTGAGTGTTGGTGATTGACATATTCCAGTGAGTGTTGGTGATTGACCTATTCCAGTGAGTGTTGGTGATTGACCTGTTCCAGTGGTTGTTGGTGATTGACCTATTCCAATGGGTGATGGTGATTGACCTATTCCAGTGAGTATTGGTAATTGACCTATTCCTGTGGGTGTTGGTGATTGACCTATTCCAGTGGGTGTTGGTGATTGACCTATTTCAGTGGGTGTTGGTGATTGACCTATTTCAGTGGGTGTTGGTGATTGACCTATTCCTGTGGGTGTTGATGATTCACCTATTCCAGTGAATTTTGGTGATTGACCTATTCCTGTGGGCGTTGGTGATTGACCTATTCCAGTGGGTTTTGGTGATTGACGTATTCCAGTGAGTGTTCGTGATTGACCTATTCCAGTGAGTGCTGGTGATTGACCTATTCCAGCGAGTGTTGGTGATTGACCTATTCCAGTGAGTGTTGGTGATTGACCTATTCCAGTGAGTGTTGGTGATTGACATATTCCAGTGAGTGTTGGTGATTGACCTATTCCTGTGGGTGTTGATGATTCACCTATTCCAGTGCGTGTTGGTGATTGACCTATTCCAGTGGGTGTTGGTGATTGACCCATTTCAGTGGGTGTTGGTGATTGACCTATTCCAGTGGGTGTTGGTGATTGACGTATTCCTGTGGGTCTTGATGATTCACCTATTCCAGTGAGTTTTGGTGATTGACCTATTCCTGTGGGTGTTGGTGATTGACCTATTCCAGTGGGTTTTGGTGATTGACCTATTCCAGTGAGTGTTGGTGATTGACCTATTCCAGTGAGTGTTGGTGATTGACCTATTCCAGTGAGTGTTGGTGATTGACCTATTCTAGTGAGTGTTGGTGATTGACCTATTCCAGTGAGTGTTGGTGATTGACTTATTCCAGAAAGTGTTGGTGATTAACCTTTCCACTGGGTGTTGGTGATTGGCCTATTCCATTGGGTGTTGGTGCATGACGTATCCCAGTGGGTGTTGGTGATTGACCTATTCCAGTGGGTGTTGGTGAGTGACCTATTCCAGTGGGTGTTGGTGATTGCCCTTTTTCAGTGGGAGTTGGTGATTGACCTATTCCAGTGGGTGTTGGTGATAGGCCTATTCCAGTGGGTGTTGGTGATTGACCTATTCCAGTGAGTGTTGGTGATTTACCTATTCCAGTGGGTTACTGTGATTGACCTATTCCAATGACTGTTGGTGATTTACCTATTCCAGTGAGTGTTAGTGATTGACCCATTCCAGTGGGTGTTGGTTATTGACCTATTCCAGTGAATGTTGGCGATTGACCTATTCCAGTGGGTGTTGGTGATTGGCCTATTCCAGTGAATGATGGTGATTGACCTATTCCAGTGAGTGTTGCTGTTTGACCTATTCCAGTGAGTGTTCCTGATTGACCTATTCCAGTGGGTGCTGTTGATTGATCTATTCCAGTGGGTGTTGGTGATTGACCTATTCCAGTGAGTGTTGCTGATTGACCTCTTCCAGGGGGTGTTGGTGACTGACCTATTCCAGTGGGTTTTGCTAATTGATCTATTACAGTGAGTGTTGGGGATTGACCTATACAAGTGGGTGTTGGTGATTGACCTATACCAGTGGGTGTTGGTGATTGACCTATTCCTGTGAGTGTTGGTGATTGACCTATTCCAGTGAGTGTTGCTGTTTGACCTATTCCAGTGCGTGTTGCTAATTGATCTATTACAGTGGGTGTTGGGGATTGACCTATACCAGTGGGTGTTGGTGATTGACCTATTCCAGTGAGTGTTGCTGTTTGACCTATTCCAGTGAGTGTTCCTGATTGACCTATTCCAGTGGGTGCTGGTGATTCACCTATTCCTGTGGGTGTTGGTGATTGACCTATTTCAGTGGGTGTTATGATTGACCTATTCCTGTGGGTGTTGGTGATTGACCTATTCCAGTGGCGTTTGGTGATTGACCTATTCCAGTGGGTGTTGGTGAGTGACCTATTCCAGTTGGTGTTGGTCATTGACCTATTCCAGTGGGTATTGGTGATTGACCTATTCCAGTGGGTGTTGGTGATTGACCTATTCCAGTGGGTGTTGGTGATTGACATACTCCAGTGGGTGTTGGTGATTGACGTATTCCAGTGGGTGTTGGTGATTGACCTATTCCAGTGAGTGTTGGTGATTGACCTATTCCAGTGGGTCTTGGTGATTGACATATTCCAGTGAGTGATGGTGATTGACATATTCCACTGAATGTTGGTGATTGACCTATTCCTGTGGGTGTTGGTGATTGACCTATTCCAGTGGGTGTTGGTGATTGACCTATTCCAGTGGGTGTTGGTGATTGACCTATTCCAATGGGTGTTGGTGATTGACCTATTCCAGTGAGTGATGGTGATTGACCGATTCCAGTGAGTGTTGGTAATTGACATATTCCTGTGGGTGTTGGTGATTGACCTATTCCAGTGGGCGTCCGTGACTGACCTATTCCAGTGAGTGTTGGTGGTTGACCAATTCCAGTGAGTGTTGTTGACTGCCATATTCCAGTGAGTGGTCGTGATTGACCTATTCCAGTGAGTGTTGGTGATTGACCTGTTCCAGTGGGTGTTGGTGATTGTCCTATTCCAATGGGTGATGGTGATTGACCTATTCCAGTGAGTATTGGTAATTGACCTATTCCTGTGGGTGTTGGTGATTGACCTATTCCAGTGGGTGTTGGTGATTGACCTATTTCAGTGGGTGTTGGTGATTGACCTATTTCAGTGGGTGTTGGTGATTGACCTATTCCTGTGGGTGTTGATGATTCACCTATTCCAGTGAATTTTGGTGATTGACCTATTTCAGTGGGTGTTGGTGATTGACCTATTCCTGTGGGTGTTGATGATTCACCTATTCCAGTGAATTTTGGTGATTGACCTATTCCTGTGGGCGTTGGTGATTGACCTATTCCAGTGGGTTTTGGTGATTGACGTATTCCAGTGAGTGTTCGTGATTGACCTATTCCAGTGAGTGCTGGTGATTGACCTATTCCAGCGAGTGTTGGTGATTGACCTATTCCAGTGAGTGTTGGTGATTGACCTATTCCAGTGAGTGTTGGTGATTGACATATTCCAGTGAGTGTTGGTGATTGACCTATTCCTGTGGGTGTTGATGATTCACCTATTCCAGTGCGTGTTGGTGATTGACCTATTCCAGTGGGTGTTGGTGATTGACCCATTTCAGTGGGTGTTGGTGATTGACCTATTCCAGTGGGTGTTGGTGATTGACGTATTCCTGTGGGTCTTGATGATTCACCTATTCCAGTGAGTTTTGGTGATTGACCTATTCCTGTGGGTGTTGGTGATTGACCTATTCCAGTGGGTTTTGGTGATTGACCTATTCCAGTGAGTGTTGGTGATTGACCTATTCCAGTGAGTGTTGGTGATTGACCTATTCCAGTGAGTGTTGGTGATTGACCTATTCTAGTGAGTGTTGGTGATTGACCTATTCCAGTGAGTGTTGGTGATTGACTTATTCCAGAAAGTGTTGGTGATTAACCTTTCCACTGGGTGTTGGTGATTGGCCTATTCCATTGGGTGTTGGTGCATGACGTATCCCAGTGGGTGTTGGTGATTGACCTATTCCAGTGGGTGTTGGTGAGTGACCTATTCCAGTGGGTGTTGGTGATTGCCCTTTTTCAGTGGGAGTTGGTGATTGACCTATTCCAGTGGGTGTTGGTGATAGGCCTATTCCAGTGGGTGTTGGTGATTGACCTATTCCAGTGAGTGTTGGTGATTTACCTATTCCAGTGGGTTACTGTGATTGACCTATTCCAATGACTGTTGGTGATTTACCTATTCCAGTGAGTGTTAGTGATTGACCCATTCCAGTGGGTGTTGGTTATTGACCTATTCCAGTGAATGTTGGCGATTGACCTATTCCAGTGGGTGTTGGTGATTGGCCTATTCCAGTGAATGATGGTGATTGACCTATTCCAGTGAGTGTTGCTGTTTGACCTATTCCAGTGAGTGTTCCTGATTGACCTATTCCAGTGGGTGCTGTTGATTGATCTATTCCAGTGGGTGTTGGTGATTGACCTATTCCAGTGAGTGTTGCTGATTGACCTCTTCCAGGGGGTGTTGGTGACTGACCTATTCCAGTGGGTTTTGCTAATTGATCTATTACAGTGAGTGTTGGGGATTGACCTATACAAGTGGGTGTTGGTGATTGACCTATACCAGTGGGTGTTGGTGATTGACCTATTCCTGTGAGTGTTGGTGATTGACCTATTCCAGTGAGTGTTGCTGTTTGACCTATTCCAGTGCGTGTTGCTAATTGATCTATTACAGTGGGTGTTGGGGATTGACCTATACCAGTGGGTGTTGGTGATTGACCTATTCCAGTGAGTGTTGCTGTTTGACCTATTCCAGTGAGTGTTCCTGATTGACCTATTCCAGTGGGTGCTGGTGATTCACCTATTCCTGTGGGTGTTGGTGATTGACCTATTTCAGTGGGTGTTATGATTGACCTATTCCTGTGGGTGTTGGTGATTGACCTATTCCAGTGGCGTTTGGTGATTGACCTATTCCAGTGGGTGTTGGTGAGTGACCTATTCCAGTTGGTGTTGGTCATTGACCTATTCCAGTGGGTATTGGTGATTGACCTATTCCAGTGGGTGTTGGTGATTGACCTATTCCAGTGGGTGTTGGTGATTGACATACTCCAGTGGGTGTTGGTGATTGACGTATTCCAGTGGGTGTTGGTGATTGACCTATTCCAGTGAGTGTTGGTGATTGACCTATTCCAGTGGGTCTTGGTGATTGACATATTCCAGTGAGTGATGGTGATTGACATATTCCACTGAATGTTGGTGATTGACCTATTCCTGTGGGTGTTGGTGATTGACCTATTCCAGTGGGTGTTGGTGATTGACCTATTCCAGTGGGTGTTGGTGATTGACCTATTCCAATGGGTGTTGGTGATTGACCTATTCCAGTGAGTGATGGTGATTGACCGATTCCAGTGAGTGTTGGTAATTGACATATTCCTGTGGGTGTTGGTGATTGACCTATTCCAGTGGGCGTCCGTGACTGACCTATTCCAGTGAGTGTTGGTGGTTGACCAATTCCAGTGAGTGTTGTTGACTGCCATATTCCAGTGAGTGGTCGTGATTGACCTATTCCAGTGAGTGTTGGTGATTGACCTGTTCCAGTGGGTGTTGGTGATTGTCCTATTCCAATGGGTGATGGTGATTGACCTATTCCAGTGAGTATTGGTAATTGACCTATTCCTGTGGGTGTTGGTGATTGACCTATTCCAGTGGGTGTTGGTGATTGACCTATTTCAGTGGGTGTTGGTGATTGACCTATTTCAGTGGGTGTTGGTGATTGACCTATTCCTGTGGGTGTTGATGATTCACCTATTCCAGTGAATTTTGGTGATTGACCTATTCCTGTGGGCGTTGGTGATTGACCTATTCCAGTGGGTTTTGGTGATTGACGTATTCCAGTGAGTGTTAGTGATTGACCTATTCCAGTGAGTGTTGGTGATTGACCTATTCCAGCGAGTGTTGGTGATTGACCTATTCCAGTGAGTGTTGGTGATTGACCTATTCCAGTGAGTGTTGGTGATTGACATATTCCAGTGAGTGTTGGTGATTGACCTATTCCTGTGGGTGTTGATGATTCACCTATTCCAGTGCGTGTTGGTGATTGACCTATTCCAGTGGGTGTTGGTGTTTGACCTATTTCAGTGGGTGTTGGTGATTGACCTATTCCAGTGGGTGTTGGTGATTGACGTATTCCTGTGGGTATTGATGATTCACCTATTCCAGTGAGTTTTGGTGATTGACCTATTCCTGTGGGTGTTGGTGATTGACCTATTCCAGTGGGTTTTGGTGATTGACCTATTCCAGTGAGTGTTGGTGATTGACCTATTCCAGTGAGTGTTGGTGATTGACCTATTCCAGTGAGTGTTGGTGATTGACCTATTCTAGTGAGTGTTGGTGATTGACCTATTCCAGTGAGTGTTGGTGATTGACTTATTCCAGAAAGTGTTGGTGATTGACCTTTCCACTGGGTGTTGGTGATTGGCCTATTCCATTGGGTGTTGGTGCATGACGTATCCCAGTGGGTGTTGGTGATTGACCTATTCCAGTGGGTGTTGGTGAGTGACCTATTCCAGTGGGTGTTGGTGATTGCCCTTTTTCAGTGGGAGTTGGTGATTGACCTATTCCAGTGGGTGTTGGTGATAGGCCTATTCCAGTGGGTGTTGGTGATTGACCTATTCCAGTGAGTGTTGGTGATTTACCTATTCCAGTGGGTTACTGTGATTGACCTATTCCAATGACTGTTGGTGATTGATCTATTCCAGTGAGTGTTAGTGATTGACCCATTCCAGTGGGTGTTGGTGATTGATCTGTTCCAGTGCGTGTTGCTAATTGACCTATTCCAGTGAGTGTTGGTGATTGCCCTATTCCAGTGGGTTTTTGTGATTGACCTATTCCAGTTGGTGTTGGTGATTGACCTATTCCAGTGGGTGTTGGTGATTGATCTGTTCCAGTGGTTGTTGCTAATTGACCTATTCCAGTGAGTGTTGTTGATTAACCTATTCATGTGGGTTTTTGTGATTGACCTATTCCAGTGGGTGTTGGTGAGTGATCTGTTCCAGTGAGTGTTGGTGATTGACCTATTCCAATGAGTGTTGGTGATTCATCTATTCCAGTGTGTGTTGGTGATTGACCTATTCCAGTGGGTGTTGGTGAGTAACCTATTCCAGTGGGTATTGGTGATTGACCTATTCCAGTGGATGTTGGTGATTGACCTATTCCTGTGGGTGTTGATGATTCACCTATTCCAGTGAGTTTTGGTGATTGACCTATTCCTGTGGGTGTTGGTGATTGACCTATTCCAGTGTGTTTTGGTGATTGACCTATTCCAGTGAGTATTAGTGATTGACCTATTCCAGTGAGTGTTGGCGATTGACCTATTCCAGTGGGTGTTGCTGATTGACCTATTCCATTGGGTGTTGGTGAGTGACGTATTTCAGTGGATGTTGGTGATTGACCTATTCCAGTGGGAGTTGGTGATTGACCTATTTCAGTGGGAGTTGGTGATTGACCTATTCCAGTGGGTGTTGGTGATAGGCCTATTCCAGTGGGTGTTGGTGATTGACCTATTCCAGTGAGTGTTGGTGATTGACCTATTCCAGTGGGTTTTTGTGATTGACCTATTCCAGTGGGTTTTTGTGATTGACCTATTCCAGTGGGTGTTGGTGATTGACTTATTCCAGTGGGTGTTGGTGATTGACCTATTCCAATGAGTGTTGGTGATTGATCTATTCCAGTGAGTGTTGGTGATTGACCCATTCCAGTGGGTGTTGGTGATTGATCTGTTCCAGTGTGTGTTGCTAATTGACCTATTCCAGTGTGTGTTGGTGATTGACCTATTCCAGTGGTTGTTGGTGTTTGATCTGTTCCAGTGGGTGTTGCTAATTGACCTATTCCAGTGAATGTTGGTGATTGACCTATTCCAGTGGGTTTTTGTGATTGACCTATTCCAGTGGGTGTTGGTGATTGACCTATTCCAGTGAGTGTTGGTGATTGATCTGTTCCAGTGAGTGTTGGTGATTGACCTATTACAATGAGTGTTGGTGATTGATCTATTCCAGTGAGTGTTGGTGATTGACCTATTCCAGTGGGTGTTGGTGAGTAATCTATTCCAGTGGGTGTTGGTGATTGACATATTCCAGTGGGTGTTGGTTATTGACATATTCCAGTAGGTGATGGTGATTGACCTATTCCAGTGAGTGTTGGTGATTGACCTATTCCAGTGGGTGTTGGTGATTGACCTATTCCAGTGGGTGTTTTTGATTGACCAATTCCAGTGGGTGTTGGTTATTGACCTATTCCAGTGAATGTTGGCGATTGACCTATTCCAGTGGGTGCTGGTGATTGGCCTATTCCAGTGAATGATGGTGATTGACCTATTCCAGTGGGTGTTTTTGATTGACCTATTCCAGTGGGTGTTGGTGATTGACCTATACCAGTGGGTGTTGGTGATTGACCTATTCCAGTGGGTGTTGGTGATTGACATATTCCAGTGGGTGTTGCTAATTGATCTATTACAGTGGGTGTTGGGGATTGACCTATACCAGAGGGTGTTGGTGATTGATCTATTCCAGTGAGTGTTGCTGTTTGACCAATTCCAGTGAGTGTTCCAGATTGACCTATTCCAGTGGGTGCTGGTGATTGATCTATTCCAGTGGGTGTTGGTGATTGACCTATTCCAGTGAGTGTTGCTGATTGACCTCTTCCAGTGGGTGTTGGTGACTGACCTATTCCAGTGGGTTTTGCTAATTGATCTATTACAGTGAGTGTTGGGGATTGACCTATACCAGTGGGTGTTGGTGATTGACCTATACCAGTGGGTGTTGGTGATTGACCTATTCCTGTGAGTGTTGGTGATTGACCTATTCGAGTGAGTGTTGCTGTTTGACCTATTCCAGTGCGTGTTGCTAATTGATCTATTACAGTGGGTGTTGGGGATTGACCTATACCAGTGGGTGTTGGTGATTGACCTATTCCAGTGAGTGTTGCTGTTTGACCTATTCCAGTGAGTGTTCCTGATTGACCTATTCCAGTGGGTGCTGGTGATTCACCTATTCCTGTGGGTGTTGGTGATTGACCTATTTCAGTGGGTGTTATGATTGACCTATTCCTGTGGGTGTTGGTGATTGACCTATTCCAGTGGCGTTTGGTGATTGACCTATTCCAGTGGGTGTTGGTGAGTGACCTATTCCAGTTGGTGTTGGTCATTGACCTATTCCAGTGGGTATTGGTGATTGACCTATTCCAGTGGGTGTTGGTGATTGACCTATTCCAGTGGGTGTTGGTGATTGACATACTCCAGTGGGTGTTGGTGATTGACGTATTCCAGTGGGTGTTGGTGATTGACCTATTCCAGTGAGTGTTGGTGATTGACTTATTCCAGTGGGTCTTGGTGATTGACATATTCCAGTGAGTGATGGTGATTGACATATTCCACTGAATGTTGGTGATTGACCTATTCCTGTGGGTGTTGGTGATTGACCTATTCCAGTGGGGGTTGGTGATTGACCTATTCCAGTGGGTGTTGGTGATTGACCTATTCCAGTGGGTGTTGGTGATTGACCTATTCCAGTGAGTGATGGTGATTGACCGATTCCAGTGAGTGTTGGTAATTGACATATTCCTGTGGGTGTTGGTGATTGACCTATTCCAGTGGGCGTCCGTGACTGACCTATTCCAGTGAGTGTTGGTGGTTGACCAATTCCAGTGAGTGTTGTTGACTGCCATATTCCAGTGAGTGGTCGTGATTGACCTATTCCAGTGAGTGTTGGTGATTGACCTGTTCCAGTGGGTGTTGGTGATTGTCCTATTCCAATGGGTGATGGTGATTGACCTATTCCAGTGAGTATTGGTAATTGACCTATTCCTGTGGGTGTTGGTGATTGACCTATTCCAGTGGGTGTTGGTGATTGACCTATTTCAGTGGGTGTTGGTGATTGACCTATTTCAGTGGGTGTTGGTGATTGACCTATTCCTGTGGGTGTTGATGATTCACCTATTCCAGTGAATTTTGGTGATTGACCTATTCCTGTGGGCGTTGGTGATTGACCTATTCCAGTGGGTTTTGGTGATTGACGTATTCCAGTGAGTGTTAGTGATTGACGTATTCCAGTGAGTGTTAGTGATTGACCTATTCCAGTGAGTGTTGGTGATTGACCTATTCCAGCGAGTGTTGGTGATTGACCTATTCCAGTGAGTGTTGGTGATTGACCTATTCCAGTGAGTGTTGGTGATTGACATATTCCAGTGGGTTACTGTGATTGACCTATTCCAATGACTGTTGGTGATTGATCTATTCCAGTGAGTGTTAGTGATTGACCCATTCCAGTGGGTGTTGGTGATTGATCTGTTCCAGTGCGTGTTGCTAATTGACCTATTCCAGTGAGTGTTGGTGATTGACCTATTCCAGTGGGTTTTTGTGATTGACCTATTCCAGTTGGTGTTGGTGATTGACCTATTCCAGTGGGTGTTGGTGATTGATCTGTTCCAGTGGTTGTTGCTAATTGACCTATTCCAGTGAGTGTTGTTGATTAACCTATTCATGTGGGTTTTTGTGATTGACCTATTCCAGTGGGTGTTGGTGAGTGATCTGTTCCAGTGAGTGTTGGTGATTGACCTATTCCAATGAGTGTTGGTGATTCATCTATTCCAGTGTGTGTTGGTGATTGACCTATTCCAGTGGGTGTTGGTGAGTAACCTATTCCAGTGGGTATTGGTGATTGACCTATTCCAGTGGATGTTGGTGATTGACCTATTCCTGTGGGTGTTGATGATTCACCTATTCCAGTGAGTTTTGGTGATTGACCTATTCCTGTGGGTGTTGGTGATTGACCTATTCCAGTGTGTTTTGGTGATTGACCTATTCCAGTGAGTATTAGTGATTGACCTATTCCAGTGAGTGTTGGCGATTGACCTATTCCAGTGGGTGTTGCTGATTGACCTATTCCATTGGGTGTTGGTGAGTGACGTATTTCAGTGGATGTTGGTGATTGACCTATTCCAGTGGGAGTTGGTGATTGACCTATTTCAGTGGGAGTTGGTGATTGACCTATTCCAGTGGGTGTTGGTGATAGGCCTATTCCAGTGGGTGTTGGTGATTGACCTATTCCAGTGGGTTTTTGTGATTGACCTATTCCAGTGGGTGTTGGTGATTGACCTATTCCAGTGGGTGTTGGTGATTGACCTATTCCAGTGGGTGTTGGTGATTGACCTATTCCAATGAGTGTTGGTGATTGATCTATTCCAGTGAGTGTTGGTGATTGACCCATTCCAGTGGGTGTTGGTGATTGATCTGTTCCAGTGTGTGTTGCTAATTGACCTATTCCAGTGGGTGTTGCTAATTGATCTATTACAGTGGGTGTTGGGGATTGACCTATACCAGAGGGTGTTGGTGATTGATCTATTCCAGTGAGTGTTGCTGTTTGACCAATTCCAGTGAGTGTTCCAGATTGACCTAATCCAGTGGGTGCTGGTGATTGATCTATTCCAGTGGGTGTTGGTGATTGACCTATTCCAGTGAGTGTTGCTGATTGACCTCTTCCAGTGGGTGTTGGTGACTGACCTATTCCAGTGGGTTTTGCTAATTGATCTATTACAGTGAGTGTTGGGGATTGACCTATACCAGTGGGTGTTGGTGATTGACCTATACCAGTGGGTGTTGGTGATTGACCTATTCCTGTGAGTGTTGGTGATTGACCTATTCCAGTGAGTGTTGCTGTTTGACCTATTCCAGTGCGTGTTGCTAATTGATCTATTACAGTGGGTGTTGGGGATTGACCTATACCAGTGGGTGTTGGTGATTGACCTATTCCAGTGAGTGTTGCTGTTTGACCTATTCCAGTGAGTGTTCCTGATTGACCTATTCCAGTGGGTGCTGGTGATTCACCTATTCCTGTGGGTGTTGGTGATTGACCTATTTCAGTGGGTGTTATGATTGACCTATTCCTGTGGGTGTTGGTGATTGACCTATTCCAGTGGCGTTTGGTGATTGACCTATTCCAGTGGGTGTTGGTGAGTGACCTATTCCAGTTGGTGTTGGTCATTGACCTATTCCAGTGGGTATTGGTGATTGACCTATTCCAGTGGGTGTTGGTGATTGACCTATTCCAGTGGGTGTTGGTGATTGACATACTCCAGTGGGTGTTGGTGATTGACGTATTCCAGTGGGTGTTGGTGATTGACCTATTCCAGTGAGTGTTGGTGATTGACTTATTCCAGTGGGTCTTGGTGATTGACATATTCCAGTGAGTGATGGTGATTGACATATTCCACTGAATGTTGGTGATTGACCTATTCCTGTGGGTGTTGGTGATTGACCTATTCCAGTGGGTGTTGGTGATTGACCTATTCCAGTGGGTGTTGGTGATTGACCTATTCCAATGGGTGTTGGTGATTGACCTATTCCAGTGAGTGATGGTGATTGACCGATTCCAGTGAGTGTTGGTAATTGACATATTCCTGTGGGTGTTGGTGATTGACCTATTCCAGTGGGCGTCCGTGACTGACCTATTCCAGTGAGTGTTGGTGGTTGACCAATTCCAGTGAGTGTTGTTGACTGCCATATTCCAGTGAGTGGTCGTGATTGACCTATTCCAGTGAGTGTTGGTGATTGACCTGTTCCAGTGGGTGTTGGTGATTGTCCTATTCCAATGGTTGTTGGTGTTTGATCTGTTCCAGTGGGTGTTGCTAATTGACCTATTCCAGTGAATGTTGGTGATTGACCTATTCCAGTGGGTTTTTGTGATTGACCTATTCCAGTGGGTGTTGGTGATTGACCTATTCCAGTGAGTGTTGGTGATTGATCTGTTCCAGTGAGTGTTGGTGATTGAGCTATTACAATGAGTGTTGGTGATTGATCTATTCCAGTGAGTGTTGGTGATTGACCTATTCCAGTGGGTGTTGGTGAGTAATCTATTCCAGTGGGTGTTGGTGATTGACATATTCCAGTGGGTGTTGGTTATTGACATATTCCAGTAGGTGATGGTGATTGACCTATTCCAGTGAGTGTTCGTGATTGACCTATTCCAGTGGGTGTTGGTGATTGACCTATTCCAGTGGGTGTTTTTGATTGACCAATTCCAGTGGGTGTTGGTTATTGACCTATTCCAGTGAATGTTGGCGATTGACCTATTCCAGTGGGTGCTGGTGATTGGCCTATTCCAGTGAATGATGGTGATTGACCTATTCCAGTGGGTGTTTTTGATTGACCTATTCCAGTGGGTGTTGGTGATTGACCTATACCAGTGGGTGTTGGTGATTGACCTATTCCAGTGGGTGTTGGTGATTGACATATTCCAGTGGGTGTTGCTGATTCATCTATTACAGTGGGTGTTGGGGATTGACCTATACCAGAGGGTGTTGGTGATTGATCTATTCCAGTGAGTGTTGCTGTTTGACCAATTCCAGTGAGTGTTCCAGATTGACCTATTCCAGTGGCTTTTTGTGATTGACCTATTCCAGTCGGTGTTGGTGATTGACCTATTCTAGTGGGTGTTATGATTGACCATTTCCTGTGCGTGGTGATGATTGACATATTCCAGTGGGTGTTGCTAATTGACCTGTTCCAGTGGGTGTTGGTGATTGACCTATTCCAGTGGGTGTTGCTAATTGACCTGTTCCAGTGAGTGTTGGTGATTGACCTTTTCCAGTGAGTGTTGGTGATTGACCTATTCAGTGGGTGTTGCTATTTCACCTATTCCAGTGGGTGTTGTTGATTGACCTATTCCAGTGATTGTTGGTGATTGACCTATTCTAGTGGGTATTGGTGATTGACCTATTCCAGTGAGTGTTGGTGATTGACCTATTCCAGTGAGTGTTGGTGATTGACCTATTCCAGTGAGTGTTGGTGATTGACCTATTACAGTGAGTGTTGGTCATTGACCCATTCCAGTGAGTGTTGGTGATTGACCTATTCCAGTGAGAGTTGGTGATTGACCTATTCCAGTCGGTGTTGGTGATTGACCTATACCAGTGAGTGTTGGTGATTGACCTATTCCAGTGAGAGTTGGTGATTGACCTATACCAGTGAGTGTTGGTGATTGACCTATTCCAGTGAGTGTTGGTCATTGACCTACTCCAGTGAGTGTTGGTGATTGACCTATTCCAGTGAGAGTTGGTGATTGACCTATTCCAGTGAGTGTTGGCGATTGACCTATTCCAGTGAGTGTTGGTGATTGACCCCTTCCAGTGGGTGTTGGTGATTGACCTATTCCAGTGAGTGTTGGTAATTGACCTATTCCTCTGGGTTTTGCTGATTGACCTATTTATGTGGGTGTTGATGATTCACCTATTCCAGTGGGTGCTGCTGATTGACCTATTCCTGTGGGTGTTGGTGATTGACCTATTCCAGTGGGTGCTGGTGATTGACCTATTCCTGTGGGTGTTGGTGATTGATCTATTGCAGTGGGTTTTGGTGATTGACCTATTCCAGTGGGTGTTGGTGATTGACCTATTCCAGTGATTGTTGGTGATTGACCTATTCCAGTGAGTGTTGGTGATTGATCTATTGCAGTGGGTGTTGGTGATTGACCTATTACTGGGGGAGTTGGTGATTAACATATTCCAGTGAGTGTTGGTGATTCACCTATTCCAGTGAGTGTTGGTAATTGACCTATTCCTCTGGGTGTTGCTGATTTACCTCTTCCTGTGAGTGTTGGTGATTGACCTATTCTAGTGGGTGCTGGTGATTGACCTATTCCTGTGGGTGTTGGTGATTGACCTATTCCAGTGAGTGTTGGTGATTGACCTATTCCAGTGAGTGTTGGTGATTGACCTATTCCATTGGGTGTTGGTGAGTGACGTACTCCAGTGGGTGTTGGTGATTGACCTATTCCAGTGGGTGTTGGTGAGTGACCTATTCCAGTGGGTGTTGGTGATTGACCTATTTCAGTGGGAGTTGGTGATTGACCTATTCCAGTGGGTGTTGGTGATAGGCCTATTCCAGTGGGTGTTGGTGATTGACCTATTCCAGTGAGTGTTGGTGATTGACCTATTCCAGTGGGTTTTTGTGATTGACCTATTCCAGTGGGTGTTGGTGATTGACCTATTCCAGTGGGTGTTAGTGATTGACCTATTCCAGTGGGTCTTGTTGATTGACCTATTCCAATGAGTGTTGGTGATTGGTCTATTCCCGTGGGTGTTGCTAATTGACCTATTCCAGTGAGTATTGGTGATTGACCTATTCCAGTGGGTTTTTGTGATTGACCTATTCCAGTTGGTGTTGGTGACTGACCTATTCCAGTGGGCCCTGGTGATTGACCTATTCCTGTGGGTATTGGTGATTGACCTAGTCCAGTGGGTTTTGGGGATTGACCTATTCCAGTGGGTGTTGGTGATTGACCTATTCCAGTGAGTGTTGGTGATTGACCTATTCCAGTGAGTGTTGGTGATTGACCTATTCCAGTGGCTGCTGGTGATTGACCTATTCCAGTGAGTGTTGGTGATTGATCTATTGCAGTGGGTGTTGGTGATTGACCTATTACTGGGGGTGTTGGTGATTAACATATTCCAGTGAGTGTTGGTGATTGACCTATTCCAGTGAGTGTTGGTAATTGACCTATTCCTCTGGGTGTTGCTGATTTACCTATTCCTGTGGGTGTTGATGATTCACCTATTCCAGTGGGTGCTGGTGATTGACCTATTCCAGTGGGTTTTGGTGATTGACCTATTCCAGCGAGTGTTACTAATTGACCTATTCCAGTGGGTGCTGGTGATTGACCTTTTCCTGTGGGAGTTGGTGATTGACCTATTCCAGTGGGTTTTGGTGATTGACCTATTCCAGTGGGTGTTGGTGATTGACCTATTCCAGTGAGTGTTGGTGATTGACCTATTCCACTGAGTGTTGGTGATTGACCTATTCCAGTGGCTGCTGGTGATGGACCTATTCGAGTGAGTGTTGGCGATTGACCTAATCCAGTGAGTGTTGGCGATTGACCTATTCCAGTGGGTGCTGGTGATTGGCCTATTCCAGTGAATGATGGTGATTGACCTATTCCAGTGGGTGTTTTTGATTGACCTATTCCAGTGGGTGTTGGTGATTGACCTATTCCAGTGGGTGTTATGATTGACCGTTTCCTGTGCGTGGTGGTGATTGACCCATTCCAGTGGGTGTTGCTAATTGGCCTGTTCCAGTGGGTGTTGGTGATTGACCTATTCCAGTGGGTGTTGCTAATTGACCTGTTCCAGTGAGTGTTAGTGATTGACCTATTCCAGTGGGTGTTGCTATTTCACCTATTCCAGTGGGTGTTGGTGATTGACCTATTCCAGTGAGTGTTGGTGATTGATATATTCCAGTGAGTGTTGGTGACTGACCTATTCCAGTAGGTGTTGGTGATTGAACTATTCCAGTGAGTGTTGCTGATTGACCTATTCCAGTGAGTGTTGGTGATTGACCTATTCCAATGGGTGTTGGTGATTGACCTATTCAAGTGGGTGTTGGTGATTGACCTATTCCAGTGAGTGTTGGTGATTGACCTATTCCAATGGGTGTTGGTGATTGACCTATTCAAGTGGGTGTTGGTGATTGACCTATTCCAGTGAGTGTTGGCGATTGACCTATTCCAGTGGGTGCTGGTGATTGGCCTATTCCAGTGAATGATGGTGATTGACCTATTCCAGTGGGTGTTTTTGATTGACCTATTCCAGTGGGTGTTGGTGATTGACCTATTCCAGTGGGTGTTATGATTGACCGTTTCCTGTGCGTGGTGGTGATTCACCCATTCCAGTGGGTGTTGCTAATTGGCCTGTTCCAGTGGGTGCTGGTGATTGACCTATTCCAGTGAGTGTTGCTGTTTGACCTATTCCAGTGAGTGTTCCTGATTGACCTATTCCAGTGGGTGCTGGTGATTCTCCTATTCCTGTGGGTGTTGGTGATTGACCTATTCCAGTGGGTGTTATGATTGACCGTTTCCTGTGCGTGGTGGTGATTGACCCATTCCAGTGGGTGTTGCTAATTGGCCTGTTCCAGTGGGTGTTGGTGATTGACCTATTCCAGTGGGTGTTGCTAATTGACCTGTTCCAGTGAGTGTTAGTGATTGACCTATTCCAGTGGGTGTTGCTATTTCACCTATTCCAGTGGGTGTTGGTGATTGACCTATTCCAGTGAGTGTTGGTGATTGATATATTCCAGTGAGTGTTGGTGACTGACCTATTCCAGTAGGTGTTGGTGATTGAACTATTCCAGTGAGTGTTGCTGATTGACCTATTCCAGTGAGTGTTGGTGATTGACCTATTCCAATGGGTGTTGGTGATTGACCTATTCAAGTGGGTGTTGGTGATTGACCTATTCCAGTGAGTGTTGGTGATTGACCTATTCCAATGGGTGTTGGTGATTGACCTATTCAAGTGGGTGTTGGTGATTGACCTATTCCAGGGAGTGTTGGTGATTGACCTATTCCACTGAGTGTTGGTGATTGACCTATTCCAGTGAGTGTTGGTGATTGACCTATTCCAGTGAGTGTTGGTGATTGACCTATTCCAGTGAGTGTTGGTGATTGTCCTATTACAGTCAGTGTTGGTGATTGACCTATTCCAGTGGTTGTTGCTAATTGGCCTGTTCCAGTGGGTGTTGGTGATTGACCTATTCCAGTGTGTGTTGCTAATTGACCTGTTCCAGTGAGTGTTGGTGATTGACCTTTTCCAGTGAGTGTTGGTGATTGACCTATTACAGTGGGTGTTGCTATTTCACCTATTCCAGTGGGTGTTGGTGATTGACCTATTCCAGTGAGTGTTGGTGATTGATCTATTCCAGTGAGTGTTGGTGACTGACCTATTCCAGTGGGTGTTGGTGATTGACCTATTCCAGTGAGTGTTGCTGATTGATCTATTCCAGTGAGTGTTGGTGATTGACCTATTCCAATGGGTGTTGGTGATTGATCTATTCAAGTGGGTGTTGGTGATTGACCTATTCCAGTGAGTGTTGGTGATTGACCTATTCCACTGAGTGTTGGTGATTGACCTATTCTAGTGGGTGTTGATGATTGACCTATTCCAGTGAGTGTTGGTGATTGACCTATTCCAGTGAGAGTTGGTGATTGACCTATTCCAGTGAGTGTTGGTGATTGACCTATTCCACTGAGTGTTGGGGATTGACCTATACCAGTGAGTGTTGGTGATTGACCTATTCTAGTGAGAGTTGGTGATTGACCAATTCCAGTGAGTGTTGGCGATTGACCTATTCCAGTGAGTGTTGGTGATTGACCCATTCCAGTGGGTGTTGGTGATTGACCTATTCCAGTGAGTGTTGGTAATTGACCTATTCCTCTGGTTGTTGCTGATTGACCTATTCCTGTGGGTGTTGATGATTCACCTATTCTAGTGGGTGCTGGTGATTGACCTATTCCTGTGGGTGTTGGTGATTGACCTATTCCTGTGGGTGTTGGTGATTGACCTATTCCAGTGGGTGCTGGTGATTGACCTATTCCTGTGGGTGTTGGTGATTGACCTATTCCAGTGGCTTTTGGTGATTGACCTATTCCAGTGGGTGTTGGTGATTGACCCATTCCAGTGAGTGTTGGTGATTGATCTATTCCAGTGGCTGCTGGTGATGGACCTATTCCTGTGGGAGGTGATGATTCGCCTATTCCAGTGGGTGCTGGTGATTGACTTCTTCCTGTGAGTGTTGGTGATTGACCTATTCTCGTGGGTTTTGGTGATTGACCTATTCCAGTGAGTGTTGGTGATTGACCTATTCCAGTGAGTGTTGGTGATTGACCTATTCCAGTGAGTGTTGGTGATTGACCTATTCCAGTGAGTGTTGGTGCTTGACCTTTCCTGTGGGTGTTGGTGATTGGCCTATTCCAGTGGGTGATGGTGATTGACCTATTCCAGTCGGTGTTGCTGATTGACCTATTCCATTGGGTGTTGGTGAGTGACGTACTCCAGTGGGTGTTGGTGATTGACCTATTCCAGTGGGTGTTGGTGAGTGACCTATTCCAGTGGGTGTTGGTGATTGACCTATTTCAGTGGGAGTTGGTGATTGACCTATTCCAGTGGGTGTTGGTGATAGGCCTATTCAAGTGGGTGTTGGTGATTGACCTATTCCAGTGAGTGTTGGTGACTGACCTATTCCAGTGGGTTTTTGTGATTGACCTATTCCAGTGGGTGTTGGTGATTGACCTATTCCAGTGGGTGTTAGTGATTGACCTATTCCACTGGGTCTTGGTGATTGACCTATTCCAATGAGTGTTGGTGATTGGTCTATTCCCGTGGGTGTTGCTAATTGACCTATTCCAGTAAGTATTGGTGATTGACCTATTCCAGTGGGTTTTTGTGATTGACCTATTCCAGTTGGTTTTGGTGACTGACCTATTCCAGTGGGCCCTGGTGATTGACCTATTCCTGTGGGTATTGGTGATTGACCTAGTCCAGTGGGTTTTGGGGATTGACCTATTCCAGTGGGTGTTGGTGATTGACCTATTCCAGTGGCTGCTGGTGATTGACCTATTCCAGTGAGTGTTGGTGATTGATCTATTGCAGTGGGTGTTGGTGATTGACCTATTACTAGGGGTGTTGGTGATTAACATATTCCAGTGAGTGATGGTGATTGACCTATTCCAGTGAGTGTTGGTAATTGACCTATTCCTCTGGGTGTTGCTGATTTACCTGTTCCTGTGGGTGTTGATGATTCACCTATTCCAGTGGGTGCTGGTGATTGACCTATTCCAGTGGGTTTTGGTGATTGACCTATTCCAGCGAGTGTTACTGATTGACCTATTCCCGTGGCTGCTGGTGATTGACCTATTCCTGTGGGAGTTGGTGATTGACCTATTCCAGTGGGTTTTGGTGATTGACCTATTCCAGTGGGTGTTGGTGATTGACCTATTCCAGTGAGTGTTGGTGATTGACCTATTCCACTGAGTGTTGGTGATTGACCTATTCCAGTGGCTGCTGGTGATGGACCTATTCCAGTGAGTGTTGGCGATTGACCTATTCCAGTGAGTGTTGGCGATTGACCTATTCCAGTGGGTGCTGGTGATTGGCCTATTCCAGTGAATGATGGTGATTGACCTATTCCAGTGGGTGTTTTTGATTGACCTATTCCAGTGGGTGTTGGTGATTGACCTATTCCAGTGGCTGCTGGTGATTGACCTATTCCAGTGAGTGTTGGTGATTGATCTATTGCAGTGGGTGTTGGTGATTGACCTATTACTAGGGGTGTTGGTGATTAACATATTCCAGTGAGTGTTGGTGATTGACCTATTCCAGTGAGTGTTGGTAATTGACCTATTGCTCTGGGTGTTGCTGATTTACCTATTCCTGTGGGTGTTGATGATTCACCTATTCCAGTGGGTGCTGGTGATTGACCTATTCCAGTGGGTTTTGGTGATTGACCTATTCCAGCGAGTGTTACTGATTGACCTATTCCCGTGGGTGCTGGTGATTGACCTATTCCTGTGGGAGTTGGTGATTGACCTATTCCAGTGGGTTTTGGTGATTGACCTATTCCAGTGGGTGTTGGTGATTGACCTATTCCAGTGAGTGTTGGTGATTGACCTATTCCACTGAGTGTTGGTGATTGACCTATTCCAGTGGCTGCTGGTGATGGACCTATTCCAGTGAGTGTTGGCGATTGACCTATTCCAGTGAGTGTTGGCGATTGACCTATTCCAGTGGGTGCTGGTGATTGGCCTATTCCAGTGATTGATGGTGATTGACCTATTCCAGTGGGTGTTTTTGATTGACCTATTCCAGTGGGTGTTGGTGATTGACCTATTCCAGTGGCTGCTGGTGATTGACCTATTCCAGTGAGTGTTGGTGATTGATCTATTGCAGTGGGTGTTGGTGATTGACCTATTACTAGGGGTGTTGGTGATTAACATATTCCAGTGAGTGTTGGTGATTGACCTATTCCAGTGAGTGTTGGTAATTGACCTATTCCTCTGGGTGTTGCTGATTTACCTATTCCTGTGGGTGTTGATGATTCACCTATTCCAGTGGGTGCTGGTGATTGACCTATTCCAGTGGGTTTTGGTGATTGACCTATTCCAGCGAGTGTTACTGATTGACCTATTCCCGTGGGTGCTGGTGATTGACCTATTCCTGTGGGAGTTGGTGATTGACCTATTCCAGTGGGTTTTGGTGATTGACCTATTCCAGTGGGTGTTGGTGATTGACCGATTCCAGTGAGTGTTGGTGATTGACCTATTCCACTGAGTGTTGGTGATTGACCTATTCCAGTGGCTGCTGGTGATGGACCTATTCCAGTGAGTGTTGGCGATTGACCTATTCCAGTGGGTGCTGGTGATTGGCCTATTCCAGTGAATGATGGTGATTGACCTATTCCAGTGGGTGTTTTTGATTGACCTATTCCAGTGGGTGTTGGTGATTGACCTATTCCAGTGGCTGCTGGTGATTGACCTATTCCAGTGAGTGTTGGTGATTGATCTATTGCAGTGGGTGTTGGTGATTGACCTATTACTAGGGGTGTTGGTGATTAACAAATTCCAGTGAGTGTTGGTGATTGACCTATTCCAGTGAGTGTTGGTAATTGACCTATTCCTCTGGGTGTTGCTGATTTACCTATTCCTGTGGGTGTTGATGATTCACCTATTCCAGTGGGTGCTGGTGATTGACCTATTCCAGTGGGTTTTGGTGATTGACCTATTCCAGCGAGTGTTACTGATTGACCTATTCCAGTGGGTGCTGGTGATTGACCTATTCCTGTGCGAGTTGGTGATTGACCTATTCCAGTGGGTTTTGGTGATTGACCTATTCCAGTGGGTGTTGGTGATTGACCTATTCCAGTGAATGTTGGTGATTGACCTATTCCACTGAGTGTTGGTGATTGACCTATTCCAGTGGCTGCTGGTGATGGACCTATTCCAGTGAGTGTTGGCGATTGACCTATTCCAGTGAGTGTTGGCGATTGACCTATTCCAGTGGGTGCTGGTGATTGGCCTATTCCAGTGAATGATGGTGATTGACCTATTCCAGTGGGTGTTTTTGATTGACCTATTCCAGTGGGTGTTGGTGATTGACCTATTCCAGTGGGTGTTATGATTGACCGTTTCCTGTGCGTGGTGGTGATATACCCATTCCAGTGCGTGTTGCTAATTGACCTGTTCCAGTGAGTGTTGGTGATTGACCTTTTCCAGTGAGTGTTGGTGATTGACCTATTCCAGTGGGTGTTGCTATTTCACCTATTCCAGTGGGTGTTGGTGATTGACCTATTCCAGTGAGTGTTGGTGATTGATCTATTCCAGTGAGTGTTGGTGACTGACCTATTCCAGTGGGTGTTGGTGATTTACCTATTCCAGTGAGTGTTGCTGATTGACCTATTCCAGTGAGTGTTGGTGATTGACCTATTCCAATGGGTGTTGGTGATTGACCTATTCAAGTGGGTGTTGGTGATTGACCTATTCCAGTGAGTGTTGGTGATTGACCTATTCCAATGGGTGTTGGTGATTGACCTATTCAAGTGGGTGTTGGTGATTGACCTATTCCAGTGAGTGTTGGTGATTGACCTATTCCACTGAGTGTTGGTGATTGACCAATTCCAGTGAGTGTTGGTGATTGACCTATTCCAGTGAGTGTTGGTGATTGACCTATTCCAGTGAGTGTTGGTGATTGACCTATTACAGTCAGTGTTGGTGATTGACCTATTCCAGTGGGTGTTGCTAATTGGCCTGTTCCAGTGGGTGTTGGTGACTGACCTATTCCAGTGGGCCCTGGTGATTGACCTATTCCTGTGGGTATTGGTGATTGACCTAGTCCAGTGGGTTTTGGGGATTGACCTATTCCAGTGGGTGTTGGTGATTGACCTATTCCAGTGGCTGCTGGTGATTGACCTATTCCAGTGAGTGTTGGTGATTGATCTATTGCAGTGGGTGTTGGTGATTGACCTATTACTAGGGGTGTTGGTGATTAACATATTCCAGTGAGTGTTGGTGATTGACCTATTCCAGTGAGTGTTGGTAATTGACCTATTCCTCTGGGTGTTGCTGATTTACCTATTCCTGTGGGTGTTGATGATTCACCTATTCCAGTGGGTGCTGGTGATTGACCTATTCCAGTGGGTTTTGGTGATTGACCTATTCCAGCGAGTGTTACTGATTGACCTATTCCCGTGGGTGCTGGTGATTGACCTATTCCTGTGGGAGTTGGTGATTGACCTATTCCAGTGGGTTTTGGTGATTGACCTATTCCAGTGGGTGTTGGTGATTGACCTATTCCAGTGAGTGTTGGTGATTGACCTATTCCACTGAGTGTTGGTGATTGACCTATTCCAGTGGCTGCTGGTGATGGACCTATTCCAGTGAGTGTTGGCGATTGACCTATTCCAGTGAGTGTTGGCGATTGACCTATTCCAGTGGGTGCTGGTGATTGGCCTATTCCAGTGAATGATGGTGATTGACCTATTCCAGTGGGTGTTTTTGATTGACCTATTCCAGTGGGTGTTGGTGATTGACCTATTCCAGTGGCTGCTGGTGATTGACCTATTCCAGTGAGTGTTGGTGATTGATCTATTGCAGTGGGTGTTGGTGATTGACCTATTACTAGGGGTGTTGGTGATTAACATATTCCAGTGAGTGTTGGTGATTGACCTATTCCAGTGAGTGTTGGTAATTGACCTATTCCTCTGGGTGTTGCTGATTTACCTATTCCTGTGGGTGTTGATGATTCACCTATTCCAGTGGGTGCTGGTGATTGACCTATTCCAGTGGGTTTTGGTGATTGACCTATTCCAGCGAGTGTTACTGATTGACCTATTCCAGTGGGTGCTGGTGATTGACCTATTCCTGTGGGAGTTGGTGATTGACCTATTCCAGTGGGTTTTGGTGATTGACCTATTCCAGTGAGTGTTGGTGATTGACCTATTCCAGTGAGTGTTGGTGATTGACCTATTCCACTGAGTGTTGGTGATTGACCTATTCCAGTGACAGCTGGTGATGGACCTATTCCAGTGAGTGTTGGCGATTGACCTATTCCAGTGAGTGTTGGCGATTGACCTATTCCAGTGGGTGCTGGTGATTGGCCTATTCCAGTGAATGATGGTGATTGACCTATTCCAGTGGGTGTTTTTGATTGACCTATTCCAGTGGGTGTTGGTGATTGACCTATTCCAGTGGGTGTTATGATTGACCGTTTCCTGTGCGTGGTGGTGATTGACCCATTCCAGTGGGTGTTGCTAATTGGCCTGTTCCAGGGGGTGTTGGTGATTGACCTATTCCAGTGAGTGTTGCTGTTTGACCTATTCCAGTGAGTGTTCCTGATTGACCTATTCCAGTGGGTGCTGGTGATTCTCCTATTCCTGTGGGTGTTGGTGATTGACCTATTCCAGTGGGTGTTATGATTGACCGTTTCCTGTGCGTGGTGGTGATTGACCCATTCCAGTGGGTGTTGCTAATTGGCCTGTTCCAGTGGGTGTTGGTGATTGACCTATTCCAGTGGGTGTTGCTAATTGACCTGTTCCAGTGAGTGTTGGTGATTGACCTTTTCCAGTGAGTGTTGGTGATTGACCTATTCCAGTGGGTGTTGCTATTTCACCTATTCCAGTGGGTGTTGGTTATTGACCTATTCCAGTGAGTGTTGGTGATTGATCTATTCCAGTGAGTGTTGGTGACTGACCTATTCCAGTGGGTGTTGGTGATTGACCTATTCCAGTGAGTGTTGCTGATTGACCTATTCCAGTGAGTGTTGGTGATTGACCTATTCCAATTGGTGTTGGTGATTGACCTATTCAAGTGGGTGTTGGTGATTGACCTATTCCAGTGAGTGTTGGTGATTGACCTATTCCAATGGGTGTTGGTGATTGACCTATTCAAGTGGGTGTTGGTGATTGACCTATTCCAGTGAGTGTTGGTGATTGACCTATTCCACTGAGTGTTGGTGATTGACCTATTCCAGTGAGTGTTGGTGATTGACCTATTCCAGTGAGTGTTGGTGATTGACCTATTCCAGTGAGTGTTGGTGATTGACCTATTCCAGTGAGTGTTGGTGATTGACCTATTACAGTCAGTGTTGGTGATTGACCTATTCCAGTGGGTGTTGCTAATTGGCCTGTTCCAGTGGGTGTTGGTGATTGACCTATTCCAGTGTGTGTTGCTAATTGACCTGTTCCAGTGAGTGTTGGTGATTGACCTTTTCCAGTGAGTGTTGGTGATTGACCTATTACAGTGGGTGTTGCTATTTTACCTATTCCAGTGGGTGTTGCTAATTGGCCTGTTCCAGTGGGTGTTGGTGATTGACCTATTCCAGTGTGTGTTGCTAATTGACCTGTTCCAGTGAGTGTTGGTGATTGACCTATTCCAGTGAGAGTTGGTGATTGACCTATTCCAGTGAGTGTTGGCGATTGACCTATTCCAGTGAGTGTTGGTGATTGACCCATTCCAGTGGGTGTTGGTGATTGACCTATTCCAGTGAGTGTTGGTAATTGACCTATTCCTCTGGGTGTTGCTGATTGACCTATTCCTGTGGGTGTTGATGATTCACCTATTCTAGTGGGTGCTGGTGATTGACCTATTCCTGTGGGTGTTGGTGATTGACCTATTCCAGTGGGTGCTGGTGATTGACCAATTCCTGTGGGTGTTGGTAATTGACCTATTCCAGTAGGTTTTGGTGATTGACCTATTCCAGTGGGTTTTGGTGATTGACCAATTCCAGTGAGTGTTGGTGATTGAGCTATTCCAGTGAGTGTTGGTGATTGACCTATTCCAGTGAGTGTTGGTGATTGATCTATTGCAGTGGGTGTTGGTGATTGACCTATTCCAGTGGGTTTTTGTGATTGACCTATTCCAGTTGGTGTTGGTGACTGACCTATTCCAGTGGGTGCTGGTGATTGACCTATTCCTGTGGGTGTTGGTGATTGACCTAGTCCAGTGGGTTTTGGTGATTGACCTATTCCAGTGGGTGTTGGTGATTGACCTATTCCAGTGAGTGTTGGTGATTGACCTATTCCAGTGAGTGTTGTTGATTGACCTATTCCAGTGGCTGCTGGTGATTGACTTATTCCTGTGGGTGCTGGTGATTGAACTATTCTAGTGGGTTTGGGTGATTGACCTATTCCAGTGAGTGTTGGTGATTGACCTATACCATTGAGTGTTGGTGATTGACCTAGTCCAGTGAGTGTAGGTGATTGACCTATTCCAGTGAGTGTTGGTGATTGACCTATTCCAGTGAGTGTTGGTGATTGATCTATTGCAGTGGGTGTTGGTGATATACCTATTACTGGGGGTGTTGGTGATTAACATATTCCAGTGCGTGTTGGTGATTGACCTATTCCAGTGAGTGTTGGTAATTGACCTATTCCTCTGGGTGTTGCTGATTTACCTATTCCTGTGGGTGTTGATGATTCACCTATTCCAGTGGGTGCTGGTGATTGACCTATTCCTGTGGGTGCTGTTGATTGACCTATTCCAGTGGGTGCTGGTGATGGACCTATTCCAGTGAGTGTTGGCGATTGACCTATTCCAGTGAGTGTTGGCGATTGACCTATTCCAGTGGGTGCTGGTGATTGGCCTATTCCAGTGAATGATGGTGATTGACCTATTCCAGTGGGTGTTTTTGATTGACCTATTCCAGTGGGTGTTGGTGATTGACCTATTCCAGTGGCTGCTGGTGATTGACCTATTCCAGTGAGTGTTGGTGATTGATCTATTGCAGTGGGTGTTGGTGATTGACCTATTACTAGGGGTGATGGTGATTAACATATTCCAGTGAGTGTTGGTGATTGACCTATTCCAGTGAGTGTTGGTAATTGACCTATTCCTCTGGGTGTTGCTGATTTACCTATTCCTGTGGGTGTTGATGATTCACCTATTCCAGTGGGTGCTGGTGATTGACCTATTCCAGTGGGTTTTGGTGATTGACCTATTCCAGCGAGTGTTACTGATTGACCTATTCCAGTGGGTGCTGGTGATTGACCTATTCCTGTGGGAGTTGGTGATTGACCTATTCCAGTGGGTTTTGGTGATTGACCTATTCCAGTGGGTGTTGGTGATTGACCTATTCCAGTGAGTGTTGGTGATTGACCTATTCCACTGAGTGTTGGTGATTGACCTATTCCAGTGACAGCTGGTGATGGACCTATTCCAGTGAGTGTTGGCGATTGACCTATTCCAGTGAGTGTTGGTGATTGATCTATTGCAGTGGGTGTTGGTGATTGACCTATTCCAGTGGGTTTTTGTGATTGACCTATTCCAGTTGGTGTTGGTGACTGACCTATTCCAGTGGGTGCTGGTGATTGACCTATTCCTGTGGGTGTTGGTGATTGACCTAGTCCAGTGGGTTTTGGTGATTGACCTATTCCAGTGGGTGTTGGTGATTGACCTATTCCAGTGAGTGTTGGTGATTGACCTATTCCAGTGAGTGTTGTTGATTGACCTATTCCAGTGGCTGCTGGTGATTGACTTATTCCTGTGGGTGCTGGTGATTGAACTATTCTAGTGGGTTTGGGTGATTGACCTATTCCAGTGAGTGTTGGTGATTGACCTATACCATTGAGTGTTGGTGATTGACCTAGTCCAGTGAGTGTAGGTGATTGACCTATTCCAGTGAGTGTTGGTGATTGACCTATTCCAGTGAGTGTTGGTGATTGATCTATTGCAGTGGGTGTTGGTGATATACCTATTACTGGGGGTGTTGGTGATTAACATATTCCAGTGCGTGTTGGTGATTGACCTATTCCAGTGAGTGTTGGTAATTGACCTATTCCTCTGGGTGTTGCTGATTTACCTATTCCTGTGGGTGTTGATGATTCACCTATTCCAGTGGGTGCTGGTGATTGACCTATTCCTGTGGGTGCTGTTGATTGACCTATTCCAGTGGGTGCTGGTGATGGACCTATTCCAGTGAGTGTTGGCGATTGACCTATTCCAGTGAGTGTTGGCGATTGACCTATTCCAGTGGGTGCTGGTGATTGGCCTATTCCAGTGAATGATGGTGATTGACCTATTCCAGTGGGTGTTTTTGATTGACCTATTCCAGTGGGTGTTGGTGATTGACCTATTCCAGTGGCTGCTGGTGATTGACCTATTCCAGTGAGTGTTGGTGATTGATCTATTGCAGTGGGTGTTGGTGATTGACCTATTACTAGGGGTGATGGTGATTAACATA
This sequence comes from Scyliorhinus torazame, assembly GCF_047496885.1. Lineage (NCBI taxonomy): Eukaryota > Metazoa > Chordata > Chondrichthyes > Carcharhiniformes > Scyliorhinidae > Scyliorhinus > Scyliorhinus torazame. Next base: position 88,271,402 of record NC_092723.1, read on the forward strand.
TTCCAGTGAGTGTTGGTGATTGACCTATTCCAGTGAGTGTTGGTAATTGACCTATTCCTCTGGGTGTTGCTGATTTACCTATTCCTGTGGGTGTTGATGATTCACCTATTCCAGTGGGTGCTGGTGATTGACCTATTCCAGTGGGTTTTGGTGATTGACCTATTCCAGCGAGTGTTACTGATTGACCTATTCCAGTGGGTGCTGGTGATTGACCTATTCCTGTGGGAGTTGGTGATTGACCTATTCCAGTGGGTTTTGGTGATTGACCTATTCCAGTGGGTGTTGGTGATTGACCTATTCCAGTGAGTGTTGGTGATTGACCTATTCCACTGAGTGTTGGTGATTGACCTATTCCAGTGACAGCTGGTGATGGACCTATTCCAGTGAGTGTTGGCGATTGACCTATTCCAGTGAGTGTTGGCGATTGACCTATTCCAGTGGGTGCTGGTGATTGGCCTATTCCAGTGAATGATGGTGATTGACCTATTCCAGTGGGTGTTTTTGATTGACCTATTCCAGTGGGTGTTGGTGATTGACCTATTCCAGTGGGTGTTATGATTGACCGTTTCCTGTGCGTGGTGGTGATTGACCCATTCCAGTGGGTGTTGCTAATTGGCCTGTTCCAGGGGGTGTTGGTGATTGACCTTTTCCAGTGAGTGTTGCTGTTTGACCTATTCCAGTGAGTGTTCCTGATTGACCTATTCCAGTGGGTGCTGGTGATTCTCCTATTCCTGTGGGTGTTGGTGATTGACCTATTCCAGTGGGTGTTATGATTGACCGTTTCCTGTGCGTGGTGGTGATTGACCCATTCCAGTGGGTGTTGCTAATTGGCCTTTTCCAGTGGGTGTTGGTGATTGACCTATTCCAGTGGGTGTTGCTAATTGACCTGTTCCAGTGAGTGTTGGTGATTGACCTTTTCCAGTGAGTGTTGGTGATTGACCTATTCCAGTGGGTGTTGCTATTTCACCTATTCCAGTGGGTGTTGGTGATTGACCTATTCCAGTGAGTGTTGGTGATTGATCTATTCCAGTGAGTGTTGGTGACTGACCTATTCCAGTGGGTGTTGGTGATTGACCTATTCCAGTGAGTGTTGCTGATTGACCTATTCCAGTGAGTGTTGGTGATTGACCTATTACAATTGGTGTTGGTGATTGACCTATTCAAGTGGGTGTTGGTGATTGACCTATTCCAGTGAGTGTTGGTGATTGACCTATTCCAATGGGTGTTGGTGATTGACCTATTCAAGTGGGTGTTGGTGATTGACCTATTCCAGTGAGTGTTGGTGATTGACCTATTCCACTGAGTGTTGGTGATTGACCTATTCCAGTGAGTGTTGGTGATTGACCTATTCCAGTGAGTGTTGGTGATTGACCTATTCCAGTGAGTGTTGGTGATTGACCTATTACAGTCAGTGTTGGTGATTGACCTATTCCAGTGGGTGTTGCTAATTGGCCTGTTCCAGTGGGTGTTGGTGATTGACCTATTCCAGTGTGTGTTGCTAATTGACCTGTTCCAGTGAGTGTTGGTGATTGACCTTTTCCAGTGAGTGTTGGTGATTGACCTATTACAGTGGGTGTTGCTATTTTACCTATTCCAGTGGGTGTTGCTAATTGGCCTGTTCCAGTGGGTGTTGGTGATTGACCTATTCCAGTGTGTGTTGCTAATTGACCTGTTCCAGTGAGTGTTGGTGATTGACCTATTCCAGTGAGAGTTGGTGATTGACCTATTCCAGTGAGTGTTGGCGATTGACCTATTCCAGTGAGTGTTGGTGATTGACCCATTCCAGTGGGTGTTGGTGATTGACCTATTCCAGTGAGTGTTGGTAATTGACCTATTCCTCTGGGTGTTGCTGATTGACCTATTCCTGTGGGTGTTGATGATTCACCTATTCTAGTGGGTGCTTGTGATTGACCTATTCCTGTGGGTGTTGGTGATTGACCTATTCCAGTGGGTGCTGGTGATTGACCAATTCCTGTGGGTGTTGGTAATTGACCTATTCCAGTAGGTTTTGGTGATTGACGTATTCCAGTGGGTTTTGGTGATTGACCAATTCCAGTGAGTGTTGGTGATTGACCTATTCCAGTGAGTGTTGGTGATTGACCTATTCCAGTGAGTGTTGGTGATTGATCTATTGCAGTGGGTGTTGGTGATTGACCTATTCCAGTGGGTTTTTGTGATTGACCTATTCCAGTTGGTGTTGGTGACTGACCTATTCCAGTGGGTGCTGGTGATTGACCTATTCCTGTGGGTGTTGGTGATTGACCTAGTCCAGTGGGTTTTGGTGATTGACCTATTCCAGTGGGTGTTGGTGATTGACCTATTCCAGTGAGTGTTGGTGATTGACCCATTCCAGTGAGTGTTGTTGATTGACCTATTCCAGTGGCTGCTGGTGATTGACTTATTCCTGTGGGTGCTGGTGATTGAACTATTCTAGTGGGTATGGGTGATTGACCTATTCCAGTGAGTGTTGGTGATTGACCTATACCATTGAGTGTTGGTGATTGACCTAGTCCAGTGAGTGTAGGTGATTGACCTATTCCAGTGAGTGTTGGTGATTGACCTATTCCAGTGAGTGTTGGTGATTGATCTATTGCAGTGGGTGTTGGTGATATACCTATTACTGGGGGTGTTGGTGATTAACATATTCCAGTGCGTGTTGGTGATTGACCTATTCCAGTGAGTGTTGGTAATTGACCTATTCCTCTGGGTGTTGCTGATTTACCTATTCCTGTGGGTGTTGATGATTCACCTATTCCAGTGGGTGCTGGTGATTGACCTATTCCTGTGGGTGCTGTTGATTGACCTATTCCAGTGGGTGCTGGTGATTGACCTATTCCTGTGGGAGTTGGTGATTGACCTATTCCAGTGGGTTTTGGTGATTGACCTATTCCAGTGAGTGTTGGTGATTGACCTATTCCACTTAGTGTTGGTGATTGACCTATTCCAGTGAGTGTTGGTGATTGACCTATTCCAGTGAGTGTTGGTGATTGACCTATTCCACTGAGTGTTGGTGATTGACCTATACCAGTGAGTGTTGGTGATTGACCTATTCCAGTGAGTGTTGGCGATTGACCTATTCCAGTGAGTGTTGGTGATTGACCCATTCCAGTGGGTGTTGATGATTGACCTATTGCAGTGAGTGTTGGTAATTGACCTATTCCTCTGGGTGTTGCTGATTGACCTATTCATGTGGGTGTTGATGATTCATCTATTCCAGTGGGTGCTGGGGATTGACCTATTCCTGTGGGTGTTGGTGATTGACCTATTCCAGTGGGTGCTGGTGATTGACATTTTCCTGTGGGTGTTGGTGATTGACCTATTCCAGTGAGTGTTGGTGTTTGACCTATCCCAGTGAGTGTTGGTAATTGACCTATTCCTCTGGGTGTTGCTGATTGACCTATTCCTGTGGGTGTTGATGATTCACCTATTCTAGTGGGTGCTGGTGATTGACCTATTCCTGTGGGTGTTGGTGATTGACCTATTCCAGTGGGTGCTGGTGATTGACCTATTCCTGTGGGTGTTGGTGATTGACCTATTCCAGTGGGTTTTGGTGATTGACCTATTCCAGTGGGTGTTGGTGATTGACCTATTCCAGTGAGTGTTGGTGATTGACCTATTCCAGTGAGTGTTGGTGATTGATCTATTGCAGTGGGTGTTGGTGATTGACCTATTCCAGTGGGTTTTTGTGATTGACCTATTCCAGTTGGTGTTGGTGACTGACCTATTCCAGTGGGTGCTGGTGATTGACCTATTCCTGTGGGTGTTGGTGATTGACCTAGTCTAGTGGGTTTTGGTGATTGAGCTATTCCAGTGGGTGTTGGTGATTGACCTATTCCAGTGAGTGTTGGTGATTGGCCTATTCCAGTGAGTGTTGGTGATTGACCTATTCCAGTGGCTGCTGGTGATTGACCTATTCCTGTGGGTGTTGATGATTCGCCTATTCCAGTGGGTGCTGGTGATTGACTTATTCCTGTGGGTGCTGATGATTGAACTATTCTAGTGGGTTTGGGTGATTGACATATTCCAGTTAGTGTTGGTGATTGACCTGTTCCAGTGGGTGTTGGTGATTGACCTATTCCAGTGTGTGTTGCTAATTGACCTGTTCCAGTGAGTGTTGGTGATTGACCTTTTCCAGTGAGTGTTGGTGATTGACCTATTACAGTGGGTGTTGCTATTTCACCTATTCCAGTGGGTGTTGGTGATTGACCTATTCCAGTGAGTGTTGGTGATTGATCTATTCCAGTGAGTGTTGGTGACTGACCTATTCCAGTGGGTGTTGGTGATTGACCTATTCCAGTGAGTGTTGCTGATTGATCTATTCCAGTGAGTGTTGGTGATTGACCTATTCCAATAGGTGTTGGTGATTGACCTATTCAAGTGGGTGTCGGTGATTGACCTATTCCAGTGAGTGTTGGTGATTGACCTATTCCACTGAGTGTTGGTGATTGACCTATTCTAGTGGGTGTTGGTGATTGACCTATTCCAGTGAGTGTTGGTGATTGACCTATTCCAGTGAGAGTTGGTGATTGACCTATTCCAGTGAGTGTTGGTGATTGACCTATACCAGTGAGTGTTGGTGATTGACCTATACCAGTGAGTGTTGGTGATTGACCTATTCCAGTGAGAGTTGGTGATTGACCTATTCCAGTGAATGTTGGCGATTGACCTATTCCAGTGAGTGTTGGTGATTGACCCATTCCAGTGGGTGTTGGTGATTGACCTATTCCAGTGAGTGTTGGTAATTGACCTATTCCTCTGGGTGTTGCTGATTGACCTATTCCTGTGGGTGTTGATGATTCACCTATTCTAGTGGGTGCTGGTGATTGACCTATTCCTGTGGGTGTTGGTGATTGACCTATTCCAGTGGGTGCTGGTGATTGACCAATTCCTGTGGGTGTTGGTGATTGACCTATTCCAGTAGGTTTTGGTGATTGACCTATTCCAGTGGGTGTTGGTGATTGACCTATTCCAGTGAGTGTTGGTGATTGACCTATTCCAGTGATTGTTGGTGATTGACCTATTCCAGTGAGTGTTGGTGATTGATCTATTGCAGTGGGTGTTGGTGATTGACCTATTCCAGTGGGTTTTTGTGATTGACCTATTCCAGTTGGTGTTGGTGACTGACCTATTATAGTGGGTGCTGGTGATTGACCTATTCCTGTGGGTGTTGGTGATTGACCTAGTCCAGTGGGTTTTGGTGATTGACATATTCCAGTGGGTGTTGGTGATTGACCTATTCCAGTGAGTGTTGGTGATTGACCTATTCCAGTGAGTGTTGGTGATTGACCTATTCCAGTGGCTGCTGGTGATTGACTTATTCCTGTGGGTGCTGGTGATTGAACTATTCTAGTGGGTTTGGGTGATTGACCTATTCCAGTGAGTGTTGGTGATTGACCTATACCATTGAGTGTTGGTGATTGACCTAGTCCAGTGAGTGTAGGTGATTGACCTATTCCAGTGAGTGTTGGTGATTGACCTATTCCAGTGAGTGTTGGTGATTGATCTATTGCAGTGGGTGTTGGTGATATACCTATTACTGGGGTGCTGGTGATTAACATATTCCAGTGCGTGTTGGTGATTGACCTATTCCAGTGAGTGTTGGTAATTGACCTATTCCTCTGGGTGTTGCTGATTTACCTATTCCTGTGGGTGTTGATGATTCACCTATTCCAGTGGCTGCTGGTGATTGACCTATTCCTGTGGGTGCTGTTGATTGACCTATTCCAGTGGGTGCTGGTGATTGACCTATTCCTGTGGGAGTTGGTGATTGACCTATTCCAGTGGGTTTTGGTGATTGACCTATTCCAGTGAGTGTTGGTGATTGACCTATTCCACTTAGTGTTGGTGATTGACCTATTCCAGTGAGTGTTGGTGATTGACCTATTCCAGTGAGTGTTGGTGATTGACCTATTCCACTGAGTGTTGGTGATTGACCTATACCAGTGAGTGTTGGTGATTGACCTATTCCAGTGAGAGTTGGTGATTGACCTATTCCAGTGAGTGTTGGCGATTGACCTATTCCAGTGAGTGTTGGTGATTGACCCATTCCAGTGGGTGTTGGTGATTGACCTATTCCAGTGAGTGTTGGTAATTGACCTATTCCTCTGGGTGTTGCTGATTGACCTATTCATGTGGGTGTTGATGATTCACCTATTCCAGTGGGTGCTGGTGATTGACCTATTCCTGTGGGTGTTGGTGATTGACCTATTCCAGTGGGTGCTGGTGATTGACATTTTCCTGTGGGTGTTGGTGATTGACCTATTCCAGTGAGTGTTGGTGATTGACCTATCCCAGTGAGTGTTGGTAATGGACCTATTCCTCTGGGTGTTGCTGATTGACCTATTCCTGTGGGTGTTGATGATTCACCTATTCTAGTGGGTGCTGGTGATTGACCTATTCCTGTGGGTGTTGGTGATTGACCTATTCCAGTGGGTGCTGGTGATTGACCTATTCCTGTGGGTGTTGGTGATTGATCTATTCCAGTGAGTGTTGGTGACTGACCTATTCCAGTGGGTGTTGGTGATTGACCTATTCCAGTGAGTGTTGCTGATTGATCTATTCCAGTGAGTGTTGGTGATTGACCTATTCCAATGGGTGTTGGTGATTGACCTATTCAAGTGGGTGTTGGTGATTGACCTATTCCAGTGAGTGTTGGTGATTGACCTATTCCACTGAGTGTTGGTGATTGACCTATTCTAGTGGGTGTTGGTGATTGACCTATTCCAGTGAGTGTTGGTGTTTGACCTATTCCAGTGAGAGTTGGTGATTGACCTATTCCAGTGAGTGTTGGGGATTGACCTATTCCACTGAGTGTTGGTGATTGACCTATACCAGTGAGTGTTGGTGATTGACCTATTCCAGTGAGAGTTGGTGATTGACCTATTCCAGTGAATGTTGGCGATTGACCTATTCCAGTGAGTGTTGGTGATTGACCCATTCCAGTGGGTGTTGGTGATTGACCTATTCCAGTTAGTGTTGGTAATTGACCTATTCCTCTGGGTGTTGCTGATTGACCTATTCCTGTGGGTGTTGATGATTCACCGATTCTAGTGGGTGCTGGTGATTGACCTATTCCTGTGGGTGTTGGTGATTGACCTATTCCAGTGGGTGCTGGTGATTGACCAATTCCTGTGGGTGTTGGTGATTGACCTATTCCAGTAGGTTTTGGTGATTGACCTATTCCAGTGGGTGTTGGTGATTGACCTATTCCAGTGAGTGTTGGTGATTGACCTATCCCAGTGAGTGTTGGTGATTGACCTATTCCAGTGAGTGTTGGTGATTGATCTATTGCAGTGGGTGTTGGTGATTGACCTATTCCAGTGGGTTTTTGTGATTGACCTATTCCAGTTGGTGTTGGTGACTGACCTATTCCAGTGGGTGCTGGTGATTGACCTATTCCTGTGGGTGTTGGTGATTGACCTAGTCCAGTGGGTTTTGGTGATTGACCTATTCCAGTGGGTGTTGGTCATTGACCTATTCCAGTGAGTGTTGGTGATTGACCTATTCCAGTGGGTGCTGGTGATTGACCTATTCCTGTGGGTGTTGGTGCTTGACCTATTCCAGTGGGTTTTGGTGATTGACCTATTCCAGTGGGTGTTGGTGATTGACCTATTCCAGTGAGTGTTGGTGATTGACCTATTCCAGTGAGTGTTGGTGATTGACCTATTCCAGTGAGTGTTGGTGATTGATCTATTGCAGTGGGTGTTGGTGATTGACCTATTCCAGTGGGTTTTTGTGATTGACCTATTCCAGTTGGTGTTGGTGACTGACCTATTCCAGTGGGTGCTGGTGATTGACCTATTCCTGTGGGTGTTGGTGATTGACCTAGTCCAGTGGGTTTTGGTGATTGAGCTATTCCAGTGGGTGTTGGTGATTGACCTATTCCAGTGAGTGTTGGTGATTGGCCTATTCCAGTGAGTATTGGTGATTGACCTATTCCAGTGGCTGCTGGTGATTGACCTATTCCTGTGGGTGTTGATGATTCACCTATTCCAGTGGGTGCTGATGATTGACTTATTCCTGTGGGTGCTGATGATTGAACTATTCTCGTGGGTTTGGGTGATTGACATATTCCAGTTAGTGTTGGTGATTGACCTATTCCAGTGAGTGTTGGTGATTGACCTAGTCCAGTGAGTTTTGGTGATTGACCGATTCCAGTGAGTGTTGGTGATTGACCTATTACAGTGAGTGTTGGTGATTGATCTATTGCAGTGGGTGTTGGTGATTGACCTATTACTGGGGTGTTGGTGATTAACATATTCCAGTGAGTGTTGGTGATTGACCTATTCCAGTGAGTGTTGGTAATTGACCTATTCCTCTGTGTGTTGCTGATTTACCTATTCCTGTGGGTGTTGATGATTCACCTCTTCCAGTGGGTGCTGGTGATTGACCTATTCCTGTGGGAGTTGGTGATTGACCTATTCCAGTGGGTTTTGGTGATTGACCTATTCCAGTGGGTGTTGGTGATTGACCTAATCCAGTGAGTGTTGGTGATTGACCTATTCCACTGAGTGTTGGTGATTGACCTATTCCAGTGAGTGTTGGCGATTGACCTATTCCAGTGGCTGCTGGTGATTGACCTATTCCTGTGGGTGTTGATGATTCGCCTATTCCAGTGGGTGCTGGTGATTGACTTATTCCTGTGGGTGCTGATGATTGAACTATTCTAGTGGGTTTGGGTGATTGACCTATTCCAGTTAGTGTTGGTGATTGACCTATTCCAGTGAGTGTTGGTGATTGACCTAGTCCAGTGAGTTTTGGTGATTGACCTATTCCAGTGAGTGTTGGCGATTGACCTATTCCAGTGGGTGTTGGTGATTGACCTATTCCAGTGAGTGTTGGTGATTGACATTTTCCAGTGAGTGTTGGTGATTGACCTATTCCAGTGAGTGTTGGTGATTGATCTATTGCGGTGGGTGTTGGTGATTGACCTATTACTGGGGTGTTGGTGATTAACATATTCCAGTGAGTGTTGGTGATTGACCTATTCCAGTGAGTGTTGGTAATTGACCTATTCCTCTGGGTGTTGCTGATTTACCTATTCCTGTGGGTGTCGCATACAAAATGATCAGAGGGTTAGATAGGGTGGACAGTGAGAGCCTTCTCCCGCGGATGGAAATGGCTAGCACGAGGGGACATAGCCTTAAACTGAGGGGTAATAGATATAGGACAGAGGTCAGGGGTAGGTTCTTTACGCAAAGAGTAGTGAGGCCGTGGAATGCCCTACCTGCTACAGTAGTGAACTCGCCAACATTAAGGGCATTTAAAAGTTTATTGGATAAACATATGGATGATAATGGTATAGTGTAGGTTAGATGGCTTTTGTTTCGGTGCAACATCGTGGGCCGAAGGGCCTGTACTGCGCTGTATTGTTCTATGTTCTATGTTCTATGTTGATGATTCACCTCTTCCAGTGGGTGCTGGTGATTGACCTATTCCTGTGGGAGTTGGTGATTGACCTATTCCAGTGGGTTTTGGTGATTGACCTGTTCCAGTGGGTGTTGGTGATTGACCTAATCCAGTGAGTGTTGGTGATTGACCTATTCCAGTGGGTTTTGGTGATTGACCTATTCCAGTGGGTGTTGGTGATTGACCTAATCCAGTGAGCGTTGGTGATTGACCTATTCCAGTGGGTTTTGGTGATTGACCGAATCCAGTGGGTGTTGGGGATTGACCTATTCCAGTGATTGTTGGTGATTGACTTATTCCACTGAGTGTTGGTGATTGACCTATTCCAGTGGCTGCTGGTGATGGACCTATTCCTGTGGGTGTTGATGATTCGCCTATTCCAGTGGGTGCTGGTGATTGACTTCTTCCTGTGGGTGTTGGTGATTGAACTATTCTCGTGGGTTTTGGTGATTGACCTATTCCAGTGAGTGTTGGTGATTGACCTATTCCAGTGAGTGTTGGTAATTGACCTATTCCAGTGAGTGTTGGTGATTGACCTATTCCAGTGAGTGTTGGCGATTGACCTATTCCAGTGGGTGCTGGTGATTGGCCTATTCCAGTGAATGATGGTGATTGACCTATTCCAGTGGGTGTTTTTGATTGACCTATTCCAGTGGGTGTTGGTGATTGACCTATACCAGTGGGTGTTGGTGATTGACCTATTCCAGTTGGTGTTGGTGATTGACATATTCCAGTGGGTGTTGCTAATTGATCTATTACAGTGGGTGTTGGGGATTGACCTATACCAGTGGGTGTTGGTGATTGACCTATTCCAGTGAGTGTTGCTGTTTGACCTATTCCAGTGAGTGTTCCTGATTGACCTATTCCAGTGGGTGCTGGTGATTCTCCTATTCCTGTGGGTGTTGGTGATTGACCTATTGCAGTGGGTGTTATGATTGACCGTTTCCTGTGCGTGGTGATGATTGACCTATTCCAGTGAGTGTTGCTAATTGACCTGTTCCAGTGGGTGTTGGTGATTGACCTATTCCAGTGGGTGTTGCTAATTGACCTGTTCCAGTGAGTGTTGGTGATTGACCTTTTCCAGTGAGTGTTGGTGATTGACCTATTCCAGTGGGTGTTGCTATTTCACCTATTCGAGTGGGTGTTGGGGATTGACCTATTCCAGTGAGTGTTGGTGATTGATCTATTCCAGTGAGTGTTGGTGACTGACCTATTCCAGTGGGTGTTGGTGATTGACCTATTCCAGTGAGTGTTGCTGATTGACCTATTCCAGTGAGTGTTGGTGATTGACCTATTCCAAAGGGTGTTGGTGATTGACCTATTCCAGTGAGTGTTGGTGATTGACCTATTCCAGTGAGTGTTGGTGATTGACCTATTCCACTGAGTGTTGGTGATTGACCTATTCTAGTGGGTGTTGGTGATTGAGCTATTCCAGTGAGTGTTGGTGATTGACCTATTCCAGTGACTGTTGGTGATTGACCTATTCCAGTGAGTGTTTGTGATTGACCTATTACAGTCAGTGTTGGTGATTGACCCATTCCAGTGAGTGTTGGTGATTGACCTATTCCAGTGAGAGTTGGTGATTGACCTATTCCAGTGAGTGTTGGTGATTGACCTATTCCATGAGTGTTGGCGATTGACCTATTCCAGTGAGTGTTGGTGATTGACCCATTCCAGTGGATGTTGGTGATTGACCTATTCCAGTGAGAGTTGGTAATTGACCTATACCTCTGGGTGTTGCTGATTGACCTATTCATGTGGGTGTTGATGATTCACCTATTCCAGTGGGTGCTGGTGATTGACCTATTCCTGTGGGTGTTGGTGATTGACCTATTCCAGTGGGTGCTGGTGATTGACCTATTCCTGTGGGTGTTGGTGATTGACCTATTCCAGTGAGTGTTGGGAATTGACCTATTCCTCTGGGTGTTGCTGATTGACCTATTCCTGTGGGTGTTGATGATTCACCTATTCCAGTGGGTGCTGGTGATTGACCTATTCCTGTGGGTGTTGGTGATTGACCTATTCCAGTGGCTCCTGGTGATTGACCTATTCCTGTGGGTGTTGGTGATTGACCTATTCCAGTGGGTTATGGTGATTGACCTATTCCAGTGGGTGTTGGTGATTGATCTATTGCAGTGGGTGTTGGTGATTGACCTATTCCAGTGGGTTTTTGTGATTGACCTATTCCAGTTGGTGTTGGTGACTGACCTATTCCAGTGGGTGCTGGTGATTGACCTATTCCTGTGGGTGTTGGTGATTGACCTGGTCCAGTGGGTTTTGGTGATTGAGCTATTCCAGTGGGTGTTGGTGATTGACCTATTCCAGTGAGTGTTGGTGATTGACCTATTCCAGTGAGTGTTGGCGATTGACCTATTCCAGTGGGTGCTGGTGATTGGCCTATTACAGTGGGTGTTGGGGATTGACCTATACCAGTGGGTGTTGGTGATTGGCCTATTCCAGTGAGTGTTGCTGTTTGACCTATTCCAGTGAGTGTTCCTGATTGACCTATTCCAGTGGGTGCTGGTGATTCTCCTATTCCTGTGGGTGTTGGTGATTGACCTATTCCAGTGGGTGTTATGATTGACCGTTTCCTGTGCGTGTTGATGATTGACCTATTCCAGTGAGTGTTGCTAATTGACCTGTTCCAGTGGGTGTTGGTGATTGACCTATTCCAGTGGGTGTTGCTAATTGACCTGTTCCAGTGAGTGTTGGTGATTGACCTTTTCCAGTGAGTGTTGGTGATTGACCTATTCCAGTGGGTGTTGCTATTTCACCTATTCCAGTGGGTGTTGGGGATTGACCTATTCCAGTGAGTGTTGGTGATTGATCTATTCCAGTGAGTGTTGGTGACTGACCTATTCCAGTGGGTGTTGGTGATTGACCTATTCCAGTGAGTGTTGCTGATTGACCTATTCCAGTGAGTGTTGGTGATTGACCTATTCCAATGGGTGTTGGTGATTGACCTATTCAAGTGGGTGTTGGTGATTGACCTATTCCAGTGAGTGTTGGTGATTGACCTATTCCTCTGAGTGTTGGTGATTGACCTATTCTAGTGGGTGTTGGTAATTGACCTATTCCAGTGAGTGTTGGTGATTGACCTATTCCAGTGAGTGTTGGTGATTGACCTATTACAGTCAGTGTTGGTGATTGACCCATTCCAGTGAGTGTTGGTGATTGACCTATTCCAGTGGGTGTTGGTGATTGACCTATTACAGTCAGTGTTGGTGATTGACCTATTCCAGTGAGTGTTGGTGATTGACCTATTCCAGTGAGTGTTGGTGATTGACCTATTACAGTGAGTGTTGGTGATTGACCTATTCCACTGAGTGTTGGTGATTGACCTATACCAGGGAGTGTTGGTGATTGACCTATTCCAGTGAGAGTTGGTGATTGACCTATTCCAGTGAGTGTTGGCGATTGACCTATTCCAGTGAGTGTTGGTGATTGACCCATTCCAGTGGGTGTTGGTGATTGACCTATTCCAGTGAGTGTTGGTAATTGACCTATTCCTCTGGGTGTTGCTGATTGACCTATTCATGTGGGTGTTGATGATTCACCTATTCCAGTGGGTGCTGGTGATTGACCTATTCCTGTGGGTGTTGGTGATTGACCTTCTCCAGTGGGTGCTGGTGATTGACCTATTCCTGTGGGTGTTGGTGATTGACCTATTCCAGTGAGTGTTGGTAATTGGCTATTCCTCTGGGTGTTGCTGATTGACCTATTCCTGTGGGTGTTGATGATTCACCTGTTCCAGTGGGTGCTGGTGATTGACCTATTCCTGTGGGTGTTGGTGATTGACCTATTCCAGTGGGTGCTGGTGATTTATCTATTCCTGTGGGTGTTGGTGATTGACCTATTCCAGTGGGTTTTGGTGATTGACCTATTCCAGTGGGTGTTGGTGATTGACCTATTCCAGTGAGTGTTGGTGATTGACCTATTCCAATGAGTGTTGGTGATTGACCTATTCCAGTGAGTCTTGGTGATTGATCTATTGCAGTGGTTGTTGGTGATTGACCTATTACTGGGGGTGTTGGTGATGAACATATTCCAGTGAGTGTTGGTGATTGACCTATTCCAGTGAGTGTTGGTAATTGACCTATTCCTCTGGGTGTTGCTGATTTACCTATTCCTGTGGGTGTTGATGATTCACCTATTCCAGTGGGTGCTGGTGATTGACCTATTCCTGTGGGTGTTGGTGATTGACCTATTCCAGTGGGTGCTGGTGATTGACCTATTCCTGTGGGTGTTGGTGATTGACCTATTCCAGTGGCATTTGGTGATTGACCTATTCCAGTGGGTGTTGGTGATTGACCTAATCCAGTGAGTGTTGGTGATTGACCTATTCCACTGAGTGTTGGTGATTGACCTATTCCAGTGGCTGCTGGTGATGGACCTATTCCTGTGGGTGTTGATGATTCGCCTATTCCAGTGGGTTTTGGTGATTGACCTATTCCAGTGAGTGTTGGTGATTGACCTATTCCAGTGAGTGTTGGTAATTGACCTATTCCAGTGAGTGTTGGTGATTGACCTATTCCAGTGAGTGTTGGCGATTGACCTATTCCAGTGGGTGCTGGTGATTGGCCTATTCCAATGAATGATGGTGATTGACCTATTCCAATTGGTGTGGGTGATTGACATATTCCAGTGGGTGTTGGTGATTGACCTGTTCCAGTGGGTGTTGGTGATTAACCTATACCAGTGGGTGTTGGTGATTGACCTATTCCAGTTGGTGTTGGTGATTGACATATTCCAGTGGGTGTTGCTAATTGATCTATTACAGTGGGTGTTGGGGATTGACCTATACCAGTGGGTGTTGGTGATTGACCTATTCCAGTGAGTGTTGCTGTTTGACCTATTCCAGTGAGTGTTCCTGATTGACCTATTCCAGTGGGTGCTGGTGATTCTCCTATTCCTGTGGGTGTTGGTGATTGACCTATTCCAGTGGGTGTTATGATTGACCGTTTCCTGTGCGTGGTGATGATTGACCTATTCCAGTGAGTGTTGCTAATTGACCTGTTCCAGTGGGTGTTGGTGATTGACCTATTCCAGTGGGTGTTGCTAATTGACCTGTTCCAGTGAGTGTTGGTGATTGACATTTTCCAGTGAGTGTTGGTGATTGACCTATTCCAGTGGGTGTTGCTATTTCACCTATTCCAGTGGGTGTTGGGGATTGACCTATTCCAGTGAGTTTTGCTGATTGATCTATTCCAGTGAGTGTTGGTGACTGACCTATTCCAGTGGGTGTTGGTGATTGACCTATTCCAGTGAGTGTTGCTGATTGACCTATTCCAGTGAGTGTTGGTGATTGACCTATTCCAATGGGTGTTGGTGATTGACCTATTCAAGTGGGTGTTGGTGATTGAGCTATTCCAGTGAGTGTTGATGATTGACCTATTCCACTGAGTGTTGGTGATTGACCTATTCTAGTGGGTGTTGGTGATTGACCTATTCCAGTGAGTGTTGGTGATTGATCTATTCCAGTGAGTGTTGGTGATTGACCTATTCCAGTGAGTGTTGGTGATTGACCTATTACAGTCAGTGTTGGTGATTGACCCATTCCAGTGAGTGTTGGTGATTGACCTATTCCAGTGAGAGTTGGTGATTGACCTATTCCAGTGAGTGTTGGTGATTGACCTATTCCAGTGAGTGTTGGTGATTGACCTATTCCAGTGAGTGTTGGTGATTGACCTATTCCACTGAGTGTTGGTGATTGACCTATACCAGTGCGTGTTGGTGATTGACCTATTCCAGTGAGAGTTGGTGATTGACCTATTCCAGTGAGTGTCGGCGATTGACCTATTCCAGTGAGTGCTGGTGATTGACCCATTCCAGTGGGTGTTGGTGATTGACCTATTCCAGTGAGTGTTGGTAATTGACCTATTCCTCTGGGTGTTGCTGATTGACCTATTCATGTGGGTGTTGATGATTAACCTATTCCAGTGGGTGCTGGTGATTGACCTATTCCTGTGGGTGTTGGTGATTGACCTATTCCAGTGGGTGCTGGTGATTGACCTATTCCTGTGGGTGTTGGTGATTGACCTATTCCAGTGAGTGTTGGTAATTGACCTATTCCTCTGGGTGTTGCTGATTTACCTATTCCTGTGGGTGTTGATGATTCACCTATTCCAGTGGGTGCTGGTGATTGACCTATTCCTGAGGGTGTTGGTGATTGACCTCTTCCAGTGTGTGCTGGTGATTGACCTATTCCTGTGGGTGTTGGTGATTGACCTATTCCAGTGGGTTTTGGTGATTGACCTACTCCAGTGCGTGTTGGTGATTGACCTATTCCAGTGGCTGCTGGGGATGGACCTATTCCTTTGTGTGTTGATAATTCGCCTATTCCAGTGGGTTTTGGTGATTGACCTATTCCAGTGAGTGTTGCTGATTGACCTATTCCTGTGGGTGTTGGTGATTGACCTATTCCAGTGGGTTTGGTGATTGACCTGTTCCAGTGAGTGTTGGTGATTGACCTATTCCAGTGAGTGTTGGTGATTGACCTTTTGCAGTGAGTGTTGGTGATTGACCTATTCCAGTGAGTGTTGGTGCTTGACCTTTCCAGTGGGTGATGGTGATTGGCCTATTCCAGTGGGTGTTGGTGATTGACCTATTCCAGTGGGTGTTGCTGATTGACCTATTCCATTGGGTGTTGGTGAGTGACGTATTCCAGTGGGTGTTGGTGATTGACCTATTCCAGTGGGTGTTGGTGATTGACCTATTCCAGTGTGTTTTTGTGATTGACCTATTCCAGTGGGTTTTTGTGATTGACCTATTCCAGTGGGTCTTGGTGATTGACCTATTCCATTGAGTGTTGGTGATTGACCTATTCCAGTGAGTGTTTGTGATTGACCTATTCCAGTGGGTGTTGGTGATTGACCTATTCCAGTCAGTGTTGGTGATTGACCTATTCCAGTGAGTGTTGGTGATTGACCTATTCCAGTGGGTGTTGGTGAGTAACGTATTCCAGTGGGTGTTGGTGATTGACCTATTCCAGTGGGTGTTGGTGATTGACCTATTCCAGTGGGTGTTGGTGATTGTCATATTCCAGTGGGTGTTGGTGATTGACCTATTCCAGTGAGTGTTCGTGATTGACCTATTCCAGTGGGTGTTGGTGATGGACCTATTCCAGTGGGTGTTTTTGATTGGCCCATTCCAGTGGGTGTTGGTTATTGACCTATTCCAGTGAATGTTGGCGATTGACCTATTCCAGTGGGTGTTGGTGATTGGCCTATTACAGTGAATGATGGTGATTGACCTATTCCAGTGAGTGTTGCTGTTTGATCTATTCCAGTGAGTGTTCCTGATTGACCTATTCCAGTGGGTGCTGGTGATTGACCTATTCCAGTGGGTGTTGGTGATTGACCTATTCCAGTGAGTGTTCCTGATTGACCTATTCCAGTGGGCGTTGGTGACTGACCTATTCCAGTGGGTGTTGCTAATTGATCTATTACAGTGGGTGTTGGGGATTGGCCTATACCAGTGGGTGTTGGTGATTGACCTTTTCCAGTGAGTGTTGGTGATTGACCTATTTCAGTGGGTGTTGGTGATTGACCTATTCCAGTGAGTGTTGGTGATTGACCTATTCCAGGGATTGTTGGTGATTGACCTATTCCAGTGAGTGATGGTGATTGACCTATTCCAGTGAGTGTTGGTGATTGACCTATTCCAGTGGCTGCTGGTGATTGACCTATTCCTGTGGGTGTTGATGATTCGCCTATTCCAGTGGGTGCTGGTGATTGACTTAGTCCTGTGGGTGTTGGTGATTGAACTATTCTCGTGGGTTTGGGTGATTGACCTATTCCAGTGAGTGTTGGTGATTGACCTATTCCAGTGAGTGTTGGTGATTGACCTAGTCCAGTGAGTGTTGGTGATTGACCTATTCCAGTGAGTGTTGGTGATTGACCTTTCCAGTGTGTGTTTGTGATTGGCCTATTCCAGTGGATGTTGGTGATTGACCTATTCCAGTGGGTGTTGCTGATTGACCTATTCCATTGGGTCTTGGTGAGTGACGTATTCCAGTGGGAGTTGGTGATTGACCTATTCCAGTGGGTGTTGGTGATTGACCTATTCCAGTGTGTTTTTGTGATTGACCTATTCCAGTGGGTGTTGGTGATTGACCTATTCCAGTGGGTGTTGGTCATTGACGTATTCCAGTGGGTTTTTGTGATTGACCTATTCCAGTGGGTGTTGGTGATTGACTTATTCCAGTGAGTGTTGGTGATTGATCTGTTCCAGTGAGTGTTCCTGATTGAACTATTCCAGTGGGTGCTGGTGATTCTCCTATTCCTGTGGGTGTTGGTGATTGACCTATTCCAGTGGGTGTTATGATTGACCGTTTCCTGTGCGTGGTGATGATTGACCTATTCCAGTGAGTGTTGCTAATTGACCTGTTCCAGTGGGTGTTGGCGATTGACCTATTCCAGAGGGTGTTGCTAATTGACCTGTTCCAGTGAGTGTTGGTGATTGACCTTTTCCAGTGAGTGTTGTTGATTGACCTATTCCAGTGGGTGTTGCTATTTCACCTATTCCAGTGGGTGTTGGGGATTGACCTATTCCAGTGAGTGTTGGTGATTGATCTATTCCAGTGAGTGTTGGTGACTTTCCTATTCCAGTGGGTGTTGGTGATTGACCTATTCCAGTGAGTGTTGCTGATTGACCTATTCCAGTGAGTGTTGGTGATTGACCTATTCCAATGGGTGTTGGTGATTGACCTATTCAAGTGGGTGTTGGTGATTGACCTATTCCAGTGAGTGTTGGTGATTGACCTATTCCACTGAATGTTGGTGATTGACCTATTCTAGTGGGTGTTGGTGATTGACCTATTCCAGTGAGTGTTGGTGATTGATCTATTCCAGTGAGTGTTGGTGATTGACCTATTCCAGTGAGTGTTGGTGATTGACCTATTACAGTCAGTGTTGGTGATTGACCCATTCCAGTGAGTGTTGGTGATTGACCTATTCCAGTGAGAGTTGGTGATTGACCTATTCCAGTGAGTGTTGGTGATTGACCTATTCCAGTGAGTGTGGTGATTGACCTATTCCAGTGAGTGTTGGTGATTGACCTATTCCACTGAGTGTTGGTGATTGACCTATACCAGTGCGTGTTGGTGATTGACCTATTCCAGTGAGAGTTGGTGATTGACCTATTCCAGTGAGTGTTGGCGATTGACCTATTCCAGTGAGTGCTGGTGATTGACCCATTCCAGTGGGTGTTGGTGATTGACCTATTCCAGTGAGTGTTGGTAATTGACCTATTCCTCTGGGTGTTGCTGATTGATCTATTCATGTGGGTGTTGATGATTCACCTATTCCAGTGGGTGCTGGTGATTGACCTATTCCTGTGGGTGTTGGTGATTGACCTATTCCAGTGGGTGCTGGTGATTGACCTATTCCTGTGGGTGTTGGTGATTGACCTATTCCAGTGAGTGCTGGCGATTGACCCATTCCAGTGGGTGTTGGTGATTGACCTATTCCAGTGAGTGTTGGTAATTGACCTATTCCTCTGGGTGTTGCTGATTGACCTATTCATGTGGGTGTTGATCATTCACCTATTCCAGTGGGTGCTGGTGATTGACCTATTCCTGTGGGTGTTGGTGATTGACCTATTCCAGTGGGTGCTGGTGATTGACCTATTCCTGTGGGTGTTGGTGATTGACCTATTCCAGTGAGTGTTGGTAATTGACCTATTCCTCTGGGTGTTGCGGATTGACCTATTCCTGTGGGTGTTGATGATTCACCTATTCCAGTGGGTGCTGGTGATGGACCTATTCCAGTGAGTGTTGGTGATTCGCCTATTCCAGTGGGTGCTGGTGATGGACCTATTCCAGTGAGTGTTGATGATTCGCCTATTCCAGTGGGTGCTGGTGATTGACTTCTTCCTGTGGGTGTTGGTGATTGAACTATTCTAGTGGGTTTTGGTGATTGACCTTTTGCAGTGAGTGTTGGTGATTGAACTATTCCAGTGAGTGTTGATGATTGACCTATTCCAGTGAGTGTTGGTGCTTGACCTTTCCAGTGGGTGTTGGTGATTTGCCTATTCCAGTGGGTGTTGGTGATTGACCTATTCCAGTGGGTGTTGCTGATTGACCTATTCCATTGTGTGTTGGTGAGTGACGTATTCCAGTGTGTGTTGGTGATTGACCTATTCCAGTGGGTGCTGGTGATTGACCTATTCCTGAGGGTGTTGGTGATTGACCTATTCCAGTGTGTGCTGCTGATTGACCTATTCCTGTGGGTGTTGGTGATTGACCTATTCCAGTGGGTTTTGGTGATTGACATATTCCAGTGCGTGTTGGTGATTGACCTATTCCAGTGATTGTTGGTGATTGACTTATTCCACTGAGTGTTGGTGATTGACCTATTCCAGTGGCTGCTGGTGATGAACCTATTCCTTTGGGTGTTGATAATTCGCCTATTCCAGTGGGTGCTGGTGATTGACTTCTTCCTGTGGGTGTTGGTGATTGAACTATTCTAGTGGGTTTAGGTGATTGACCTATTCCAGTGAGTGTTGGTGATTGACCTATTCCAGTGAGTGTTGGTGATTGACCTTTTGCAGTGAGTGTTGGTGATTGACCTATTCCAGTGAGTGTTGGTGCTTGACCTTTCCAGTGGGTGTTGGTGATTTGCCTATTCCAGTGGGTGTTGGTGATTGACCTATTCCAGTGGGTGTTGCTGATTGACCTATTCCATTGGGTGTTGGTGAGTGACGTATTCCAGTGGGTGTTGGTGAGTGACCTATTCCAGTGGGTGTTGGTGATTGACCTATTTCAGTGGGAGTTGGTGATTGACCTATTCCAGTGGGTGTTGGTGAGTGACCTATTCCAGTGGGTGTTGGTGATTGACCTATTTCAGTGGGAGTTGGTGATTGACCTATTCCAGTGGGTGTTGGTGTTAGGCCTATTCCAGTGGGTGTTGGTGATTGACCTATTCCAGTGAGTGTTGGTGATTGACCTATTCCAGTGGGTTTTTGTGATTGACCTATTCCAGTGGGTTTTTGTGATTGACCTATTCCAGTGGGTGTTGGTGATTGACCTATTCCTGTGGGTGTTGATGATTCGCCTATTCCAGTGTGTGCTGGTGATTGACTTATTCCTGTGGGTGTTGGTGATTGAACTATTCTAGTGGGTTTGGGTGATTGACCTATTCCACTGAGTATTGGTGATTGACCTATTCCAGTGAGTGTTGGTGATTGACCTAGTCCAGTGAGTGTTGGTGATTGACCTATTCCTGTGAGTGTTGGTGATGGACCTATTCCAGTGAGTGTTGGTGATTGATCTATTGCAGTGGGTGTTGGTGATTGACCTATTACTGGGGGTGTTGGTGATTAACATATTTCAGTGAGTGTTGGTGATTGACCTATTCCAGTGAGTGTTGGTAATTGACCTATTCCTCTGCGTGTTGCTGATTTACCTCTTCCTGTGGGTGTTGATGATTCACCTATTCCAGTGGGTGCTGGTGATTGACCAATTCCTGAGGGTGTTGGTGATTGACCTATTTCAGTGTGTGCTGGTGATTGACCTATTCCTGTGGGTGTTGGTGATTGACCTATTCCAGTGGGTTTTGGTGATTGACCTATTCCAGTGCGTGTTGGTGATTGACCTATTCCAGTGATTGTTGGTGAGTGACTTATTCCACTGAGTGTTGGTGATTGACCTATTCCAGTGGCTGCTGGTGATGGACCTATTCCTTTGGGTGTTGATGATTCGCCTATTCCAGTGGGTGCTGGTGATTGACTTCTTTCTGTGGGTGTTGGTGATTGAACTATTCTAGTGGGTTTTGGTGATTGACCTATTCCAGTGAGTGTTGGTGATTGACCTATTCCAGTGAGTGTTGGTGATTGACCTTTTGCAGTGAGTTTTGGTGATGGACCTATTCCAGTGAGTGTTGGTGCTTGACCTTTCCAGTGGGTGTTGGTGATTGGCCTATTCCAGTGGGTGTTGCTGATTGACCTATTCCATTGGGTGTTGGTGAGTGACGTATTCCAGTGGGTGTTGGTGATTGACCTATTCCAGTGGGTGTTGGTGAGTGACCTATTCCAGTGGGTGTTGATGATTGACCTATTCCAGTGTGTTTTGTGATTGACCTATTCCAGTGGGGTTTTGTGATTGACCTATTCCAGTGGTCTTGGTGATTGACCTATTCCATTGAGTGTTGGTGATTGACCTATTCCAGTGAGTGTTTGTGATTGACCTATTCCAGTGGGTGTTGGTGATTGACCTATTCCAGTCAGTGTTGGTGATTGACCTATTCCAGTGAGTGTTGGTGATTGACCTATTCCAGTGGGTTTTTGTGATTGACCTATTCAGTTGGTGTTGGTGACTGACCTATTCCACTGAGTGTTCGTGATTTACCTATTCCAGTGGGTGCTGGTGATTGACCTATTCCAGTGGGTGTTGGTTATTGACCTATTCCTGTGGGTGTTGGTGATTGACCTAGTCCAGTGGGTTTTGGTGATTGGCCTATTCCAGTGGGTGTTGATGATTCACCTATTCCAGTGGGTGCTGGTGATTGACTTATTCCTGTGGGTGTTGGTGATTGAACTATTCTAGTGGGTTTGGGTGATTGACCTATTCCAGTGAGTGTTGTTGATCGACCTTTTCCAGTGAGTGTTGCTGTTTGACCTATTTCAGTGGGTGTTGGTGATTGACCTTTTCCAGTGAGTGTTGCTGTTTGACCTATTTCAGTGAGTGTTCCTGATTGACCTATTCCAGTGCGTGCTGGTGATTCACCTATTCCTGTGGGTGTTGGTGATTGACCTATTCCAGTGGGTGTTATGATTGACCGTTTCCTGTGCGTGTTGGTGATTGACCTATTCCAGTGGGTGTTGCTAATTGACCTGTTCCTGTGGGTGTTGGTGATTGAACTATTCTAGTGGGTTTTGGTGATTGACCTTTTGCAGTGAGTGTTGGTGATTGAACTATTCCAGTGAGTGTTGATGATTGACCTATTCCAGTGAGTGTTGGTGCTTGACCTTTCCAGTGGGTGTTGGTGATTTGCCTATTCCAGTGGGTGTTGGTGATTGACCTATTCCAGTGGGTGTTGCTGATTGACCTATTCCATTGTGTGTTGGTGAGTGACGTATTCCAGTGTGTGTTGGTGATTGACCTATTCCAGTGGGTGCTGGTGATTGACCTATTCCTGAGGGTGTTGGTGATTGACCTATTCCAGTGTGTGCTGCTGATTGACCTATTCCTGTGGGTGTTGGTGATTGACCTATTCCAGTGGGTTTTGGTGATTGACATATTCCAGTGCGTGTTGGTGATTGACCTATTCCAGTGATTGTTGGTGATTGACTTATTCCACTGAGTGTTGGTGATTGACCTATTCCAGTGGCTGCTGGTGATGAACCTATTCCTTTGGGTGTTGATAATTCGCCTATTCCAGTGGGTGCTGGTGATTGACTTCTTCCTGTGGGTGTTGGTGATTGAACTATTCTAGTGGGTTTAGGTGATTGACCTATTCCAGTGAGTGTTGGTGATTGACCTATTCCAGTGAGTGTTGGTGATTGACCTTTTGCAGTGAGTGTTGGTGATTGACCTATTCCAGTGAGTGTTGGTGCTTGACCTTTCCAGTGGGTGTTGGTGATTTGCCTATTCCAGTGGGTGTTGGTGATTGACCTATTCCAGTGGGTGTTGCTGATTGACCTATTCCATTGGGTGTTGGTGAGTGACGTATTCCAGTGGGTGTTGGTGAGTGACCTATTCCAGTGGGTGTTGGTGATTGACCTATTTCAGTGGGAGTTGGTGATTGACCTATTCCAGTGGGTGTTGGTGAGTGACCTATTCCAGTGGGTGTTGGTGATTGACCTATTTCAGTGGGAGTTGGTGATTGACCTATTCCAGTGGGTGTTGGTGTTAGGCCTATTCCAGTGGGTGTTGGTGATTGACCTATTCCAGTGAGTGTTGGTGATTGACCTATTCCAGTGGGTTTTTGTGATTGACCTATTCCAGTGGGTTTTTGTGATTGACCTATTCCAGTGGGTGTTGGTGATTGACCTATTCCTGTGGGTGTTGATGATTCGCCTATTCCAGTGTGTGCTGGTGATTGACTTATTCCTGTGGGTGTTGGTGATTGAACTATTCTAGTGGGTTTGGGTGATTGACCTATTCCACTGAGTATTGGTGATTGACCTATTCCAGTGAGTGTTGGTGATTGACCTAGTCCAGTGAGTGTTGGTGATTGACCTATTCCTGTGAGTGTTGGTGATGGACCTATTCCAGTGAGTGTTGGTGATTGATCTATTGCAGTGGGTGTTGGTGATTGACCTATTACTGGGGGTGTTGGTGATTAACATATTTCAGTGAGTGTTGGTGATTGACCTATTCCAGTGAGTGTTGGTAATTGACCTATTCCTCTGCGTGTTGCTGATTTACCTCTTCCTGTGGGTGTTGATGATTCACCTATTCCAGTGGGTGCTGGTGATTGACCAATTCCTGAGGGTGTTGGTGATTGACCTATTTCAGTGTGTGCTGGTGATTGACCTATTCCTGTGGGTGTTGGTGATTGACCTATTC
This sequence comes from Scyliorhinus torazame, assembly GCF_047496885.1. Lineage (NCBI taxonomy): Eukaryota > Metazoa > Chordata > Chondrichthyes > Carcharhiniformes > Scyliorhinidae > Scyliorhinus > Scyliorhinus torazame. The sequence goes on from NC_092723.1 coordinate 88,295,319, forward strand.
CAGTGGGTTTTGGTGATTGACCTCTTCCAGTGCGTGTTGGTGATTGACCTATGCCAGTGATTGTTGGTGAGTGACTTATTCCACTGAGTGTTGGTGATTGACCTATTCCAGTGGCTGCTGGTGATGGACCTATTCCTTTGGGTGTTGATGATTCGCCTATTCCAGTGGGTGCTGGTGATTGACTTCTTTCTGTGGGTGTTGGTGATTGAACTATTCTAGTGGGTTTTGGTGATTGACCTATTCCAGTGAGTGTTGGTGATTGACCTATTCCAGTGAGTGTTGGTGATTGACCTTTTGCAGTGAGTTTTGGTGATGGACCTATTCCAGTGAGTGTTGGTGCTTGACCTTTCCAGTGGGTGTTGGTGATTGGCCTATTCCAGTGGGTGTTGCTGATTGACCTATTCCATTGGGTGTTGGTGAGTGACGTATTCCAGTGGGTGTTGGTGATTGACCTATTCCAGTGGGTGTTGGTGAGTGACCTATTCCAGTGGGTGTTGATGATTGACCTATTCCAGTGTGTTTTGTGATTGACCTATTCCAGTGGGGTTTTGTGATTGACCTATTCCAGTGGTCTTGGTGATTGACCTATTCCATTGAGTGTTGGTGATTGACCTATTCCAGTGAGTGTTTGTGATTGACCTATTCCAGTGGGTGTTGGTGATTGACCTATTCCAGTCAGTGTTGGTGATTGACCTATTCCAGTGAGTGTTGGTGATTGACCTATTCCAGTGGGTTTTTGTGATTGACCTATTCAGTTGGTGTTGGTGACTGACCTATTCCACTGAGTGTTCGTGATTTACCTATTCCAGTGGGTGCTGGTGATTGACCTATTCCAGTGGGTGTTGGTTATTGACCTATTCCTGTGGGTGTTGGTGATTGACCTAGTCCAGTGGGTTTTGGTGATTGGCCTATTCCAGTGGGTGTTGATGATTCACCTATTCCAGTGGGTGCTGGTGATTGACTTATTCCTGTGGGTGTTGGTGATTGAACTATTCTAGTGGGTTTGGGTGATTGACCTATTCCAGTGTGTGTTGTTGATCGACCTTTTCCAGTGAGTGTTGCTGTTTGACCTATTTCAGTGGGTGTTGGTGATTGACCTTTTCCAGTGAGTGTTGCTGTTTGACCTATTTCAGTGAGTGTTCCTGATTGACCTATTCCAGTGCGTGCTGGTGATTCACCTATTCCTGTGGGTGTTGGTGATTGACCTATTCCAGTGGGTGTTATGATTGACCGTTTCCTGTGCGTGTTGGTGATTGACCTATTCCAGTGGGTGTTGGTGATTGACCTATTCCAGTGGGTGTTGCTAATTGACCTGTTCCAGTGGGTTTTGGTGATTGACCTATTCCATTGGGTGTTGCTAATTGACCTGTTCCAGTGAGTGTTGGTGATTGACCTTTTCCAGTGAGTGTTGGTGATTGACCAATTCCAGTGGGTGTTGCTATTTGACCTATTCAAGTGGGTGTTGGTGACTGACCTATTCCATTTGGTGTTGGTGATTGACCTATTCCAGTGAGTGTTGCTCATTGACCTATTCCAGTGAGTGTTGGTGATTGACCTATTCCAATGGGTGTTGGTGATTGACCTATTCCTGTGGGTGTTGATGATTCGTCTATTCCAGTGGGTGCTGGTGATTGACTTATTCCTTTGGGTGTTGGTGATTGAACTATTCTAGTGGATTTGGGTGATTGACCTATTCCAGTGAGTGTTGGTGATTGACCTAATCCCGTGAGTGTTGGTGATTGACCTAGTCCAGTGAGTGTTGGTGATTGACCTATTCCAGTGAGTGTTGGTGATTGACCTTTCCAGTGGGTGTTGGTGATTGGCCTATACCAGTGGGTGTTGGTGATTGACCTGTTCCAGTGGGTGTTGCTGATTGTCCTATTCCATTGGGTGTTGGTGATTGACCTATTCCAGTGGGTTTTTGTGATTGATGTATTACAGTGGGTTTTTGTGATTGACCTATTCCAGTGGGTGTTGGTGATTGACCTATTCCAGTGGGTGTTGGTGATTGACCTATTCCAATGAGTGTTGGTGATTGATCTATTCCAGTGAGTGTTGGTGATTGACCCATTCCAGTGGGTGTTGGTGATTGATCTATTCCAGTGGGTGTTGCTAATTTACCTATTCCAGTGAGTGTTGGTGATTGACCTATTCCAGTGGGTTTTTGTGATTGACCTATTCCAGTGGGTGTTGGTGATTGACTTATTCCAGTGAGTGTTGGTGATTGATCTGTTCCAGTGAGTGTTGGTGATTGACCTATTCCAATGAGTGTTGGTGATTGATCTACTCCAGTGAGTGTTAGTGATTGACCTATTCCAGTGGGTGCTGGTGAGTAATGTATTCCAGTGGGTGTTGGTGATTGACCTATTCCAGTGGGTGTTGGTGATTGACCTATTCCAGTGGGTGTTGGTGATTGTCATATTCCAGTGGGTGTTGGTGATTGACCTATTCCAGTGAGTGTTCGTGATTGACCTATTCCAGTGGGTGTTGGTGATTGACCTATTCCAGTGGGTGTTTTTGATTGGCCCATTCCAGTGGGTGTTGGTTATTGACCTATTCACGTGAATGTTGGCGATTGACCTATTCACGTGAATGTTGGCGATTGACCTATTCCAGTGGGTGTTGGTGATTGGCCTATTACAGTGAATGATGGTGATTGACCTATTCCAGTGAGTGTTGCTGTTTGATCTATTCCAGTGAGTGTTCCTGATTGACCTATTCCAGTGGGTGCTGGTGATTGACCTATTCCAGTGGGTGTTGGTGATTGACCTATTCCAGTGAGTGTTCCTGATTGACCTATTCCAGTGGGCGTTGGTGACTGACCTATTCCAGTGGGTGTTGCTAATTGATCTATTAGAGTGGGTGTTGGGGATTGACCTATACCAGTGGGTGTTGGTGATTGACCTTTTCCAGTGAGTGTTGGTGATTGACCTATTCCAGTGGGTGTTGGTGATTGACCTATTCCAGTGAGTGTTAGTGATTGACCTATTCCAGGGAGTGTTGGTGATTGACCTATTCCAGTGAGTGATGGTGATTGACCTATTCCAGTAGCTGCTGGTGATTGACCTATTCCTGTGGGTGTTGATGATTCGCCTATTCCAGTGGGTGCTGGTGATTGACTTAGTCCTGTGGGTGTTGGTGATTGAACTATTCTCGTGGGTTTGGGTGATTGACCTATTCCGGTGAGTGTTGGTGATTGACCTATTCCAGTGAGTGTTGGTGATTGACCTAGTCCAGTGAGTGTTGGTGATTGACCTATTCCAGTGAGTGTTGGTGATTGACCTTTCCAGTGGGTGTTTGTGATTGGCCTATTTCAGTGGATGTTGGTGATTGACCTATTCCAGTGGGTGTTGCTGATTGACCTATTCCATTGGGTCTTGGTGAGTGACGTATTCCAGTGGGAGTTGGTGATTGACCTATTCCAGTGGGTGTTGGTGATTGACCTATTCCAGTGGGTTTTTGTGATTGACCTATTCCAGTGGGTGTTGGTGATTGACCTATTCCAGTGGGTGTTGGTGATTGACCTATTCCAATGAGTGTTGGTGATTAATCTATTCCAGTGAGTGTTGGTGATTGACCCATTCCAGTGGGTGTTGGTGATTGATCTGTTCCAGTGGGTGTCGCTAATTGACCTATTCCAGTGAGTGTTGGTCATTGACGTATTCCAGTGGGTTTTTGTGATTGACCTATTCCAGTGGGTGTTGGTGATTGACTTATTCCAGTGAGTGTTGGTGATTGATCTGTTCCAGTGAGTGTTGGTGATTGATCGATTCCAATGAGTGTTGGTGATTGATCTATTCCAGTGAGTGTTGGTGATTGACCTATTCCAGTGGGTGTTGGTGAGTAACCTATTCCAGTGGGTGTTGGTGATTGACCTATTCCAGTGGGTGTTGGTGATTGACATATTCCAGTGGGTGTTGGTGATTAACATATTCCAGTAGGTGTTGGTGATTGACCTATTCCAGTGAGTGTTCGTGATTGATCTATTCCAGTGGGTGTTGGTTATTGACCTATTCCTGTGGCTGTTTGTGATTGGCCAATTCCAGTGGGTGTTGGTTATTGACCTATTCCAGTGAATGTTGGCGATTGACCTATTCCAGTGGGTGTTGGTGATTGGCCTATTCCAGTGAATGATGGTGATTGACCTATTCCAGTGAGTGTTGCTGTTTGACCTATTCCAGTGGGTGCTGGTGATTGACCTATTCCAGTGGGTGATGGTGACTGACCTATTCCAGTGGGTCGTGCTAATTGATCTATTACAGTGGGTGTTGGGGATTGACCTATAAAAGTGGGTGTTGGTGATTGACCTTTCCCAGTGAGTGTTGCTGTTTGACCTATTTCAGTGAGTGTTCCTGATTGACCTATTCCAGTGGGTGCTGGTGATTCACCTATTCCTGTGGGTGTTGGTGATTGACCTATTCCAGTGGGTGTTATGATTGACCGTTTCCTGTGCGTGGTGGTGATTGACCTATTCCAGTGGGTGTTGCTAATTGACCTGTTCCAGTGGGTGTTGGTGATTGACCTATTCCATTGGGTGTTGCTAATTGACCTGTTCCAGTGAGTGTTGGTGATTGACCTTTTCCAGTGAGTGTTGGTGATTGACCTATTCCAGTGGGTGTTGCTATTTGACCTATTCCAGTGGGTGTTGGTGATTGACCTATTAAAGTGAGTGTTGGTGATTGATATATTCCAGTGAGTGTTGGTGACTGACCTATTCCAGTGGGTGTTGGTGATTGACATATTCCAGTGAGTGTTGCTCAATGACCGATTCCAGTGAGTGTTGGTGATTGACCTATTCCAATGGGTGTTGGCGATTGACCTATTCCAGTGAGTGTTGGTGATTGACCTATTCCAGTGGCGGCTGGTGATTGACCTATTCCTGTGGGTGTTGATGATTCGTCTATTCCAGTGGGTGCTGGTGATTGACTTATTCCTGTGGGTGTTGGTGATTGAACCATTCTAGTGGGTTTGGGTGATTGATCTATTCCAGTGAGTTTTGGTGATTGACCTATTCCCGTGAGTGTTGGTGATTGACCTAGTCCAGTGAGTGTTGGTGATTGACATATTCCAGTGAGTGTTGGTGATTGACCTTTCCAGTGGGTGTTGGTGATTGGCCTATTCCAGTGGGTGTTGGTGATTGAACTATTCCAGTGGGTGTTGCTGATTGACCTATTCCATTGGGTGTTGGTGAGTAACATTTTCCAGTGGGTGTTGGTGATTGACCTATTCCAGTGGGTGTTGGTGATTGACCTATTCCAGTGGGTTTTTCTGATTGACCTATTATGTGGGTGTTTGTGATTGACCTATTCCAGTGGGTGTTCGTGATTGACCTCTTCCAGTGGGTGTTGGTGATTGACTTATTCCAGGGAGTGTTGGTGATTGATCTGTTCCAGTGAGTGTTGGTGATTGACCTATTCCAATGAGTGATGGTGATTGATCTATTCCAGTGAGTGTTGGTGATTGACCTATTCCAGTGGGTGTTGGTGAGTAACCTATTCCAGTGGGTGTTGGTGATTGACCTATTCCAGTGGGTGTTCATGATTGAACTATTCCAGTGGGTGTTGGTGATTGACATATTCCAGTGGGTGTTGGTGATTAACATATTCCAGTAGGTGTTGGTGATTGACCTATTCCAGTGAGTGTTCGTGATTGACCTATTCCAGTGGGTGTTGGTGATTGACCTATTCCAGTGGGTGTTTTTGATTGGCCAATTCCAGTGGGTGTTGTTTATTGACCTATTGCAGTGAATGTTGGCGATTGACCTATTCCAGTGGGTGTTGGTGATTGGCCTATTCCAGTGAATGATGGTGATTGACCTATTCCAGTGAGTGTTGCTGTTTGATCTATTCCCGTGAGTGTTCCTGATTGACCTATTCCAGTGGGTGCTGGTGATTGACCTATTCCAGTGGGTGCTGGTGATTGACCTATTCCAGTGGGTGTTGGTGATAGACCTATGCCAGTGAGTGTTCCTGATTGACCCATTCCAGTGGGTGTTGGTGACTGACCTATTTCAGTGGGTGTTGCTAATTGATCTATTACAGTGGGTGTTGGGGATTGACCTATACCTGTGGGTGTTGGTGATTGACCTATTCCAGTGAGTGTTGCTGTTTGACCTATTTCAGTGAGTGTTCCTGGTTGACCTATTCCAGTGGGTGCTGGTGATTCACCTATTCCTGTGGGTGTTGGTGATTCACCTATTCCAGTGGGTGTTATGATTGACCGTTTCCTGTGCGTGGTGGTGATTGACCTATTCCAGTGGGTGTTGCTAATTTACCTGTTCCAGTGGGTGTTGGTGATTGACCTATTCCAGTAGGTGTTGCTAATTGACCTGTTCCAGTGAGTGTTGGTGATTGACATTTTCCAGTGAGTGTTGGTGATTGACCTATTCCAGTGGGTGTTGCTATTTGACCTATTCCAGTGGGTGTTGGTGATTGACCTATTCCAGTGAGTGTTGGTGATTGACCTAGTCCAGTGAGTGTTGGTCATTGACCTAGTCCAGTGAGTGTTGGTGATTGACCTATTCCAGTGAGTGTTAGTGATTGACCTTTCCAGTGGGTGTTGGTGATTGGCCTATTCAAGTGGGTGTTGGTGATTGACCTATTCCAGTGGGTGTTGCTGATTGACCTATTCCATTGGGTGTTGGTGAGTGACGTATTCCAGTGGGTGTTGGTGATTGACCTATTCCAGTGGGTGTTGGTGATTGACCTATTCCAGTGGGTTTTTGTGATTGACCTATTCCAGTGGATGTTGGTGATTGACCTATTCCAGTGGGTGTTGGTGATTGACCTATTCCAATGAGTGTTGGTGATTGATCTATTCCAGTGAGTGTTGGTGATTGACCTATTCCAATGAGTATTGGTGATTCATCTATTCCAGTGAGTGTTGGTGTTTGACCTATTCCAGTGGGTGTTCGTGATTGACATATTCCAGTGGGTGTTGGTGATTGACATATTCCAGTGGGTGTTGGTGATTAACATATTCCAGTAGGTGTTGGTGATTGACCTATTCCAGTGAGTGTTCGTGATTGATCTATTCCAGTGGGTGTTGGTTATTGACCTATTCCAGTGGCTGTTTGTGATTGGCCAATTCCAGTGGGTGTTGGTTATTGACCTATTCCAGTGAATGTTGGCGATTGACCTATTCCAGTGGGTGTTGGTGATTGGCCTATTCCAGTGAATGATGGTGATTGACCTATTCCAGTGAGTGTTGCTGTTTGACCTATTCCAGTGGGTGCTGGTGATTGACCTATTCCAGTGGGTGTTGGTGACTGACCTATTCCAGTGGGTCGTGCTAATTGATCTATTACAGTGGGTGTTGGGGATTGACCTATAAAAGTGGGTGTTGGTGATTGACCTTTCCCAGTGAGTGTTGCTGTTTGACCTATTTCAGTGAGTGTTCCTGATTGACCTATTCCAGTGGGTGCTGGTGATTCACCTATTCCTGTGGGTGTTGGTGATTGACCTATTCCAGTGGGTGTTATGATTGACCGTTTCCTGTGCGTGGTGGTGATTGATCTATTCCAGTGGGTGTTGCTAATTGACCTGTTCCAGTGGGTGTTGGTGATTGACCTATTCCAATGAGTGTTGGTGATTGATCTATTCCAGTGAGTGTTGGTGATTGACCCATTCCAGTGGGTGTTGGTGATTGATCTATTCCAGTGGGTGTTGCTAATTTACCTATTCCAGTGAGTGTTGGTGATTGACCTATTCCAGTGGGTTTTTGTGATTGACCTATTCCAGTGGGTGTTGGTGATTGACTTATTCCAGTGAGTGTTGGTGATTGATCTGTTCCAGTGAGTGTTGGTGATTGACCTATTCCAATGAGTGTTGGTGATTGATCTACTCCAGTGAGTGTTAGTGATTGACCTATTCCAGTGGGTGCTGGTGAGTAATGTATTCCAGTGGGTGTTGGACATTGACCTATTCCAGTGGGTGTTGGTGATTGACCTATTCCAGTGGGTGTTGGTGATTGTCATATTCCAGTGGGTGTTGGTGATTGACCTATTCCAGTGAGTGTTCGTGATTGACCTATTCCAGTGGGTGTTGGTGATTGACCTATTCCAGTGGGTGTTTTTGATTGGCCCATTCCAGTGGGTGTTGGTTATTGACCTATTCACGTGAATGTTGGCGATTGACCTATTCACGTGAATGTTGGCGATTGACCTATTCCAGTGGGTGTTGGTGATTGGCCTATTACAGTGAATGATGGTGATTGACCTATTCCAGTGAGTGTTGCTGTTTGATCTATTCCAGTGAGTGTTCCTGATTGACCTATTCCAGTGGGTGCTGGTGATTGACCTATTCCAGTGGGTGTTGGTGATTGACCTATTCCAGTGAGTGTTCCTGATTGACCTATTCCAGTGGGCGTTGGTGACTGACCTATTCCAGTGGGTGTTGCTAATTGATCTATTAGAGTGGGTGTTGGGGATTGACCTATACCAGTGGGTGTTGGTGATTGACCTTTTCCAGTGAGTGTTGGTGATTGACCTATTCCAGTGGGTGTTGGTGATTGACCTATTCCAGTGAGTGTTAGTGATTGACCTATTCCAGGGAGTGTTGGTGATTGACCTATTCCAGTGAGTGATGGTGATTGACCTATTCCAGTAGCTGCTGGTGATTGACCTATTCCTGTGGGTGTTGATGATTCGCCTATTCCAGTGGGTGCTGGTGATTGACTTAGTCCTGTGGGTGTTGGTGATTGAACTATTCTCGTGGGTTTGGGTTATTGACCTATTCCGGTGAGTGTTGGTGATTGATCTGTTCCAGTGAGTGTTGGTGATTGACCTATTCCAATGAGTGATGGTGATTGACCTTTCCAGTGGGTGTTGGTGATTGGCCTATTCAAGTGGGTGTTGGTGATTGACCTATTCCAGTGGGTGTTGCTGATTGACCTATTCCATTGGGTGTTGGTGAGTGACGTATTCCAGTGGGTGTTGGTGATTGACCTATTCCAGTGGGTGTTGGTGATTGACCTATTCCAGTGGGTTTTTGTGATTGACCTATTCCAGTGGATGTTGGTGATTGACCTATTCCAGTGGGTGTTGGTGATTGACCTATTCCAATGAGTGTTGGTGATTGATCTATTCCAGTGAGTGTTGGTGATTGACCTATTCCAATGAGTATTGGTGATTCATCTATTCCAGTGAGTGTTGGTGTTTGACCTATTCCAGTGGGTGTTCGTGATTGACATATTCCAGTGGGTGTTGGTGATTGACATATTCCAGTGGGTGTTGGTGATTAACATATTCCAGTAGGTGTTGGTGATTGACCTATTCCAGTGAGTGTTCGTGATTGATCTATTCCAGTGGGTGTTGGTTATTGACCTATTCCAGTGGCTGTTTGTGATTGGCCAATTCCAGTGGGTGTTGGTTATTGACCTATTCCAGTGAATGTTGGCGATTGACCTATTCCAGTGGGTGTTGGTGATTGGCCTATTCCAGTGAATGATGGTGATTGACCTATTCCAGTGAGTGTTGCTGTTTGACCTATTCCAGTGGGTGCTGGTGATTGACCTATTCCAGTGGGTGTTGGTGACTGACCTATTCCAGTGGGTCGTGCTAATTGATCTATTACAGTGGGTGTTGGGGATTGACCTATAAAAGTGGGTGTTGGTGATTGACCTTTCCCAGTGAGTGTTGCTGTTTGACCTATTTCAGTGAGTGTTCCTGATTGACCTATTCCAGTGGGTGCTGGTGATTCACCTATTCCTGTGGGTGTTGGTGATTGACCTATTCCAGTGGGTGTTATGATTGACCGTTTCCTGTGCGTGGTGGTGATTGATCTATTCCAGTGGGTGTTGCTAATTGACCTGTTCCAGTGGGTGTTGGTGATTGACCTATTCCAATGAGTGTTGGTGATTGATCTATTCCAGTGAGTGTTGGTGATTGACCCATTCCAGTGGGTGTTGGTGATTGATCTATTCCAGTGGGTGTTGCTAATTTACCTATTCCAGTGAGTGTTGGTGATTGACCTATTCCAGTGGGTTTTTGTGATTGACCTATTCCAGTGGGTGTTGGTGATTGACTTATTCCAGTGAGTGTTGGTGATTGATCTGTTCCAGTGAGTGTTGGTGATTGACCTATTCCAATGAGTGTTGGTGATTGATCTACTCCAGTGAGTGTTAGTGATTGACCTATTCCAGTGGGTGCTGGTGAGTAATGTATTCCAGTGGGTGTTGGACATTGACCTATTCCAGTGGGTGTTGGTGATTGACCTATTCCAGTGGGTGTTGGTGATTGTCATATTCCAGTGGGTGTTGGTGATTGACCTATTCCAGTGAGTGTTCGTGATTGACCTATTCCAGTGGGTGTTGGTGATTGACCTATTCCAGTGGGTGTTTTTGATTGGCCCATTCCAGTGGGTGTTGGTTATTGACCTATTCACGTGAATGTTGGCGATTGACCTATTCACGTGAATGTTGGCGATTGACCTATTCCAGTGGGTGTTGGTGATTGGCCTATTACAGTGAATGATGGTGATTGACCTATTCCAGTGAGTGTTGCTGTTTGATCTATTCCAGTGAGTGTTCCTGATTGACCTATTCCAGTGGGTGCTGGTGATTGACCTATTCCAGTGGGTGTTGGTGATTGACCTATTCCAGTGAGTGTTCCTGATTGACCTATTCCAGTGGGCGTTGGTGACTGACCTATTCCAGTGGGTGTTGCTAATTGATCTATTAGAGTGGGTGTTGGGGATTGACCTATACCAGTGGGTGTTGGTGATTGACCTTTTCCAGTGAGTGTTGGTGATTGACCTATTCCAGTGGGTGTTGGTGATTGACCTATTCCAGTGAGTGTTAGTGATTGACCTATTCCAGGGAGTGTTGGTGATTGACCTATTCCAGTGAGTGATGGTGATTGACCTATTCCAGTAGCTGCTGGTGATTGACCTATTCCTGTGGGTGTTGATGATTCGCCTATTCCAGTGGGTGCTGGTGATTGACTTAGTCCTGTGGGTGTTGGTGATTGAACTATTCTCGTGGGTTTGGGTTATTGACCTATTCCGGTGAGTGTTGGTGATTGATCTGTTCCAGTGAGTGTTGGTGATTGACCTATTCCAATGAGTGATGGTGATTGATCTATTCCAGTGAGTGTTGGTGATTGACCTATTCCAGTGGGTGTTGGTGAGTAACCTATTCCAGTGGGTGTTGGTGATTGACCTATTCCAGTGGGTGTTCATGATTGAACTATTCCAGTGGGTGTTGGTGATTGACATATTCCAGTGGGTGTTGGTGATTAACATATTCCAGTAGGTGTTGGTGATTGACCTATTCCAGTGAGTGTTCGTGATTGACCTATTCCAGTGGGTGTTGGTGATTGACCTATTCCAGTGGGTGTTTTTGATTGGCCAATTCCAGTGGGTGTTGTTTATTGACCTATTGCAGTGAATGTTGGCGATTGACCTATTCCAGTGGGTGTTGGTGATTGGCCTATTCCAGTGAATGATGGTGATTGACCTATTCCAGTGAGTGTTGCTGTTTGATCTATTCCAGTGAGTGTTCCTGATTGACCTATTCCAGTGGGTGCTGGTGATTGACCTATTCCAGTGGGTGCTGGTGATTGACCTATTCCAGTGGGTGTTGGTGATAGACCTATGCCAGTGAGTGTTCCTGATTGACCCATTCCAGTGGGTGTTGGTGACTGACCTATTTCAGTGGGTGTTGCTAATTGATCTATTACAGTGGGTGTTGGGGATTGACCTATACCTGTGGGTGTTGGTGATTGACCTATTCCAGTGAGTGTTGCTGTTTGACCTATTTCAGTGAGTGTTCCTCGTTGACCTATTCCAGTGGGTGCTGGTGATTCACCTATTCCTGTGGGTGTTGGTGATTCACCTATTCCAGTGGGTGTTATGATTGACCGTTTCCTGTGCGTGGTGGTGATTGAACTATTCCAGTGGGTGTTGCTAATTGACCTGTTCCAGTGGGTGTTGGTGATTGACCTATTCCAGTAGGTGTTGCTAATTGACCTGTTCCAGTGAGTGTTGGTGATTGACCTTTTCCAGTGAGTGTTGGTGATTGACCTATTCCAGTGGGTGTTGCTATTTGACCTATTCCAGTGGGTGTTGGTGATTGACCTATTCCAGTGAGTGTTGGTGATTGACCTTTTCTAGTGGGTGTTGGTGATTGACCTATTCCAGTGAGTGTTGGTGATTGACCTATTCCAGTGAGTGTTGGTGATTGACCTATTCCAGTGGCTGCTGGTGATTGACCTATTCCTGTGGGTGTTGGTGATTGAACTATTCTAGTGGGTTTGGGTGATTGACCTATTCCAGTGAGTGTTGGTGATTGACCTAGTCCAGTGAGTGTTGGTCATTGACCTAGTCCAGTGAGTGTTGGTGATTGACCTATTCCAGTGAGTGTTGGTGATTGACCTTTCCAGTGGGTGTTGGTGATTGGCCTATTCCAGTGGGTGTTGGTGATTGACCTATTCCAGTGGGTGTTGCTGATTGACCTATTCCATTGGGTGTTGGTGAGTGACGTATTCCAGTGGGTGTTGGTGATTGACCTATTCCAGTGGGTGTTCGTGATTGACATATTCCAGTGGGTGTTGGTGATTGACATATTCCAGTGGGTGTTGGTGATTAACATGTTCCACTAGGTGTTGGTGATTGACCTATTCCAGTGAGTGTTCGTGATTGATCTATTCCAGTGGGTGTTGGTGATTGCCCTATTCCAGTGGGTGTTTTTGATTGGCCAATTCCAGTGGGTGTTGGTTATTGACCTATTCCCGTGAATGTTGGCGATTGACCTATTCCAGTGGGTGTTGGTGATTGGCCAATTCCAGTGGGTGTTTGTTATTGACCTATTCCCGTGAATGTTGGCGATTGATCTATTCCAGTGAGTGTTGGTGATTGACCTATTCCAGTGAGTGTTGCTGTTTGACCTATTCCAGTGGGTGCTGGTGATTGACCTATTCCAGTGGGTGTTGGTGACTGACCTATTCCAGTGGGTGTTGCTAATTGATCTATTAAAGTGGGTGTTGGGGTTTGACCTATACCAGTGGGTGTTGGTGATTGACCTTTTCCAGTGAGTGTTGCTGTTTGAACTATTTCAGTGAGTGTTCCTGATTGACCTATTCCAGTGGGTGCTGGTGATTCACCTATTCCTGTGGGTGTTGGTGATTGACCTATACCAGTGGGTGTTGGTGATTGACCTTTTCCAGTGAGTGTTGCTGTTTGACCTATTTCAGTGGATGTTGCTGATTGGCCTATTCCAGTGGGTGTTGGTGATTGACCTATACCAGTGGGTGTTGGTGATTGACCTATTCCAGTGAGTGTTGGTAATTGACCCATTCCAGTGAGTGTTGGTGATTGACCTATACCAGTGAGTGTTGGTGATTGACCTATTCCAGTGAGTGTTGGTGATTGACCTATGCCAGTGAGTGTTGGTGATTGACCTATTCCAGTGAGTGTTGCTAATTGACCTATTCCAGTGAGTGTTGGTGATTGACCCATTCCAGTGGGTGTTGGTGATTGACCTATTCCAGTGAGAGTTGGTGATTGACCTATTCCAGTGAGTGTTGGTGATTGACCTATTCCAGTGAGTGTTGGTGATTGACCTATTCCAGTGAGTGTTGGTGATTGACCTATTCCAGTGAGTGTTGGTGATTGACCTATTCCAGTGAGAGTTTGTGATTGACCTATTCCAGTGAGTGTTGGTGATTGACCCATTCCAGTGAGTGTTAGTAATTGACCTATTCCTCTGGTTGTTGCTGATTGACCTATTCCTGTGGGTGTTGGTGATTGACCTATTCCAGTGAGTGTTGGTGATTGACCTATTCCAGTGAGTGTTGGTACTTGACCTATTCCTCTGGGTGTTGCTGATTGACCTATTCCTGTGGGTGTTGATGATTCACCTATTGCAGTGGGTGCTGGTGATTGACCTATTCCAGTGGGTGCTGATGATTGACCTATTCCTGTGGGTGTTGGTGATTGATCTTTTGCAGTGGGTGTTGGTGATTGACCTATTCCAGTGGGTGTTGGTGATTGACCTATTCCAGTGAGTGTTGGTAATTTACCTATTCCTCCGGGTGTTGCTGATTTACCTATTCCTGTGGGTGTTGATGATTCACCTATTCCAGTGGGTGCTGGTGATTGACCTATTCCAGTGTGGGCTGGTGATTGACCTATTCCTGTGGGTGTTGGTGATTGACCTATTCCAGTAGGTTTTGGTGATTGACCTATTCCAGTGAGTGTTGGTGATTGACCTATTCCAGTGAGTGTTGGTGATTGACCTATTCCAGTGGCTGCTGGTGATTGACCTATTCCTGTGGGTGTTGATGATTCGCCTATTCCAGTGGGTGCTGGTGATTGACCTATACCAGTGGGTGTTGGTGATTGACCTATTCCAGTGAGTGTTGGTAATTGACCCATTCCAGTGAGTGTTGGTGATTGACCTATACCAGTGAGTGTTGGTGATTGACCTATTCCAGTGAGTGTTGCTGTTTGACCTATTTCAGTGAGTGTTCCTGGTTGACCTATTCCAGTGGGTGCTGGTGATTCACCTATTCCTGTGGGTGTTGGTGATTGACCCATTCCAGTGGGTGTTGGTGATTGACCTATTCCAGTGAGAGTTGGTGATTGACCTATTCCAGTGAGTGTTGGTGATTGACCTATTCCAGTGAGTGTTGGTGATTGACCTATTCCAGTGAGTGTTGGTGATTGACCTATTCCAGTGAGTGTTGGTGATTGACCTATTCCAGTGAGAGTTTGTGATTGACCTATTCCAGTGAGTGTTGGTGATTGACCCATTCCAGTGAGTGTTGGTGATTGATCTATTCCAGTGAGTGTTAGTAATTGACCTATTCCTCTGGTTGTTGCTGATTGACCTATTCCTGTGGGTGTTGGTGATTGACCTATTCCAGTGAGTGTTGGTGATTGACCTATTCCAGTGAGTGTTGGTACTTGACCTATTCCTCTGGGTGTTGCTGATTGACCTATTCCTGTGGGTGTTGATGATTCACCTATTCCAGTGGGTGCTGGTGATTGACTTATTCCAGTGGGTGCTGATGATTGACCTATTCCTGTGGGTGTTGGTGATTGATCTTTTGCAGTGGTTGTTGGTGATTGACCTATTCCAGTGGGTGTTGGTGATTGACCTATTCCAGTGAGTGTTGGTAATTTACCTATTCCTCCAGGTGTTGCTGATTTACCTATTCCTGTGGGTGTTGATGATTCACCTATTCCAGTGGGTGCTGGTGATTGACCTATTCCAGTGTGGGCTGGTGATTGACCTATTCCTGTGGGTGTTGGTGATTGACCTATTCCAGTAGGTTTTGGTGATTGACCTATTCCAGTGAGTGTTGGTGATTGACCTATTCCAGTGAGTGTTGGTGATTGACCTATTCCAGTGGCTGCTGGTGATTGACCTATTCCTGTGGGTGTTGATGATTCGCCTATTCCAGTGGGTGCTGGTGATTGACTTATTCCTGTGGGTGTTGGTGATTGAACTATTCCAGTGGCTTTTGGTGATTGACCTATTCCAGTGAGTGTTGGTGATTGACCTATTCCAGTGAGTGTTGGTGATTGACCTATTCCAGTGAGTGTTGGTGATTGACCTATTCCAGTGAGTGTTTGTGATTGACCTTTCAAGTGGGTGTTGCTGATTGACCTATTCCATTGGGTGTTGGTGAGTGACGTATTCCAGTGGGTGTTGGTGACTGACCTATTCCAGTGGGTGTTGGTGAGTGACCTATTGCAGTGGGTGTTGGTGATTGACCTATTTCAGTGGGAGTTGGTGATTGACCTATTCCAGTGGGTGTTGGTGATAGGCCTTTTCCATTGGGTGTTGGTGATTGACATATTCCAGTGAGTGTTGGTGATTGACCTATTCCAGTGGGTGTTGGTGATTGACCTACGCCAGTGGGTGTTGGTGATAGGCCTATTCCAGTGGGTGTTGGTGATTGACCTATTCCAGTGGGTGTTTGTGATTGACCTATTCCAGTGGGTGTTGGTGATTGACCTATTCCAGTGGGTGTTGGTGATTGACCTATTCCAGTGGGTGTTGTTGATTGACCTATTCCAGTGGGTGTTGGTGATTGACCTATTCCAGTGGGTCTTGGTGATTGACCTATTCCAATGAGTGTTGGTGATTGATCTTTTCCAGTGAGTCTTGGTGATTGACCCATTCCAGTGGGTGTTGGTGATTGTTCTGTTCCAGTGGGTGTTGCTAATTGACCTATTCCAGTGAGTGTTGGCGATTGACCTATTCCAGTGCGTGTTGGTGATTGACCTATTCCAGTGAGTGTTGGTGATTGACCTATTCCAATGGGTGTTGGTGATTGACCTATTCCAGTGAGTGTTGCTGATTGACCTATACCAGTGAGTGTTGGTGATTGACCTATTCCAGTGAGTGTTGCTGATTGACTTTTTCCTGTGGGTGTTGGTGATTGACCTATTCCAATGGGTGTTGGTGATTGACCAATTCCAGTGGGTGTTCGTGGTTGACCCATTCCAGTGAGTGTTGGTGATTGACCTATTCCAGTGGGTGTTGGTGATTGACCCATTCCAGTGAGTGTTGCTGATTGACCTATTCCAGTGAGTGTTGATGATTGACATATTCCAATGGGTGTTGGTGATTGACCTTTTCCAGTGAGTTTTGGTGATTGACCTATTCCAGTGGGTGTTGGTGATTGACCTATTCCAGTGAGTGTTGGTGATTGACCTATTCCAATGGGTGTTGTTGATTGACCTATTCCAGTTAGTGTTGGTGATTGACCCATTTCAGTGGGTGTTGGTGATTGACCTATTCCAGTGGGTGTTGGTGATTGACCTATTCTAGCGGGTGTTTGTGATTGACCTATTCCAGTGAGTGGTGGTGATTGATCTGTTCCAGTGAGTGTTGGTGATTGACCTATTCCAATGAGTGTTGTGATTGACCTATTCCAGTGGGTGTTGGTGATTGACCTATTCCAGTGGGTGTTTGTGAGTAACCTATTCCAGTGGGTGTTGGTGATTGACCTATTCCAGTGGGTGTTGGTGATTGACATATTCCAGTGGGTGTTGGTGATTGACCTATTCCAGTGAATGTTGGTGATTGACATATTCCAGTGTGTGTTGGTGATTGACCTATTCCTGTGGGTGTTGGTGATTGACCTATTCCAGTGGATGTTGGTGATTGACCTATTCCAGTGGGTGTTGGTGATAGACCTATTCCAATGGGTGTTGGTGATTGACATATTCCAGTGGGAGTTGGTGATTGACATATTCCAGTAGGTGTTGGTGATTGACCTATTCCAGTGAGTGTTCGTGATTGACCTATTCCAGTGGGTGTTGGTGATTGACCTATTCCAGTGGGTGTTTTTGATTGACCAATTCCAGTGGGTGTTGGTGATTGACCTATTCCAGTGAATGTTGGCGATTGACCTATTCCAGTGGGTGTTGGTGATTGGCCTATTCCAGTGAATGATGGTGATTGACCTATTCCAGTGAGTGTTGCTGTTTGACCTATTCCAGTGGGTGTTGGTGACTGACCTATTCCAGTGGGTGTTGCTAATTGATCTATTACAGTGGGTTTTGGGGATTGACCTATACCAGTGAGTGTTGCTGTTTGACCTTTTCCAGTCTGTGTTCCTGATTGACCTATTCCAGTGGGTGCTGTTGATTCACCTATTCCTGTGGGTGTTGGTGGTTGACCTATTCCAGTGGGTGTTATGATTGACCGTTTCCTGTGAGTGGTGGTGATTGACCTATTCCAGTGGGTGTTGCTAATTGACCTGTTCCAGTGGGTGTTGGGGATTGACCTGTTCCAGTGGGTGTTGGTGATTGACCTATTCCAGTGGGTGTTGCTAATTGACCTGTTCCAGTGAGTGTTGGTGATTGACCTTTTCCAGTGAGTGTTGGTGATTGATCTATTCCAGTGAGTGTTGGTGATTGACCTATTCCAGTGGGTGTTGGTGATTGACCTATTCCAGTGAGTGTTGCTGATTGACCTATTCCAGTGAGTGTTGGTGATTGACCTATTCCTGTGAGTGTTGCTGATTGATCTATTCCAGTGAGTGTTGGTGATTGACCTATTCCAGTGGGTGTTGGTGATTGACCTATTCCAGTGGGTGTTGGTGATTGACCCATTCCAGTGAGTGTTGGTGATTGACCTATTCCAGTGAGTGTTGCTGATTGACATATTCCAGTGCGTGTTGGTGATTGACCTATTCCAATGGGTGTTGGTGATTGACCTATTCCAGTGAGTGTTGCTGATTGGCTTTTTCCTGTGGGTGTTGGTGATTGACCTATTCCAATGGGTGTTGGTGATTGACCAATTCCAGTGGGTGTTGGTGGTTGACCCATTCCAGTGAGTGTTGGTGATTGACCTATTCCAGTGGGTGTTGGTGATTGACCCATTCCAGTGAGTGTTGCTGATTGACCTATACCAGTGGGTGTTGGTGATTGACCTTTTCCAGTGAGTTTTGGTGATTGACCTATTCCAGTGGGTGTTGGTGATTGACCTATTCCAGTGAGTGATGCTGATTGACCTATTCCAGTGAGTGTTGGTGATTGACCTATTCCAATGGGTGTTGGTGACTGACCTATTCCAATGGGTGTTGGTGATTGACCTATTCCAGTTAGTGTTGGTGATTGACCCATTTCAGTGGGTGTTGGTGATTGACCTATTCCAGTGGGTGTTGGTGATTGACCTATTCCAGTGAGTGTTGGTGATTGACCTATTCCAGTGGGTGTTGGTGATTGACCTATTCCAATGGGTGTTGGTGTTTGACCTATTCCAGTAGGTGTTGGTGATTCACCTATTCCAGTGAGTGTTGGTGATTGACCTATTCCAGTGGGTGTTGGTGATTGACCTACTCCAGTGGGTTTTTGTGATTGACCTATTCCAGTGGGTGTTGGTGATTGACCTATTCCAGTGGGTGTTGTTGATTGACCTATTCCAGTGGGTGTTGGTGATTGACCTATTCCAGTGGGTCTTGGTGATTGACCTATTCCAATGAGTGTTGGTGATTGATCTTTTCCAGTGAGTCTTGGTGACTGACCCATTCCAGTGGGTGTTGGTGATTGTTCTGTTCCAGTGGGTGTTGCTAATTGACCTATTCCAGTGAGTGTTGGCGATTGACCTATTCCAGTGCGTGTTGGTGATTGACCTATTCCAGTGAGTGTTGGTGATTGACCTATTCCAATGGGTGTTGGTGATTGACCTATTCCAGTGAGTGTTGCTGATTGACCTATACCAGTGAGTGTTGGTGATTTACCTATTCCAGTGAGTGTTGCTGATTGACTTTTTCCTGTGGGTGTTGGTGATTGACCTATTCCAATGGGTGTTGGTGATTGACCAATTCCAGTGGGTGTTGGTGGTTGACCCATTCCAGTGAGTGTTGGTGATTGACCTATTCCAGTGGGTGTTGGTGATTGACCCATTCCAGTGAGTGTTGCTGATTGACCTATTCCAGTGAGTGTTGATGATTGACATATTCCAATGGGTGTTGGTGATTGACCTTTTCCAGAGAGTTTTGGTGATTGACCTATTCCAGTGGGTGTTGGTGATTGACCTATTCCAGTGAGTGTTGCTGATTGACCTATTCCAGTGAGTGTTGGTGATTGACCTATTCCAATGGGTGTTGGTGATTGACCTATTCCAATGGGTGTTGTTGATTGACCTATTCCAGTTAGTGTTGGTGATTGACCCATTTCAGTGGGTGTTGGTGATTGACCTATTCCAGTGGGTGTTGGTGATTGACCTATTCTAGCGGGTGTTTGTGATTGACCTATTCCAGTGAGTGTTGGTGATTGATCTGTTCCAGTGAGTGTTGGTGATTGACCTATTCCAATGAGTGTTGTGATTGACCTATTCCAGTGGGTGTTGGTGATTGACCTATTCCAGTGGGTGTTTGTGAGTAACCTATTCCAGTGGGTGTTGGTAATTGACCTATACCAGTGGGTGTTGGTGATTGACATATTCCAGTGGGTGTTGGTGATTGACCTATTCCAGTGGATGTTGGTGATTGACATATTCCAGTGTGTGTTGGTGATTGACCTATTCCTGTGGGTGTTGGTGATTGACCTATTCCAGTGGATGTTGGTGATTGACCTATTCCAGTGGGTGTTGGTGATAGACCTATTCCAATGGGTGTTGGTGATTGACATATTCCAGTGGGAGTTGGTGATTGACATATTCCAGTAGGTGTTGGTGATTGACCTATTCCAGTGAGTGTTCGTGATTGACCTATTCCAGTGGGTGTTGGTGATTGACCTATTCCAGTGGGTGTTTTTGATTGACCAATTCCAGTGGGTGTTGGTGATTGACCTATTCCAGTGAATGTTGGCGATTGACCTATTCCAGTGGGTGTTGGTGATTGGCCTATTCCAGTGAATGATGGTGATTGACCTATTCCAGTGAGTGTTGCTGTTTGACCTATTCCAGTGGGTGTTGGTGACTGACCTATTCCACTGGGTGTTGCTAATTGATCTATTACAGTGGGTTTTGGGGATTGACCTATACCAGTGAGTGTTGCTGTTTGACCTTTTCCAGTCTG
Source organism: Scyliorhinus torazame (assembly GCF_047496885.1). Taxonomy (NCBI): domain Eukaryota; kingdom Metazoa; phylum Chordata; class Chondrichthyes; order Carcharhiniformes; family Scyliorhinidae; genus Scyliorhinus; species Scyliorhinus torazame. The sequence goes on from NC_092723.1 coordinate 88,315,798, forward strand.
TGTTCCTGATTGACCTATTCCAGTGGGTGCTGTTGATTCACCTATTCCTGTGGGTGTTGGTGGTTGACCTATTCCAGTGGGTGTTATGATTGACCGTTTCCTGTGAGTGGTGGTGATTGACCTATTCCAGTGGGTGTTGCTAATTGACCTGTTCCAGTGGGTGTTGGGGATTGACCTGTTCCAGTGGGTGTTGGTGATTGACCTATTCCAGTGGGTGTTGCTAATTGACCTGTTCCAGTGAGTGTTGGTGATTGACCTTTTCCAGTGAGTGTTGGTGATTGATCTATTCCAGTGAGTGTTGGTGATTGACCTATTCCAGTGGGTGTTGGTGATTGACCTATTCCAGTGAGTGTTGCTGATTGACCTATTCCAGTGAGTGTTGGTGATTGACCTATTCCTGTGAGTGTTGCTGATTGATCTATTCCAGTGAGTGTTGGTGATTGACCTATTCCAGTGGGTGTTGGTGATTGACCTATTCCAGTGGGTGTTGGTGATTGACCCATTCCAGTGAGTGTTGGTGATTGACCTATTCCAGTGAGTGTTGCTGATTGACATATTCCAGTGCGTGTTGGTGATTGACCTATTCCAATGGGTGTTGGTGATTGACCTATTCCAGTGAGTGTTGGTGATTGACCTATTCCAATGGGTGTTGGTGATTGACCTATTCCAGTTTGTGTTGCTGATTGACCTATACCAGTGAGTGTTGGTGATTGACCTATTCCAGTGAGTGTTGCTGATTGGCTTTTTCCTGTGGGTGTTGGTGATTGACCTATTCCAATGGGTGTTGGTGATTGACCAATTCCAGTGGGTGTTGGTGGTTGACCCATTCCAGTGAGTGTTGGTGATTGACCTATTCCAGTGGGTGTTGGTGATTGACCCATTCCAGTGAGTGTTGCTGATTGACCTATTCCAGTGAGTGTTGGTGATTGACATATTCCAATGGGTGTTGGTGATTGACCTATTCCAGTGAGTGTTGCTGATTGAGCTATTCCAGTGAATGTTGGTGATTGACCTATTCCATTGAGTGTTGCTGATTGACCTATACCAGTGGGTGTTGGTGATTGACCTTTTCCAGTGAGTTTTGGTGATTGACCTATTCCAGTGGGTGTTGGTGATTGACCTATTCCAGTGAGTGATGCTGATTGACCTATTCCAGTGAGTGTTGGTGATTGACCTATTCCAATGGGTGTTGGTGACTGACCTATTCCAATGGGTGTTGGTGATTGACCTATTCCAGTTAGTGTTGGTGATTGACCCATTTCAGTGGGTGTTGGTGATTGACCTATTCCAGTGGGTGTTGGTGATTGACCTATTCCAGTGAGTGTTGGTGATTGACCTATTCCAGTGGGTGTTGGTGATTGACCTATTCCAATGGGTGTTGGTGTTTGACCTATTCCAGTAGGTGTTGGTGATTCACCTATTCCAGTGAGTGTTGGTGATTGACCTATTCCAGTGGGTGTTGGTGATTGACCTACTCCAGTGGGTTTTTGTGATTGATCTTTTCCAGTGGGTGTTGGTGATTGACCTATTCCAGTGGGTTTTGGTGATTGACCTATTCCAATGTGTGTTGGTGATTGACCTATTCCAGTGGGTGTTGGTGATTGACATATTCCAGTGGGTGTAGGTGATTGACAAACTCCAGTGGGTGCTGGTGATTGACCTATTCCAGTGGATGTAGGTGATTGACCTATTCCAGTGAATGATGGTGATTGACCTATTCCAGTGAGTGTTGCTGTTTGACCTATTCCAGTGGGTGTTGGTGACTGACCTATTCCAGTGGGTGTTGCTAATTGATCTATTACAGTGGGTTTTGGGGATTGACCTATACCAGTGAGTGTTGCTGTTTGACCTTTTCCAGTCTGTGTTCCTGATTGACCTATTCCAGTGGGTGCTGTTGATTCACCTATTCCTGTGGGTGTTGGTGGTTGACCTATTCCAGTGGGTGTTATGATTGACCGTTTCCTGTGAGTGGTGGTGATTGACCTATTCCAGTGGGTGTTGCTAATTGACCTGTTCCAGTGGGTGTTGGTGATTGACCTGTTCCAGTGGGTGTTGGTGATTGACCTATTCCAGTGGGTGTTGCTAATTGACCTGTTCCAGTGAGTGTTGGTGATTGACCTTTTCCAGTGAGTGTTGGTGATTGATCTATTCCAGTGAGTGTTGGTGATTGATCTATTCCAGTGGGTGTTGGTGATTGACCTATTCCAGTGAGTGTTGCTGATTGACCTATTCCAGTGAGTGTTGGTGATTGACCTATTCCTGTGAGTGTTGCTGATTGATCTATTCCAGTGAGTGTTGGTGATTGACCTATTCCAGTGGGTGTTGGTGATTGACCTATTCCAGTGGGTGTTGGTGATTGACCCATTCCAGTGAGTGTTGGTGATTGACCTATTCCAGTGAGTGTTGCTGATTGACATATTCCAGTGCGTGTTGGTGATTGACCTATTCCAATGGGTGTTGGTGATTGACCTATTCCAGTGAGTGTTGGTGATTGACCTATTCCAATGGGTGTTGGTGATTGACCTATTCCAGTGAGTGTTGCTGATTGACCTATACCAGTGAGTGTTGGTGATTGACCTATTCCAGTGAGTGTTGCTGATTGGCTTTTTCCTGTGGGTGTTGGTGATTGACCTATTCCAATGGGTGTTGGTGATTGACCAATTCCAGTGGGTGTTGGTGGTTGACCCATTCCAGTGAGTGTTGGTGATTGACCTATTCCAGTGGGTGTTGGTGATTGACCCATTCCAGTGAGTGTTGCTGATTGACCTATTCCAGTGAGTGTTGGTGATTGACATATTCCAATGGGTGTTGGTGATTGACCTATTCCAGTGAGTGTTGCTGATTGAGCTATTCCAGTGAATGTTGGTGATTGACCTATTCCATTGAGTGTTGCTGATTGACCTATACCAGTGGGTGTTGGTGATTGACCTTTTCCAGTGAGTTTTGGTGATTGACCTATTCCAGTGGGTGTTGGTGATTGACCTATTCCAGTGAGTGATGCTGATTGACCTATTCCAGTGAGTGTTGGTGATTGACCTATTCCAATGGGTGTTGGTGACTGACCTATTCCAATGGGTGTTGGTGATTGACCTATTCCAGTTAGTGTTGGTGATTGACCCATTTCAGTGGGTGTTGGTGATTGACCTATTCCAGTGGGTGTTGGTGATTGACCTATTCCAGTGAGTGTTGGTGATTGACCTATTCCATTGGGTGTTGGTGATTGACCTATTCCAATGGGTGTTGGTGTTTGACCTATTCCAGTAGGTGTTGGTGATTCACCTATTCCAGTGAGTGTTGGTGATTGACCTATTCCAGTGGGTGTTGGTGATTGACCTACTCCAGTGGGTTTTTGTGATTGATCTTTTCCAGTGGGTGTTGGTGATTGACCTATTCCAGTGGGTTTTGGTGATTGACCTATTCCAATGGGTGTTGGTGATTGACCTATTCCAGTGGGTGTTGGTGATTGACATATTCCAGTGGGTGTAGGTGATTGACAAACTCCAGTGGGTGCTGGTGATTGACCTATTCCAGTGGATGTAGGTGATTGACCTATTCCAGTGGGCGTTGGTGATTGACCTGTTCCAGTGGGTGCTGGTGATTGACCTATTCCAGTGGGTGTAGGTGATTGGCCTTTTCCAGTGAGTGTTGCTGATTGACCTATTCCAGTGAGTGTTGGTGATTGACCTATTCCAGTGAGTGTTACTGATTGACCTATTCCAGTGGGTGTTGGTGATTGACCTATTCCAGTGAGTGTTGCTCATTGACATATTCCAGTGAGTGTTGGTGATTGACCTATTCCAGTGAGTGTTGCTGATTGACCTATTCCAGTGAGTGTTGGTGATTGACCTATTCCAGTGGGTGTTGGTGATTGACCTATTCCAGTGGGTGTTGGTGATTGACCCATTCCAGTGAGTGTTGGTGATTGACCTATTCCAGTGAGTGTTGCTGATTGACCTATTCCAGTGCGTGTTGGTGATTGACCTACTCCAGTGAGTGTTGGTGATTGACCTATTCCAATGGGTGTTGGTGATTGACCTAGTCCAGTGAGTGTTGCTGATTGGCCTACTCCAGTGAGTGTTGGTGATTGACCTATTCCAGTGCGTGTTGGTGATTGACCTATTCCAGTGAGTGTTGGTGATTGACCTATTCCAGTGCGTGTTGGTAATTGACCTATTCCAGTGAGTGTTGGTGATTGACCTATTCCAATGGGTGTTGGTGACTGACCTATTCCAGTGAGTGTTGCTGATTGACTTTTTCCTGTGGGTGTTGGTGATTAACCTATTCCAATGGGTGTTGGTGGTTGACCCATTCCAGTGAGTGTTGGTGATTGACCTATTCCAGTGGGTGTTGGTGACTGACCTATTCCAGTGGGTGTTGCTAATTGATCTATTACAGTGGGTGTTGGTGATTGACCCATTCCAGTGAGTGTTGCTGATTGACCTATTCCAGTGAGTGTTGGTGATTGACATATTCCAATGGGTGTTGGTGATTGACCAATTCCAGTGGGTGTTGGTGGTTGACCCATTCCAGTGAGTGTTGGTGATTGACCTATTCCAGTGGGTGTTGGTGATTGACCCATTCCAGTGAGTGTTGCTGATTGACCTATTCCAGTGAGTGTTGGTGATTGACATATTCCAATGGGTGTTGGTGATTGACCTATTCCAGTGAGTGTTGCTGATTGAGCTATTCCAGTGAATGTTGGTGATTGACCTATTCCATTGAGTGTTGCTGATTGACCTATACCAGTGGGTGTTGGTGATTGACCTTTTCCAGTGAGTTTTGGTGATTGACCTATTCCAGTGGGTGTTGGTGATTGACCTATTCCAGTGAGTGATGCTGATTGACCTATTCCAGTGAGTGTTGGTGATTGACCTATTCCAATGGGTGTTGGTGACTGACCTATTCCAATGGGTGTTGGTGATTGACCTATTCCAGTTAGTGTTGGTGATTGACCCATTTCAGTGGGTGTTGGTGATTGACCTATTCCAGTGGGTGTTGGTGATTGACCTATTCCAGTGAGTGTTGGTGATTGACCTATTCCAGTGGGTGTTGGTGATTGACCTATTCCAATGGGTGTTGGTGTTTGACCTATTCCAGTAGGTGTTGGTGATTCACCTATTCCAGTGAGTGTTGGTGATTGACCTATTCCAGTGGGTGTTGGTGATTGACCTACTCCAGTGGGTTTTTGTGATTGATCTTTTCCAGTGGGTGTTGGTGATTGACCTATTCCAGTGGGTTTTGGTGATTGACCTATTCCAATGGGTGTTGGTGATTGACCTATTCCAGTGGGTGTTGGTGATTGACATATTCCAGTGGGTGTAGGTGATTGACAAACTCCAGTGGGTGCTGGTGATTGACCTATTCCAGTGGATGTAGGTGATTGACCTATTCCAGTGGGCGTTGGTGATTGACCTGTTCCAGTGGGTGCTGGTGATTGACCTATTCCAGTGGGTGTAGGTGATTGGCCTTTTCCAGTGAGTGTTGCTGATTGACCTATTCCAGTGAGTGTTGGTGATTGACCTATTCCAGTGAGTGTCACTGATTGACCTATTCCAGTGGGTGTTGGTGATTGACCTATTCCAGTGAGTGTTGCTCATTGACATATTCCAGTGAGTGTTGGTGATTGACCTATTCCAGTGAGTGTTGCTGATTGACCTATTCCAGTGAGTGTTGGTGATTGACCTATTCCAGTGGGTGTTGGTGATTGACCTATTCCAGTGGGTGTTGGTGATTGACCCATTCCAGTGAGTGTTGGTGATTGACCTATTCCAGTGAGTGTTGCTGATTGACCTATTCCAGTGCGTGTTGGTGATTGACCTACTCCAGTGAGTGTTGGTGATTGACCTATTCCAATGGGTGTTGGTGATTGACCTAGTCCAGTGAGTGTTGCTGATTGGCCTACTCCAGTGAGTGTTGGTGATTGACCTATTCCAGTGCGTGTTGGTGATTGACCTATTCCAGTGAGTGTTGGTGATTGACCTATTCCAGTGCGTGTTGGTAATTGACCTATTCCAGTGAGTGTTGGTGATTGACCTATTCCAATGGGTGTTGGTGACTGACCTATTCCAGTGAGTGTTGCTGATTGACTTTTTCCTGTGGGTGTTGGTGATTAACCTATTCCAATGGGTGTTGGTGGTTGACCCATTCCAGTGAGTGTTGGTGATTGACCTATTCCAGTGGGTGTTGGTGACTGACCTATTCCAGTGGGTGTTGCTAATTGATCTATTACAGTGGGTTTTGGGGATTGACCTATACCAGTGAGTGTTGCTGTTTGACCTATTCCAGTGAGTGTTCCTGATTGACCGTTTCCTGTGCGTGGTGGTGATTGACCTATTCCAGTGGGTGTTGCTAATTGACCTGTTCCAGTGGGTGTTGGTGATTGACCTGTTCCAGTGGGTTTTGGTGATTGACCTATTCCAGTGGGTGTTGCTAATTGACCTGTTCCAGTGAGTGTTGGTGATTGACCTATTCTAGTGAGTGTTGCTGATTGACCTATTCCAGTGAGTGTTGCTGATTGACCTATTCCAGTGCGTGTTGGTGATTGACCTATTCCAGTGAGTGTTGGTGATTGACCTATTCCACTGGGTGTTGGTGATTGACCTATTCCAGTGAGTGTTGGTGATTGACCTATTCCAATGGGTGTTGGTGATTGACCTATTCCAGTGAGTGTTGCTGATTGACCTATACCAGTGAGTGTTGGTGATTGACCTATTCCAGTGAGTGTTGCTGATTGACTTTTTCCTGTGGGTGTTGGTGATTGACCTATTCCAATGGGTGTTGGTGATTGACCAATTCCAGTGGGTGTTGGTGGTTGACCCATTCCAGTGAGTGTTGGTGATTGACCTATTCCAGTGGGTGTTGGTGATTGACCCATTCCAGTGAGTGTTGCTGATTGACCTATTCCAGTGAGTGTTGGTGATTGACATATTCCAATGGGTGTTGGTGATTGACCTATTCCAGTGAGTGTTGCTGATTGAGCTATTCCAGTGAATGTTGGTGATTGACCTATTCCAGTGAGTGTTGCTGATTGACCTATTCCAGTGGGTGTTGGTGATTGACCTTTTCCAGTGAGTTTTGGTGATTGACCTATTCCAGTGGGTTTTGGTGATTGACCTATTCCAGTGAGTGTTGCTGATTGACCTATTCCAGTGAGTGTTGGTGATTGACCTATTCCAATGGGTGTTGGTGATTGACCTATTCCAATGGGTGTTGGTGATTGACCTATTCCAGTTAGTGTTGGTGATTAACCCATTTCAGTGGGTGTTGGTGATTGACCTATTCCAGTGGGTGTTGGTGATTGACCTATTCCAGTGAGTGTTGGTGATTAACCTATTCCAGTGGGTGTTGGTGATTGACCTATTCCAATGGGTGTTGGTGTTTGACCTATTCCAGTAGGTGTTGGTGATTCACCTATTCCAGTGGGTGTTGGTGATTGACCTATTCCAGTGAGTGTTGGTGATTGACCTATTCCAGTGGGTGTTGGTGATTGACCTACTCCAGTGGGTTTTTGTGATTGATCTTTTCCAGTGGGTGTTGGTGATTGACCTATTCCAGTGGGTTTTGGTGATTGACCTATTCCAATGGGTGTTGGTGATTGACCTATTCCAGTGGGTGTTGGTGATTGACATATTCCAGTGGGTGTAGGTGATTGACAAACTCCAGTGGGTGCTGGTGATTGAACTATTCCAGTGGATGTAGGTGATTGACCTATTCCAGTGGGCGTTGGTGATTGACCTGTTCCAGTGGGTGCTGGTGATTGACCTATTCCAGTGGGTGTAGGTGATTGGCCTTTTTCATTGAGTGTTGCTGATTGACCTATTCCAGTGAGTGTTGGTGATTGACCTATTCCAGTGAGTGTTGCTGATTGACCTATTCCAGTGGGTGTTGGTGATTGACCTATTCCAGTGAGTGTTGCTCATTGACATATTCCAGTGAGTGTTGGTGATTGACCTATTCCAGTGAGTGTTGCTGATTGACCTATTCCAGTGAGTGTTGGTGATTGACCTATTCCAGTGGGTGTTGGTGATTGACCTAATCCAGTGGGTGTTGGTGATTGACCCATTCCAGTGAGTGTTGGTGATTGACCTATTCCAGTGCGTGTTGGTGATTGACCTATTCCAGTGAGTGTTGGTGATTGACCTATTCCAATGGGTGTTGGTGATTGACCTAGTCCAGTGAGTGTTGCTGATTGGCCTACTCCAGTGAGTGTTGGTGATTGACCTATTCCAGTGCGTGTTGGTGATTGACCTATTCCAGTGAGTGTTGGTGATTGACCTATTCCAGTGCGTGTTGGTAATTGACCTATTCCAGTGAGTGTTGCTGATTGACTTTTTCCTGTGGGTGTTGGTGATTAACCTATTCCAATGGGTGTTGGTGATTGACCTATTCCAGTGGGTGTTGGTGGTTGACCCATTCCAGTGAGTGTTGGTGATTGACCTATTCCAGTGGGTGTTGGTGATTGACCCATTCCAGTCAGTGTTGCTGATTGACCTATTCCAGTGAGTGTTGGTGATTGACCTATTCCAATGGGTGTTGGTGATTGACCTAATCCAGTGAGTGTTGCTGATTGAGCTATTCCAGTGAGTTTTGGTGATTGACCTATTCCAGTGAGTGTTGCTGATTGACTTATTCCAGTGGGTGTTGGTGATTGACCTATTCCAGTGAGTGTTGGTGATTGACCTATTCCAGTGGGTGTTGGTGATTGACCTATTCCAGTGAGTGTTGCTGAATGACCTATTCCAGTGAGTGTTGGTGATTGACCTATTCCAATGGGTGTTGGTGAATGACCTATTCCAGTTAGTGTTGGTGATTGACCCATTCCAGTGGGTGTTGGTGATTGACCTATTCCAGTGGGTGTTGGTGATTGACCTATTCCAGTGGGTGTTGGTGATTGACCTATTCCAGTGGGTGTTGGTGATTGACCTATTCCAGTGAGTGTTGGTGATTGACCTATTCCAGTGGGTGTTGGTGATTGACCTATTCCAATGGGTGTTGGTGATTGACCTATTCCAGTAGGTGATGGTGATTCACCTATTCCAGTGGGTGTTGGTGATTGACCTATTCCAGTGAGTGTTGGTGATTGACCTATTCCAGTGGGTTTTGGTGATTGACCTACTCCAGTGGGTTTTTGTGATTGACCTTTTCCAGTGGGTGTTGGTGATTGACCTATTCCAGTGAGTGTTGCTGATTGACCTATTCCAGTGGGTGTTGGTGATTGACCTATTCCAGTGAGTGTTGGTGATTGACCTATTCCAGTGGGTGTTGGTGATTGACCTATTCCAGTGAGTGTTGCTGATTGACCTATTCCATTGAGTGTTGGTGATTGACCTATTCCATTGAGTGTTGGTGATTGACCCATTCCAGTGAGTGTTGGTGATTGACCTATTCCAGTGGGTGTTGGTGATTGACCTATTCCAATGGGTGTTGGTGATTGACCTATTCCAGTAGGTGATGGTGATTCACCTATTCCAGTGGGTGTTGGTGATTGACCTATTCCAGTGAGTGTTGGTGATTGACCTATTCCAGTGGGTGTTGGTGATTGACCTACTCCAGTGGGTTTTTGTGATTGACCTTTTCCAGTGGGTGTTGGTGATTGACCTATTCCAGTGAGTGTTGCTGATTGACCTATTCCAGTGGGTGATGGTGATTGACCTATTCCAGTGAGTGTTGGTGATTGACCTATTCCAGTGGGTGTTGGTGATTGACCTATTCCAGTGAGTGTTGCTGATTGACCTATTCCATTGAGTGTTGGTGATTGACCTATTCCATTGAGTGTTGGTGATTGACCCATTCCAGTGAGTGTTGGTGATTGACCTATTCCAGTGGGTGTTGGTGATTGACCTATTCCAATGGGTGTTGGTGATTGACCTATTCCAGTAGGTGATGGTGATTCACCTATTCCAGTGGGTGTTGGTGATTGACCTATTCCAGTGAGTGTTGGTGATTGACCTATTCCAGTGGGTGTTGGTGATTGACCTACTCCAGTGGGTTTTTGTGATTGACCTTTTCCAGTGGGTGTTGGTGATTGACCTATTCCAGTGGGTTTTGGTGATTGACCTATTCCAATGGGTGTTGGTGATTGACCTATTCCAGTGGGTGTTGGTGATTGACCTATTCCAGTGGGTTTTGGTGAGTGACATATTCCAGTGGGTGTAGGTGATTGACCTACTCCAGTGGGTGCTGGTGATTGACCTATTCCAGTGGATGTAGGTGATTGACCTATTCCAGTGGGCGTTGGTGATTGACCTGTTCCAGTGGGTGCTGGTGATTGACCTATTCCAGTGGGTGTAGGTGATTGGCCTTTTCCAGTGGGTGTTGGTGATCGACCTATTCCAGTGGGTGTTGGTTATCATAGAATTTACAGTGCAGAAGGAGGCCATTCGGCCCATCGAGTCTGCACCGGCTCTTGGAAAGAGCACCCTACCCAAGGTCAACACCTCCACCCTATCCCCATAACCCAGTAACCTCACCCAACACTTGGTGATTGACCTATTCCAGTGGGTGTTGGTGATTGACCTATTCCAGTGAGTGTTGGTGATTGACATTTCCAGTGGGTGTTGGTGATTGACCTATTCCAGTGTGTGTTGGTGATTGACCTATTCCAGTGGGTGTTGCTAATTGACCTGTTCCAGTGGGTGTTGCTAACTGACCTTTCCCAGTGAGTGTTTGTGATCGACATATTCCAGTGGGTGTTGGTGATTGAACTTTTCCTCTGGGTGTTGGTGATTGACCTATTCCAGTGGGTGTTGGTGGTTGACCTATTCCAGTGGGTGTTGGTGATTGACTTATTCCAGTGGTTGTTGGTGATTGACCTATTCCAGTGGGTGTTGGTGATTGACCTATTCCAGTGAGTGTTGCTAATTGACTTTTTCCTGTGGGTGTTGGTGATTAACCTATTCCAATGGGTGTTGGTGGTTGACCCATTCCAGTGAGTGTTGGTGATTGACCTATTCCAGTGGGTGTTGGTGACTGACCTATTCCAGTGGGTGTTGCTAATTGATCTATTACAGTGGGTTTTGGGGATTGACCTATACCAGTGAGTGTTGCTGTTTGACCTATTCCAGTGAGTGTTCCTGATTGACCGTTTCCTGTGCGTGGTGGTGATTGACCTATTCCAGTGGGTGTTGCTAATTGACCTGTTCCAGTGGGTGTTGGTGATTGACCTGTTCCAGTGGGTTTTGGTGATTGACCTATTCCAGTGGGTGTTGCTAATTGACCTGTTCCAGTGAGTGTTGGTGATTGACCTATTCTAGTGAGTGTTGCTGATTGACCTATTCCAGTGAGTGTTGCTGATTGACCTATTCCAGTGCGTGTTGGTGATTGACCTATTCCAGTGAGTGTTGGTGATTGACCTATTCCACTGGGTGTTGGTGATTGACCTATTCCAGTGAGTGTTGGTGATTGACCTATTCCAATGGGTGTTGGTGATTGACCTATTCCAGTGAGTGTTGCTGATTGACCTATACCAGTGAGTGTTGGTGATTGACCTATTCCAGTGAGTGTTGCTGATTGACTTTTTCCTGTGGGTGTTGGTGATTGACCTATTCCAATGGGTGTTGGTGATTGACCAATTCCAGTGGGTGTTGGTGGTTGACCCATTCCAGTGAGTGTTGGTGATTGACCTATTCCAGTGGGTGTTGGTGATTGACCCATTCCAGTGAGTGTTGCTGATTGACCTATTCCAGTGAGTGTTGGTGATTGACATATTCCAATGGGTGTTGGTGATTGACCTATTCCAGTGAGTGTTGCTGATTGAGCTATTCCAGTGAATGTTGGTGATTGACCTATTCCAGTGAGTGTTGCTGATTGACCTATTCCAGTGGGTGTTGGTGATTGACCTTTTCCAGTGAGTTTTGGTGATTGACCTATTCCAGTGGGTTTTGGTGATTGACCTATTCCAGTGAGTGTTGCTGATTGACCTATTCCAGTGAGTGTTGGTGATTGACCTATTCCAATGGGTGTTGGTGATTGACCTATTCCAATGGGTGTTGGTGATTGACCTATTCCAGTTAGTGTTGGTGATTAACCCATTTCAGTGGGTGTTGGTGATTGACCTATTCCAGTGGGTGTTGGTGATTGACCTATTCCAGTGAGTGTTGGTGATTAACCTATTCCAGTGGGTGTTGGTGATTGACCTATTCCAATGGGTGTTGGTGTTTGACCTATTCCAGTAGGTGTTGGTGATTCACCTATTCCAGTGGGTGTTGGTGATTGACCTATTCCAGTGAGTGTTGGTGATTGACCTATTCCAGTGGGTGTTGGTGATTGACCTACTCCAGTGGGTTTTTGTGATTGATCTTTTCCAGTGGGTGTTGGTGATTGACCTATTCCAGTGGGTTTTGGTGATTGACCTATTCCAATGGGTGTTGGTGATTGACCTATTCCAGTGGGTGTTGGTGATTGACATATTCCAGTGGGTGTAGGTGATTGACAAACTCCAGTGGGTGCTGGTGATTGAACTATTCCAGTGGATGTAGGTGATTGACCTATTCCAGTGGGCGTTGGTGATTGACCTGTTCCAGTGGGTGCTGGTGATTGACCTATTCCAGTGGGTGTAGGTGATTGGCCTTTTTCATTGAGTGTTGCTGATTGACCTATTCCAGTGAGTGTTGGTGATTGACCTATTCCAGTGAGTGTTGCTGATTGACCTATTCCAGTGGGTGTTGGTGATTGACCTATTCCAGTGAGTGTTGCTCATTGACATATTCCAGTGAGTGTTGGTGATTGACCTATTCCAGTGAGTGTTGCTGATTGACCTATTCCAGTGAGTGTTGGTGATTGACCTATTCCAGTGGGTGTTGGTGATTGACCTAATCCAGTGGGTGTTGGTGATTGACCCATTCCAGTGAGTGTTGGTGATTGACCTATTCCAGTGCGTGTTGGTGATTGACCTATTCCAGTGAGTGTTGGTGATTGACCTATTCCAATGGGTGTTGGTGATTGACCTAGTCCAGTGAGTGTTGCTGATTGGCCTACTCCAGTGAGTGTTGGTGATTGACCTATTCCAGTGCGTGTTGGTGATTGACCTATTCCAGTGAGTGTTGGTGATTGACCTATTCCAGTGCGTGTTGGTAATTGACCTATTCCAGTGAGTGTTGCTGATTGACTTTTTCCTGTGGGTGTTGGTGATTAACCTATTCCAATGGGTGTTGGTGATTGACCTATTCCAGTGGGTGTTGGTGGTTGACCCATTCCAGTGAGTGTTGGTGATTGACCTATTCCAGTGGGTGTTGGTGATTGACCCATTCCAGTCAGTGTTGCTGATTGACCTATTCCAGTGAGTGTTGGTGATTGACCTATTCCAATGGGTGTTGGTGATTGACCTAATCCAGTGAGTGTTGCTGATTGAGCTATTCCAGTGAGTTTTGGTGATTGACCTATTCCAGTGAGTGTTGCTGATTGACTTATTCCAGTGGGTGTTGGTGATTGACCTATTCCAGTGAGTGTTGGTGATTGACCTATTCCAGTGGGTGTTGGTGATTGACCTATTCCAGTGAGTGTTGCTGAATGACCTATTCCAGTGAGTGTTGGTGATTGACCTATTCCAATGGGTGTTGGTGAATGACCTATTCCAGTTAGTGTTGGTGATTGACCCATTCCAGTGGGTGTTGGTGATTGACCTATTCCAGTGGGTGTTGGTGATTGACCTATTCCAGTGGGTGTTGGTGATTGACCTATTCCAGTGGGTGTTGGTGATTGACCTATTCCAGTGAGTGTTGGTGATTGACCTATTCCAGTGGGTGTTGGTGATTGACCTATTCCAATGGGTGTTGGTGATTGACCTATTCCAGTAGGTGATGGTGATTCACCTATTCCAGTGGGTGTTGGTGATTGACCTATTCCAGTGAGTGTTGGTGATTGACCTATTCCAGTGGGTTTTGGTGATTGACCTACTCCAGTGGGTTTTTGTGATTGACCTTTTCCAGTGGGTGTTGGTGATTGACCTATTCCAGTGAGTGTTGCTGATTGACCTATTCCAGTGGGTGTTGGTGATTGACCTATTCCAGTGAGTGTTGGTGATTGACCTATTCCAGTGGGTGTTGGTGATTGACCTATTCCAGTGAGTGTTGCTGATTGACCTATTCCATTGAGTGTTGGTGATTGACCTATTCCATTGAGTGTTGGTGATTGACCCATTCCAGTGAGTGTTGGTGATTGACCTATTCCAGTGGGTGTTGGTGATTGACCTATTCCAATGGGTGTTGGTGATTGACCTATTCCAGTAGGTGATGGTGATTCACCTATTCCAGTGGGTGTTGGTGATTGACCTATTCCAGTGAGTGTTGGTGATTGACCTATTCCAGTGGGTGTTGGTGATTGACCTACTCCAGTGGGTTTTTGTGATTGACCTTTTCCAGTGGGTGTTGGTGATTGACCTATTCCAGTGAGTGTTGCTGATTGACCTATTCCAGTGGGTGTTGGTGATTGACCTATTCCAGTGAGTGTTGGTGATTGACCTATTCCAGTGGGTGTTGGTGATTGACCTATTCCAGTGAGTGTTGCTGATTGACCTATTCCATTGAGTGTTGGTGATTGACCTATTCCATTGAGTGTTGGTGATTGACCCATTCCAGTGAGTGTTGGTGATTGACCTATTCCAGTGGGTGTTGGTGATTGACCTATTCCAATGGGTGTTGGTGATTGACCTATTCCAGTAGGTGATGGTGATTCACCTATTCCAGTGGGTGTTGGTGATTGACCTATTCCAGTGAGTGTTGGTGATTGACCTATTCCAGTGGGTGTTGGTGATTGACCTACTCCAGTGGGTTTTTGTGATTGACCTTTTCCAGTGGGTGTTGGTGATTGACCTATTCCAGTGGGTTTTGGTGATTGACCTATTCCAATGGGTGTTGGTGATTGACCTATTCCAGTGGGTGTTGGTGATTGACCTATTCCAGTGGGTTTTGGTGAGTGACATATTCCAGTGGGTGTAGGTGATTGACCTACTCCAGTGGGTGCTGGTGATTGACCTATTCCAGTGGATGTAGGTGATTGACCTATTCCAGTGGGCGTTGGTGATTGACCTGTTCCAGTGGGTGCTGGTGATTGACCTATTCCAGTGGGTGTAGGTGATTGGCCTTTTCCAGTGGGTGTTGGTGATCGACCTATTCCAGTGGGTGTTGGTTATCATAGAATTTACAGTGCAGAAGGAGGCCATTCGGCCCATCGAGTCTGCACCGGCTCTTGGAAAGAGCACCCTACCCAAGGTCAACACCTCCACCCTATCCCCATAACCCAGTAACCTCACCCAACACTTGGTGATTGACCTATTCCAGTGGGTGTTGGTGATTGACCTATTCCAGTGAGTGTTGGTGATTGACATTTCCAGTGGGTGTTGGTGATTGACCTATTCCAGTGTGTGTTGGTGATTGACCTATTCCAGTGGGTGTTGCTAATTGACCTGTTCCAGTGGGTGTTGCTAACTGACCTTTCCCAGTGAGTGTTTGTGATCGACATATTCCAGTGGGTGTTGGTGATTGAACTTTTCCTCTGGGTGTTGGTGATTGACCTATTCCAGTGGGTGTTGGTGGTTGACCTATTCCAGTGGGTGTTGGTGATTGACTTATTCCAGTGGTTGTTGGTGATTGACCTATTCCAGTGGGTGTTGGTGATTGACCTATTCCAGTGAGTGTTGCTAATTGACCTATTCCAGTGGGTGTTGGTAATTGACCTATTCCAGTGGGTGTTGGTGATTGACCTATTCCAGCGAGTGTTACTGATTGACCTATTCCAGTGGGTGTTGGTGATTGACCTATTCCAGTAAATGATGGTGATTGACCTATTCCAGTGAGTGTTGCTGATTGAGCTATTCCAGTGAGTGTTGCTGATTGACCTATTCCAGTGGGTGTTGGTGATTGACCTATTCCAGTGGGTGTTGGTGATTGACCTATACCAGTGGGTGTTGGTGATGGACCTATTCCAGTGGGTGTTGGTGTTTGACCTATTCCAGTGGGTGATGGTGATTTACCTATTCCAGTGAGTGTTGGTGATTGACATATTCCAGTGGGTGTTGGTGATTGCCCTTTTTCTGTGGGTGTTGGTGATTGGTCTATTCCAGTAGGTGTTGCTGATTGACCTATTCCAGTGGGTGTTGGTGATTGACCTATTCCAGTGAGTGTTGGTGATTGACCTATTCCAGTAGGTGTTGTTGATTGACCTATTCCAGTGGGTGTTGGTGATTGACCTATTCCAGCGGGTGTTGCTAATTGACCTATTCCAGTGGGTGTTGGTGATTGACCTATTCCAATGGGTGTTGGTGATTGACCTATTCCAATGGGTGTTGGTGACTGATCTAGTCCAGTGAGTGTTGCTGATTGGCCTACTCCAGTGAGTGTTGGTGATTGACCTATTCCAGTGCGTGTTGGTGATTGACCTATTCCAGTGAGTGTTGGTGATTGACCTATTCCAGTGCGTGTTGGTAATTGACCTATTCCAGTGAGTGTTGGTGATTGACCTATTCCAATGGGTGTTGGTGATTGACCTATTCCAGTGATTGTTGCTGATTGACTTTTTCCTGTGGGTGTTGGTGATTAACCTATTCCAATGGGTGTTGGTGATTGACCTATTCCAGTGGGTGTTGGTGGTTGACCCATTCCAGTGAGTGTTGGTGATTGACCTATTCCAGTGGGTGTTGGTGATTGACCTATTCCAATGGGTATTGGTGATTGACCTAATCCAGTGACTGTTGCTGATTGAGCTATTCCAGTGAGTGTTGGTGATTGACCAATTCCAGTGAGTGTTGCTGATTGACCTATTCCAGTGGGTGTTGGTGATTGACCTATTCTAGTGAGTGTTGGTGATTGACCTATTCCAGTGGGTGTTGGTGATTGAACTATTCCAGTGAGTGTTGCTGATTGACCTATTCCAGTGAGTGTTGGTGATTGACCTATTCCAATCGGTGTTGGTGATTGACCTATTCCAGTTAGTGTTGGTGATTGACCCATTCCAGTGGGTGTTGGTGATTGACCTATTCCAGGGGGTGTTGGTGATTGACCTATTCCAGTGAGTGTTGGTGATTGACCTATTCCAGTGGGTGTTGGTGGTTGACCTATTCCAATGGGTGTTGGTGATTGATCTATTCCAGTAGGTGATGGTGATTCACCTATTCCAGTGGGTGTTGGTGATTGACCTATTCCAGTGAGTGTTGGTGATTGACCTATTCCAGTGGGTGTTGGTGATTGACCTACTCCAGTGGGTTTTTGTGATTGACCTTTTCCAGTGGGTGTTGGTGATTGACCTATTCCAGTGGGTTTTGGTGATTGACCTATTCCAATGGGTGTTGGTGATTGACCTATTCCAGTGGGTGTTGGTGATTGACCTATTCCAGTGGGTTTTGGTGAGTGACATATTCCAGTGGTGTAGGTGATTGACCTACTCCAGTGGGTGTTGGTGATTGAACTATTCCAGTGAGTGTTGCTGATTGACCTATTCCAGTGAGTGTTGGTGATTGACCTATTCCAATCGGTGTTGGTGATTGACCTATTCCAGTTAGTGTTGGTGATTGACCCATTCCAGTGGGTGTTGGTGATTGACCTATTCCAGGGGGTGTTGGTGATTGACCTATTCCAGTGAGTGTTGGTGATTGACCTATTCCAGTGGGTGTTGGTGGTTGACCTATTCCAATGGGTGTTGGTGATTGACCTATTCCAGTAGGTGATGGTGATTCACCTATTCTAGTGGGTGTTGGTGATTGACCTATTCCAGTGAGTGTTGGTGATTGACCTATTCCAGTGGGTGTTGGTGATTGACCTACTCCAGTGGGTTTTTGTGATTGACCTTTTCCAGTGGGTGTTGGTGATTGACCTATTCCAGTGGGTTTTGGTGATTGACCTATTCCAATGGGTGTTGGTGATTGACCTATTCCAGTGGGTGTTGGTGATTGACCTATTCCAGTGGGTTTTGGTGAGTGACATATTCCAGTGGTGTAGGTGATTGACCTACTCCAGTGGGTGCTGGTGATTGACCTATTCCAGTGGATGTAGGTGATTGACCTATTCCAGTGGGCGTTGGTGATTGACCTGTTCCAGTGGGTGCTGGTGATTGACCTATTCCAGTGGGTGTAGGTGATTGGCCTTTTCCAGTGGGTGTTGGTGATTGACCTATTCCAGTGGGTGTTGGTTATCATAGAATTTACAGTGCAGAAGGAGGCCATTCGGCCCATCGAGTCTGCACCGGCTCTTGGAAAGAGCACCCTACCCAAGGTCAACACCTCCACCCTATCCCCATAACCCAGTAACCTCACCCAACACTTGGTGATTGACCTATTCCAGTGGGTGTTGGTGATTGACCTATTCCAGTGAGTGTTGGTGATTGACATTTCCAGTGGGTGTTGGTGATTGACCTATTCCAGTGTGTGTTGGTGATTGACCTATTCCAGTGGGTGTTGCTAATTGACCTGTTCCAGTGGGTGTTGCTAATTGACCTTTCCCAGTGAGTGTTTGTGATCGACCTATTCCAGTGGGTGTTTGTGATTGACCAATTCCAGTGGGTGTTGGTGATTGAACTTTACCTCTGGGTGTTGGTGATTGACCTATTCCAGTGGGTGTTGGTGGTTGACCTATTCCAGTGGGTGTTGGTGATTGACTTATTCCAGTGGTTGTTGGTGATTGACCTATTCCAGTAGGTGTTGGTGATTGACCTATTCCAGTGAGTGTTGCTAATTGACCTATTCCAGTGGGTGTTGGTAATTGACCTATACCAGGGGGTGTTGGTGATTGACCTATTCCAGCGAGTGTTACTGATTGACCTATTCCAGTGTGTGTTGGTGATTGACCTATTCCAGTAAATGATGGTGATTGACCTATTCCAGTGAGTGTTGCTGATTGAGCTATTCCAGTGAGTGTTGCTGATTGACCTATTCCAGTGGGTGTTGGTGATTGACCTATTCCAGTGGGTGTTGGTGATTGACCTATTCCAGTGGGTGTTGGTGATTGACCTATTCCAGTGGGTGTTGGTGATTGACCTATTCCAGTGGGTGTTAGTGATTGACCTATTCCAGTGGCTGATGGTGATTTACCTATTCCAGTGAGTGTTGGTGATTGACCTATTCCAGTGGGTGTTGGTGATTGCCCATTTCCTGTGGGTGTTGCTAATTGACCTATTCCAGTGGGTGTTGGTGATTGACCTATTCCAATGGGTGTTGGTGATTGACCTATTCCAGTGAGTGTTGGTGATTGACCTATTCCAGTGGTTGTTGCTAATTGACCTATTCCAGTGGGTGTTGGTGATTGACCTATTCCAGTGGGTGTTGGTGATTGACCTATTCCAGTGGTTGTTGGTGATTTACCTATTCCAGTGAGTGTTGGTGATTGACCTATTCCAGTGGATGTTGGTGATTGACCTTTTCCTGTGGGTGTTGGTGATTGGCCTATTCCAGTGGGTGTTGCTGATTGATCTATTCCAGTGGGTGTTGGTGATTGACCTATTCCAGTGAGTGTTGGTGATTGACGTATTCCAGTGGGTGTTGGTGATTGACCTATTCCAGTGGGTGTTGGTGTTTGACCTATTCCGGTGGGTGTTGGTGATTGACCTGTTCCAGTGGGTATTGGTGATTGACCTATTCCAGTGGGTGTTAGTGATTGACCTATTCCAGTGGGTTTTGGTGATTGACCTATTCGAATGGGTGTTGGTGATTGACCTATTCCAGTGGGTTTTGGTGATTGACCTATTCCAGTTGGTGTTGGTGATTGACATATTCCAGTGGGTGTAGGTGATTGACCTACTCCAGTGGGTGCTGGTGATTGACCTATTCCAGTGGATGTAGGTGATTGACCTATTCCAGTGGGCGTTGGTGATTGACCTGTTCCAGTGGGTGCTGGTGATTAACCTTTTCCTGTGGGTGTTGGTGATTGGCCTATTCCAGTGGGTGTTGCTGATTGACCTATTCCAGTGGGTGTTGGTGATTGACCTATTCCAGTGAGTTTTGGTGATTGACCTATTCCAATGGGTGGTGGTGATTGACCTATTCCAGTGGGTGTTGGTGATTGACCTATTCCAGTGGGTGTAGGTGATTTACCTATTCCAGTGAGTGTTGGTGATTGACCTATTCCAGTGGATGTTGGTGATTGACCTTTTCCTGTGGGTGTTGGTGATTGGCCTATTCCAGTGGGTGTTGCTGATTGACCTATTCCAGTGGGTGTTGGTGATTGACCTATTCCAGTGAGTGTTGGTGATTGACCTATTCCAGTGGGTGTTGGTGATTGACCTATTCCAGTGGGTGTTGGTGTTTGACCTATTCCGGTGGGTGTTGGTGATTGACCTGTTCCAGTGGGTATTGGTGATTGACCTATTCCAGTGGGTGTTGGTGATTGACCTATTCCAGTGGGTTTTGGTGATTGACCTATTCCAATGGGTGTTGGTGATTGACCTATTCCAGTGGGTGTTGGTGATTGACCTATTCCAGTGGGTTTTGGTGATTGACCTATTCCAATGGGTGTTGGTGATTGACCTATTCCAGTGGCTGTTGGTGATTGACATATTCCCGTGGGTGTTGGTGATTGACCTACTCCAGTGGGTGCTGGTGATTGACCTATTCCAGTGGATGTAGGTGATTGATCTATTCCAGTGGGCGTTGGTGATTGACCTGTTCCAGTGGGTGCTGGTGATTGACCTATTCCAGTGGCTGTAGGTGATTGGCCTTTTCCAGTGGGTGTTGGTGATTGACCTATTCCAGTGGGTGTTGGTTATCATAGAATTTACAGTGCAGAAGGAGGCCATTCGGCCCATCGAGTCTGCACCGGCTCTTGGAAAGAGCTCCCTACCCAAGGTCAACACCTCCACCCTATCCCCATAACCCAGTAACCTCACCCAACACTTGGTGATTGACCTATTCCAGTGGGTGTTGGTGATTGACCTTTTCCAGTGAGTTTTGGTGATTGACCTATTCCAGTGGGTGTTGGTGATTGACCTATTCCAGTGGGTGTTGGTGATTGACCTATTCCAGTGGGTGTTGCTAATTGACCTGTTCCAGTGGGTGTTGCTAATTGACCTTTCCCAGTGAGTGTTTGTGATCGACCTATTCCAGTGGGTGTTTGTGATTGCCCTATTCCAGTGGGTGTTGGTGATTGAACTTTTCCTCTGGGTGTTGGTGATTGACCTATTCCGGTGGGTGTTGGTGATTGACCTATTCCAGTGAGTGTTGGTGATTGACCTATTCCAGTAGGTGTTGGTGATTGACCTATTCCTGTGGGTGTTAGTGATTGACCTATTCCAGTGAGTGTTGGTGATTGACCTATTCCAGTGGGTTTTTGTGATTGACCTATTCCAGTGAGTGTTGGTGATTGACCTATTCCAGTGGGTTTTTGTGATTGACCTATTCCAGTGAGTGTTGGTGATTGACCTATTCCAGTGGGTTTTTGTGATTGACCTATTCCAGTGAGTGTTGGTGATTGACCTATTCCAGTGGGTGTTGGTGATTGACCTATTCCTGTGAGTGTTGGTGATTGACGTATTCCAGTGGGTGTTGGTGATTGACCTATTCCAGTGGGTGTTGGTGTTTGACCTATTCCGGTGGGTGTTGGTGATTGACCTGTTCCTGTGGGTATTGGTGATTGACCTATTCCAGTGGGTGTTAGTGATTGACCTATTCCAGTGGGTTTTGGTGATTGACCTATTCGAATGGGTGTTGGTGATTGACCTATTCCAGTGGGTTTTGGTGATTGACCTATTCCAGTTGGTGTTGGTGATTGACATATTCCAGTGGGTGTAGGTGATTGACCTACTCCAGTGGGTGCTGGTGATTGACCTATTCCAGTGGATGTAGGTGATTGACCTATTCCAGTGGGCGTTGGTGATTGACCTGTTCCAGTGGGTGCTGGTGATTAACCTTTTCCTGTGGGTGTTGGTGATTGGCCTATTCCAGTGGGTGTTGCTGATTGACCTATTCCAGTGGGTGTTGGTGATTGACCTATTCCAGTGAGTTTTGGTGATTGACCTATTCCAATGGGTGTTGGTGATTGACCTATTCCAGTGGGTGTTGGTGATTGACCTATTCCAGTGGGTGTAGGTGATTTACCTATTCCAGTGAGTGTTGGTGATTGACCTATTCCAGTGGATGTTGGTGATTGACCTTTTCCTGTGGGTGTTGGTGATTGGCCTATTCCAGTGGGTGTTGCTGATTGACCTATTCCAGTGGGTGTTGGTGATTGACCTATTCCAGTGAGTGTTGGTGATTGACCTATTCCAGTGGGTGTTGGTGATTGACCTATTCCAGTGGGTGTTGGTGTTTGACCTATTCCGGTGGGTGTTGGTGATTGACCTGTTCCAGTGGGTATTGGTGATTGACCTATTCCAGTGGGTGTTGGTGATTGACCTATTCCAGTGGGTTTTGGTGATTGACCTATTCCAATGGGTGTTGGTGATTGACCTATTCCAGTGGGTGTTGGTGATTGACCTATTCCAGTGGGTTTTGGTGATTGACCTATTCCAATGGGTGTTGGTGATTGACCTATTCCAGTGGGTGTTGGTGATTGACCTATTCCAGTGGCTGTTGGTGATTGACATATTCCAGTGGGTGTTGGTGATTGACCTACTCCAGTGGGTGCTGGTGATTGCCCTATTCCAGTGGATGTAGGTGATTGACCTATTCCAGTGGGCGTTGGTGATTGACCTGTTCCAGTGGGTGCTGGTGATTGACCTATTCCAGTGGCTGTAGGTGATTGGCCTTTTCCAGTGGGTGTTGGTGATTGACCTATTCCAGTGGGTGTTGGTTATCATAGAATTTACAGTGCAGAAGGAGGCCATTCGGCCCATCGAGTCTGCACCGGCTCTTGGAAAGAGCACCCTACCCAAGGTCAACACCTCCACCCTATCCCCATAACCCAGTAACCTCACCCAACACTTGGTGATTGACCTATTCCAGTGGGTGTTGGTGATTGACCTTTTCCAGTGAGTTTTGGTGATTGACCTATTCCAGTGGGTGTTGGTGATTGACCTATTCCAGTGGGTGTTGGTGATTGACCTATTCCAGTGGGTGTTGCTAATTGACCTGTTCCAGTGGGTGTTGCTAATTGACCTTTCCCAGTGAGTGTTTGTGATCGACCTATTCCAGTGGGTGTTTGTGATTGACCTATTCAAGTGGGTGTTGGTGATTGAACTTTTCCTCTGGGTGTTGGTGATTGACCTATTCCGGTGGGTGTTGGTGATTGACCTATTCCAGTGAGTGTTGGTGATTGACCTATTTCAGTAGGTGTTGGTGATTGACCTATTCCTGTGGGTGTTAGTGATTGACCTATTCCAGTGAGTGTTGGTGATTGACCTATTCCAGTGGGTTTTTGTGATTGACCTATTCCAGTGAGTGTTGGTGATTGACCTATTCCAGTGGGTTTTTGTGATTGACCTATTCCAGTGAGTGTTGGTGATTGACCTATTCCAGTGGGTTTTTGTGATTGACCTATTCCAGTGAGTGTTGGTGATTGACCTATTCCAGTGGGTGTTGGTGATTGACCTATTCCTGTGGGTTTTTGTGATTGACCTATTCCAGTGAGTGTTGGTGATTGACCTATTCCAGTGGGTGTTGGTGATTGACCTATTCCAGTGGGTTTTTGTGATTGACCTATTCCAGTGAGTGTTGGTGATTGACCTATTCCAGTGGGTGTTGGTGATTGACCTATTCCAGTGAGTGTTGGTGATTGACCTATTCCAGTCAGTGTTGGTGATTGACCTATTCTAGTGAGTGTTGGTGATTGTCCTATTCCAGTGAGTGTTTGTGATTGACCTATTCCAGTAGGTGTTGGTGCTTGACCTATTCCCGTGGGTGTTGGTGATTGACCTATTCCAGTGGGTGTTGGCGATTGACCTATTCCTTGGTTTTGGTGATTGACCTATTCCAGTGGGTTTTGGTGATTGACCTATTCCTGTGGGTTTTGGTGATTGACTTATTCCAGTGGGTTTTGGTGATTGACCTATTCCAGTGGGTGTTGGTGATTTACCTATTCCAGTGAGTGTTGGTGATTGACCTATTCCAGTGGGTGTTGGTGATTGACCTTTTGCTGTGGGTGTTGGTGATTGGCCTATTCCAGTGAGTGTTGCTGATTGGCCTATTCCAGTGAGTGTTGGTGATTGACCTATTCCAGTGGATGTTGGTGATTGTCCTTTTCCTGTGGGTGTTGGTGATTGGCCTATTCCAGTGGGTGTTGCTGATTGACCTATTCCAGTGGGTGTTGGTGATTGACCTATTCCAGTGAGTGTTGGTGATTGACCTATTCCAGTGGGTGTTGGTGATTGACCTATTCCAGTGGGTGTTGGTGTTTGACCTATTCCGGTGGGTGTTGGTGATTGACCTGTTCCAGTGGGTATTGGTGATTGACCTATTCCAGTGGGTGTTGGTGATTGACCTATTCCAGTGGGTTTTGGTGATTGACCTATTCCAATGGGTGTTGGTGATTGACCTATTCCAGTGGGTGTTGGTGATTGACCTATTCCAGTGGGTTTTGGTGATTGACCTATTCCAATGGGTGTTGGTGATTGACCTATTCCAGTGGGTGTTGGTGATTGACCTATTCCAGTGGCTGTTGGTGATTGACATATTCCAGTGGGTGTTGGTGATTGACCTACTCCAGTGGGTGCTGGTGATTGCCCTATTCCAGTGGATGTAGGTGATTGACCTATTCCAGTGGGCGTTGGTGATTGACCTGTTCCAGTGGGTGCTGGTGATTGACCTATTCCAGTGGCTGTAGGTGATTGGCCTTTTCCAGTGGGTGTTGGTGATTGACCTATTCCAGTGGGTGTTGGTTATCATAGAATTTACAGTGCAGAAGGAGGCCATTCGGCCCATCGAGTCTGCACCGGCTCTTGGAAAGAGCACCCTACCCAAGGTCAACACCTCCACCCTATCCCCATAACCCAGTAACCTCACCCAACACTTGGTGATTGACCTATTCCAGTGGGTGTTGGTGATTGACCTTTTCCAGTGAGTTTTGGTGATTGACCTATTCCAGTGGGTGTTGGTGATTGACCTATTCCAGTGAGTTTTGGTGATTGACCTATTCCAGTGGGTGTTGCTAATTGACCTTTCCCAGTGAGTGTTTGTGATCGACCTATTCCAGTGGGTGTTTGTGATTGACCTATTCCAGTGGGTGTTGGTGATTGAACTTTTCCTCTGGGTGTTGGTGATTGACCTATTCCGGTGGGTGTTGGTGATTGACCTATTCCAGTGAGTGTTGGTGATTGACCTATTTCAGTAGGTGTTGGTGATTGACCTATTCCTGTGGGTGTTAGTGATTGACCTATTCCAGTGAGTGTTGGTGATTGACCTATTCCAGTGGGTTTTTGTGATTGACCTATTCCAGTGAGTGTTGGTGATTGACCTATTCCAGTGGGTTTTTGTGATTGACCTATTCCAGTGAGTGTTGGTGATTGACCTATTCCAGTGGGTTTTTATGATTGACCTATTCCAGTGAGTGTTGGTGATTGACCTATTCCAGTGGGTGTTGGTGATTGACCTATTCCTGTGGGTTTTTGTGATTGACCTATTCCAGTGAGTGTTGGTGATTGACCTATTCCAGTGGGTGTTGGTGATTGACCTATTCCAGTGGGTTTTTGTGATTGACCTATTCCAGTGAGTGTTGGTGATTGACCTATTCCAGTGGGTGTTGGTGATTGACCTATTCCAGTGAGTGTTGGTGATTGACCTATTCCAGTCAGTGTTGGTGATTGACCTATTCTAGTGAGTGTTGGTGATTGTCCTATTCCAGTGAGTGTTTGTGATTGACCTATTCCAGTAGGTGTTGGTGCTTGACCTATTCCCGTGGGTGTTGGTGATTGACCTATTCCAGTGGGTGTTGGCGATTGACCTATTCCTTGGTTTTGGTGATTGACCTATTCCAGTGGGTTTTGGTGATTGACCTATTCCTGTGGGTTTTGGTGATTGACTTATTCCAGTGGGTTTTGGTGATTGACCTATTCCAGTGGGTGTTGGTGATTTACCTATTCCAGTGAGTGTTGGTGATTGACCTATTCCAGTGGGTGTTGGTGATTGACCTTTTCCTGTGGGTGTTGGTGATTGGCCTATTCCAGTGAGTGTTGCTGATTGGCCTATTCCAGTGGGTGTTGGTGATTGACCTATTCCAGTGAGTGTTGCTGATTGACCTATTCCAGTGGGTTTTGGTGATTGACCCATTCAGTGGGTGTTGGTGTTTGACCTATTCCGATGGGTGTTGGTGATTGACCTGTTCCAGTGGGTATTGGTGATTGACCTATTCCAGTGAGTGTTGGTGATTGACCTGTTCCAGTGTGTATTGGTGATTGACCTATTCCAGTGGGTGCTGGTGATTGACCTATTCCATTGGGTGCTGGTGATTGACCTATTCCGGTGGGTGTTGGTGATTGACCTATTCCTTGCGTTTTGGTGATTGACCTATTCCAGTGGGTGCAGGTGATTGACCTATTCCAGTGGGTTTTGGTGATTTACCTATTCCTGTGGGTTTTGGTGGTTGACCTATTCCAGTGGGTGTTGATAATTGACCTATTCCAGTGAGTGTTGGTAATTGACCTTTCCAGTGTGTGTTGGTGATTGACCTATTCCTTGCGTTTTGGTGATTGACCTATTCCAGTGGGTGCTGGTGATTGACCTATTCCAGTGGGTTTTGGTGATTGACCTATTCCTGTGGGTTTTGGTGATTGACCTATTCCAGTGGGTGTTGATAATTGACCTATTCCAGTGAGTGTTGATAATTGACCTATTCCAATGGGTGCAAAGTTTCAGGTGAAGAATGCCATTGCTGTTGCATTTTCCCACACCTAACTGCCAGGATACGATCTCTGGCCCTAAATGGCAGAGCAGTCTCAACGGGCTGAATGGTGTACTCCTGTAACAATGTTTTACCGATCCTTGCGCTATCCTGCACCACAACGAACATGTGCTTCTGTGGCATATTTGAAACAATCTGTCCAGGTTTTCATACAAAGAATTGTTTAAGCCCCTAAGAAGAGGATCAAAGCGTCAGGCTTGATAACAAAGTCAACACTGTTTCTCCCCTCTCACTCAATCCAGAATAACGTGTAGCCAGCTGATGGACCTGTCAGCTGACTGTTCTCTGCTAGGTGACTTTCAGTGAAAGTAGCAATTTGAATGTTATAGAACATAGAACATAGAACAGTACAGCACAGCACAGGCCCTTCGGCCCACGATGTTGTGCCAACCATTTATCCTAATCTAAGATCAACCTTACACCCCTTCAACTTATTGCTGTCCATGTGCCTGTCCAAGAGTCGCTTAAATGTCCCTATGGCTCAGACTCCACCACCTCTGCTGGCAGTGCATTCCACACACCCACCACTCTCTGTGTAAAGAACCTACCTCTGACATCACCTCTATCCAATCACCCAAAAATTATGTCCCCTCGTGACAGCCATTGCCGCCCTGGGGAAAAGTCTCTGACTATCCACTCTATCCATGCCTCTCATCACCTGGTACACCTCTATCAAGTCACCTCTCTTCCTTCTTCACTCCCGTGAGAAAAGCCCTAGCTCCCTCAACCTTTCTTCATAAGACATGCCCTCCAGTCCAGGCAGCATCATGGTAAATCTCCTCTGTACCCTCTCCAAAGCATCCACATCCTTCCTATAATGAGGTGACCAGAACTGGAAACAATATTCCAAGAGTGGTCTAACTAGGGTTTTATAAAGCTGCAGCAAAACCTCGCGGCTCTTAAACTCAATCCTCGTGTTAATGAAAGCCAACACCATATGCCTTCTTAACAACCCTATCAACCTGGGTGACAACTTTGAGGGATCTATGTACGTGGACCCCAAGATCCCTCTGTTCCTCCACACTTCCAAGAATCCTGCCTTTAATCCTGCCAGGACATTCTGGGGGGGGACGGTGAACAGCCAGCTGTCGTGGTGCACATAGGCACCAACGATATAGGTAAAAAACGGGACAAGGTCCTACAAGCTGAATTTAGGGAGCTAGGTGTTAAACTAAAAAGTAGGACCTCAAAGGTAGTAATCTCAGGATTGCTACCAGTGCCACGAGCTAGTCAGAGTAGGATTGTCAGGATAGAGAGGATGAATACGTGGCTCGAGAGATGGTGCAAGAGGGAGGGATTCAAATTTCTGGGACATTGGAACCGGTTCTGGGGGAGGTGGGACCAGTACAAACCGGAGGGTCTGCACCTGGGCAGGACTGGAACCGATGTCCTAGGGGGGGTGTTTGCTAGAGCTGTTGGGGAGAGTTTAAACTAATGTGGCAGGAGGATGGGAACCGATGCAGGAAGTTGGAAGGTAGTAAAACAGGGACAGAAATAAAAGGCAGTAAGGGGGAAAGTGTAAGGCAGAGAAGCCATAGTCAAAAATCAAAAAGGGCGACAGTACAAGGTACAGTGACTGAGGGGAGCTCAGTGAATAGGACCAGGTATACTAAAAGAAATAAAACGGGAAGTGAAAACATTAATGGTAAGCGACGCGGCAGGTTGTTACAGGAAGATATGGGTTCGACGACAAGGAAAATTAGGAGAAAGGTTAAGAGGAAATATAACTTAGGAGAGGTTACTGATCGAGGTGTTAAGATTAAGAACAGAGATAAAAAAGCCAACATAAGTGTACTTTACCTGAATGCTCGTAGTATTCGGAATAAGGTAAATGAGTTGATGGCACAAATCATCGTGAATGACTATGATTTAGTGGCCATTACTGAAACATGGTTGAAGGATGGTCACGAATGGGAGTTAAATATCCGAGGGTATCAAACTTTTCGGAATATTTGGCTAATGGTAAAGTTCTTGAAGTGTGGATGAGCAGAGGGATCTAGGTGTCCATGTACATAGATCCCTGAAAGTTGCCACCCAGGTTGATAGGGTTGTGAAGAAGGCCTATGGAGTGTTGGCCTTTATTGGTAGAGGGATTGAGTTCCGGAGTCAGGAGGTCATGTTGCAGCTGTACAGAACTCTGGTACGGCCGCATTTGGAGTATTGCATACAGTTCTGGTCACCGCATTATAGGAAGGACGTGGAGGCTTTGGAGCGGGTGCAGAGGAGATTTACCAGGATGTTGCCTGGTATGGAGGGAAAATCTTATGAGGAAAGGCTGATGGACTTGAGGTTGTTTTCGTTGGAGAGAAGAAGGTTAAGAGGAGACTTAATAGAGGCATACAAAATGATCAGGGGGTTGGATAGGGTGGACAGTGAGAGCCTTCTCCCGCGGATGGAAATGGCTGGCACGAGGGGACATAGCTTTAAACTGAGGGGTAATAGATATAGGACAGAGGTCAGAGGTAGGTTCTTTACGCAAAGAGTAGTGAGGCCGTGGAATGCCCTACCTGCTACAGTAGTGAACTCGCCAACATTGAGGGCATTTAAAAGTTTATTGGATAAACATATGGATGATAATGGCATAGTGTAGGTTAGATGGCTTTTGTTTCGGTGCAACATCATGGGCCGAAGGGCCTGTACTGCGCTGTATTGTTCTATGTTCTATGTTAGTGTTTTGTGCTTAAACAAAGGAGATTACAATGGGATGAGAGAAGAATTAGCTAAGGTAGACTGGGAGCAAAGACTTTATGGTGAAACAGTTGAGGAACAGTGGAGAACCTTCCAAGTGATTTTTCACAGTGCTCAGCAAAGGTTTATACCAACAAAAAGGAAGGACGGTAAAAAGAGGGAAAATCGACCGTGGATATCTAAGGAAATAAGGGAGAGTATCAAATTGAAGCAAAAAACATACAAAGTAGCAAAGATTAGTGGGAGGCTAGAGGACTGGGAAATCTATAGGGGGCAACAGAAAGCTACAAAAAAAGCTACAAAAAAAGTAAGATAGATTATGAGAGTAAACTTGCTCAGAATATAAAAACAGATAGTAAAAGTTTCTACAAATACATAAAACAAAAAAGAGTGGCTAAGGTAAATATTGGTCCTTTAGAGGATGAGAAGGGAGATTTAATAATGGGAGATGAGGAAATGGCTGAGGAACTGAACAGGTTTTTTGGGTCGGTCTTCACAGTGGAAGACACAAATAACATGCCAGTGACTGATGGAAATGAGGCTATGACAGGTGAGGACCTTGAGAGGATTGTTATCACCAAGGACAGTACGAAGTCTTACAACACCAGGTTAAAGTCCAACAGGTTTGTTTCGATGTCACTAGCTTTCGGAGTTCTGTTCCTCAACTGTTTCACCATAAAGTCTTTGCTCCCAGTCTACCTTAGCTAGTTCTTCTCTCATCCCGTTGTAATCTCCTTTGTTTAAGGAGCAGCACTCCGAAAGCTAGTAACATCGAAACAAACCTGTTGGACTTTAACCTGGTGTTGTAAGACTTCGTACTGTGCTCACCCCAGTCCAACGCCGGCATCTCCACATCATATCACCAAGGAGGTAGTGATGGGCAAGCTAATGGGGCTAAAGGTAGACAAGTCTCCTGGACCTGATGGAATGCATCCCAGAGTGCTAAAAGAGATGGCTAGGGAAATTGCAAATGCACTAGTGATAATTTACCAAAATTCACTAGACTCTGGGGTGGTCCTGGCGGATTGGAAATTAGCAAACGTGACACCACTGTTTAAAAAAGGAGGTAGGCAGAAAGCGGGTAATTAGAGGCCAGTGAGCTTAACTTCGGTAGTAGGGAAGATGCTGGAATCTATCATCAAGGAAGAAATACAGGCATCTGGATAGAAATTGTCCCATTGGACAGACGCAGCATGGGTTCATAAAGGGCCAGTTGTGCCTAACTAATTTAGTGGAATTTTTTGAGGACATTAACAATGCGGTAGATAACGGGGAGCCAATGGATGTGGTATATCTGGATTTCCAGAAAGCCTTTGACAAGGTGCCACACAAAAGGTTGTTGCATAAGATAAAGATGCATGGCATTAAGGGGAAAGTAGTAGCATGGATAGAGGATTGGTTAATTAATAGAAAGCAAAGAGTGGGGATTAATGGGTGTTTCTCTGGTTGGCAATCAGTAGCTAGTGGTGTCCCTCAGGGATCAGTGTTGGGCCCACAACTGTTCACAATTTACATAAATGATTTGGAGTTGGGGACCAAGGGCAATGTGTCCAAGTTTGCAGACGACACTAAGATAACAAAGAACAAAGAACAAAGAAATGTACAGCACAGGAACAGGCCCTTCGGCCCCCCAAGCCCGTGCCGACCATGCTGCCCGACTAAACTACAATCTTCTACACTTCCTGGGTCCGTATCCCTCTATTCCCATCCTATTCATGTATTTGTCAAGATGCCCCTTAAATGTCAATATCGTCCCTGCTTCCACCATCTCCTCCGGTAGCGAGTTCCAGGCACCCACTACCCTCTGCGTAAAAAACTTGCCTCGTACATCTACTCTAAACCTTGCCCCTCTCACCTTAAACCTATGCCCCCTAGTAATTGACCCCTCTACCCTGGGGAAAAGCCTCTGACTATCCACTCTGTCTATGCACCTCATAATTTTGTAGACCTCTATCAGGTCTCCCCTCAACCTCCTTCGTTCCAGTGAGAACAAACCGAGTTTATTCAACCGCTCCTCATAGCTAATGCCCTCCATACCAGGCAACATTCTGGTAAATCTCTTCTGCACCCTCTCTAAAGCCTCCACATCCTTCTGGTAGTGTGGCGACCAGAATTGAACACTATACTCCAAGTGTGGCCTAACTAAGGTTCTATACAGCTGCAACATGACTTGCCAATTCTTATACTCAATGCCGCGGCCAATGAAGGCAAGCATGCCGTATGCCTTCTTGACTACCTTCTCCACCTGTGTTGCCCCTTTCAATGACCTGTGGACCTGTACTCCGAGATCTCTTTGACTTTCAATACTCTTGAGGGTTCTACCATTCACTATATATTCCCTACCTGCATTAGACCTTCCAAAATGCATGACCTCACATTTGTCCGGATTAAACTCCATCTGCCATCTCTCCGCCCAAGTCTCCAAACAATCTAAATCCTGCTGTATCCTCTGACAGTCCTCATCGCTATCCGCAATTCCACCAACCTTTGTGTCGTCTGCAAACTCACTAATCAGACCAGTTACATTTTCCTCCAAATCATTTATATATACTACAAACAGCAAAGGTCCCAGCCCTGATCCCTGTGGAACACCACTGGTCACAGCCCTCCAATTAGAAAAGCATCCTTCCATTGCTACTCTCTGCCTTCTATGACCTAGCCAGTTCTGTATCCACCTTGCCAGCTCACCCCTGATCCCGTGTGACTTCACCTTTTGTACTAGTCTACCATGAGGGACCTGGTCAAAGGCCTTACTGAAGTCCATATAGACAACATCCACTGCCCTACCTGCATCAATCATCTTAGTGACCTCCTCGAAAAACTCTATCAAGTTAGTGAGACACGACCTCCCCTTCACAAAACCATGCTGCCTCTCACTAATACGTCCATTTGCTTCCAAATGGGAGTAGATCCTGTCTCGAAGAATTCTCTCCAGTAATTTCCCTACCACTGAAGTAAGGCTCACCGGCCTGTAGTTCCCTGGATTATCCTTGCTACCCTTCTTAAACAGAGGAACAACATTGGCTATTCTCCAGTCCTCCGGGACATCCCCTGAAGACAGTGAGGATCCAAAGATTTCCGTCAAGGCCTCAGCAATTTCCTCTCCAGCCTCCTTCAGTATTCTGGGGTAGATCCCATCAGGCCCTGGGGACTTATCTACCTTAATATTTTTTAAGACACCCAACACCTCGTCTTTTTGGATCTCAATGTGACCCAGGCTATCTACACACCCTTCTTCAGACTCAACATCTAACAATTTCTTCTCTTTGGTGAATACTGATGCAAAGTATTCATTTAGTACCTCGCCCATTTCCTCTGGCTCCACACATAGATTCCCTTGCCTATCTTTCAGTGGGCCAACCCTTTCCCTGGCTACCCTCTTGCTTTTTATGTACGTGTAAAAAGCCTTGGGATTTTCCTTAACCCAATTTGCCAATGACCTTTCGTGACCCCTTCTAGCCCTCCTGACTCCTTGCTTAAGTTCCTTCCTACTTTCCTTATATTCCACGCAGGCTTCGTCTGTTCCCAGCCTTTTAGCACTGACAAATGCCTCCTTTTTATTTTTGACGAGGCCTACAATATCTCTCGTTATCCAAGGTTCCCGAAAATTGCCGTATTTATCCTTCTTCCTCACAGGAACATGCCGGTCCTGAATTCCTTTCAACTGACACTTGAAAGCCTCCCACATGTCAGATGTTGATTTGCCCTCAAACATCCGCCCCCAATCTATGTTCTTCAGTTCCCGCCTAATATTGTTATAATTAGCCTTCCCCCAATTTAGCACATTCATCCTAGGACCACTCTTATCCTTGTCCACCAGTACTTTAAAACTTACTGAATTGTGGTCACTGTTACCGAAATGCTCCCCTACTGAAACATCTACCACCTGGCCGGGCTCATTCCCCAATACCAGGTCCAGTACCGCCCCTTCCCTAGTTGGACTGTCTACATATTGTTTTAAGAAGCCCTCCTGGATGCTCCTTACAAACTCCGCCCCGTCTAAGCCCCTGGCACTGTGTGAGTCCCAGTCAATATTGGGAAAGTTGAAGTCTCCCATCACCATAACCCTGTTGTTTTTACTCTTTTCCAAAATCTGTCTACCTATCTGCTCCTCTATCTCCCGCTGGCTGTTGGGAGGCCTGTAGTAAACCCCCAACATTGTGACTTCACCCTTCTTATTCCTGATCTCTACCCATATAGCGTCACTGCCCTCTGAGGTGTCCTCTCGCAGTACAGCTGTGATATTCTCCCGAACCAGTAGCGCAACTCCGCCTCCCCTTTTACATCCCCCTCTATCCCACCTGAAACATCTAAATCCTGGAACGTTTAGCTGCCAATCCTGCCCTTCCCTCAACCAGGTCTCTGTAATGGCAACAACATCATAGTTCCAAGTACTAATCCAAGCTCTAAGTTCATCTGCCTTACCCGTAATACTTCTTGCATTAAAACATATGCACTTCAGGCCACCAGACCCGCTGTGTTCAGCAACTTCTCCCCGTCTGCTCTGCCTCAGATCCCCACTGTCCCTATTCCCTAGTTCTCCCTCAATGCTCTCACCTTCTGACCTATTGCTCCCGTGCCCACCCCCCTGCCATACTAGTTTAAACCCTCCAGTGTGACACTAGCAAACCTCGCGGCCAGGATATTTATGCCTCTCCGGTTTAGATGCAACCCGTCCTTCTTATATAGGTCACACCTGCCCCGGAAGAGCTCCCAGTGGTCCAGAAAACGGAATCCCTCCCTCCTACACCAGCTGTTTAGCCACGTGTTTAGCTGCTCTATCTTCCTATTTCTAGCCTCACTGGCACGTGGCACAGGGAGTAATCCCGAGATTACAACCCTAGAGGTCCTGTCTTTTAACTTTCTGCCTAGCTCCCTGAACTCCTGCTGCAGGACCTCATGCCCCTTCCTGCCGATGTCGTTAGTACCAATATGTACAACGACCTCTGCCTGTTTGCCCTCCCCCTTCAGGATACCCTCTACCCGTTCGGAGACATCCTGGACCCTGGCACCAGGGAGGCAACATAACATCCTGGAGTCTCTTTCATAGCCTCAAAATAAGGGGAAGTAGATTTAGGACTGAGTTTAGGAGGAACTTCTTCACCCAAAGGGTTGTGAATCTATGGAATTCCTTGCCCAGTGAAGCAGTAGAGGCTCCTTCATTAAATGTTTTTAAGATAAAGATAGATAGTTTTTTGAAGAATAAAGGGATTAAGGGTTATGGTGTTCGGGCCGGAAAGTGGAGCTGAGTCCACAAAAGATCAGCCATGATCTCATTGAATGGTGGAGCAGGCTCGAGGGGCCAGATGGCCTACTCCTGCTCCTAGTTCTTATGTTCTTAACCCTGTGTTCAAGCATTCAAATTCGACCTTCCAAAATGAATCACTTTACATTTATCTAGCTTGAACTCCATCTGCCACTTCTCAGCCCAGCTCTGCATCCTGTCAATGTCCTGTTGTAACCTGCAACAGCCCTCGACATTATCTACAACTCCTCCAACGTTCGTTTCATCGGCAAACTTACTAACCCACCCTTCCACTTACTCATCCAAGTCATTCATAAAAACCAAAACTAACGTTGTATCATGTTAGCTCTCTGACAACCAGCACAGGAACTGTTGTGTTTATCACAGAATCACAGAGGGGGAGGCCATTCGGCCTGTTGTCACTGTGATGTCTCTCAAAAGGAGCGATTCTGCTAGAACAACCTTGTTCTTTCTCCCTGTAATCCAGCCCATTCTGCCTGTTCAGTAACACTCTTATTCCTTTTGAATGCTCCTGAACCTGCCTCCACCACACTCTCCGGCAGCGCATTCCAAACCCTAACAACTTTTTCTTTATGTTGCCATTTCCTGTTTTGTTAATTATCTTAAATCTTTTGTTCTCGACCCTTCCACCAATGGGAACATTTTTTCCCGATCTATTCCGTCGACCTCTATCAAATCTCCTCAAAGGAGAACAGTCCCAACCTCTCCAATCTGTCCTCATCACTGAAGTTTCTCATCCCGGGAACCTTTCCTGTAACCTTCTTCTGTACTCCCTCCAATGTGTTCACATCCTTCCTATAGCGTGGCGCCCAGAACTGTACACAATACTCCAGCTGAGGTTGAACTAGTATCTTGTGTAAGTTCAGTATAACCTCCTTGCTCTTGTAATCTATGCCCAGATTAATAAAGCCCGGAATACTTTATGCTTTATTAACTGCGTTCTCCACCTGTCCTGCCACCTTCAGTGATCTCTGCACATATACACCCAGGTCCTTCTGCTCCTTTTAGAATTTTACCCTTTATTTTATATTATTCTTCCTACCAAAATTCACATTTCGCCACATTGAACTTCATTTGCCACCTATCTGCCCACTCCACCAACTTGTCTATGTCCTTTTGAAGTTCTACACTGTCCGCTTCACAATTTGCAATGTTTCTAAGTTTCATATCATTCGCAAATTTTGAAATTGTCTCGTGTGCACCAAGGTTGAGGTCATTAATATATATCAGGAAGAGCATGATCCCTGGGGAACTCCAATACAAACATTCCTCCTGCCCCAAAATCATCCAGGAACCGTTACTCTGTTTCCTGTCACCATCTTGATCCTGCTCCATTTATTCCCTGAGCTATAACTTTGCTCAGAAGTGTGTTTCATGGCACTGTATCAAACGTCTTTTGGAAATCCATGAACACCACAGCACCCACGTCTGCAGATGACTGGAAAATTGTGACCAGTGCCTCTGCAATTTCTGCTCTCACTTCCCCCAATATCCTTGGATGCAACTCATTCAGTCCTTGTGCTTAATAACTTTAAGTATAGGCAGTCTATCCAATACCACTTCCTTATCAATTCTGAATTCTTCTGAAATGAATAAAAGTCACCACATTTCCAGATGACTATAGGCTGCTTTCCCCCGACTGTTGGTGATTTAACCTGAAGGTCACCACACCTCAGGCAGGGGGCAAGATTGAGAATAACCTCAAGTTTACACCGACCCTCAGAAAGAGCACCCCACCTAGGCCCAAACACCCATCCTATTCCTGTAACCCCACCTGGGGGCAATTTATCATGGCCAATCCACCTAACCTGCACATCTTTGGAATGTGGGAGGAAACCGGAGCACCCAGAGGAAACCTACACAGATTCGGGAAGAACATGCAAACTCCACATAGACAGTCACCCAAAGCCAGAATTAAACCCGGGTCCCTGGCACTATGAGGAACCAGTGCTAACCACTGCGCCACCATGCCAATCGGCTCTGCTTCATCAATTTTGTTAGTAACATCCTCAAAAAATCAAACAAGTTCGTCAAACATGATTTCCCATTTGTAAATCCATGTTGACTACGTCCGATCAGATCATGATTGACCAAGTGTCCATTTATCACATTCTCCTCATCTCGTCTGCAATGTAATGTAGGATGTGGGTGAAATGGTTCAGGATATAATAGGATGTGTGTAAAGGAGTCAGTGAGTTGCACACACAGGAAAGCCTGCACGTGGGTTTATGCGAATGGAGATAGATTGCATTTGGCCAGCCCGACTCTTATTATCTTCAATATCTGTTACTTGTGACATGATGACTGGAGATGGGGTCGACTGCAGTGAATGATCTTCAGCACGTTCTGTACCTGTCTCGGTTAACTTTACTGAGGTCACACAGCTGTGCTGCACTGCTTTCAGTAGCAGAAATAAAAAGACAATTTCCTCTGTGACATTCAGCAATACAGCTTTTTCTGTGTCTGGAGATAGGCCTTCTCCCTAACATGTGAACAGCAGACCACATGCTGCCCTCACCTAGAATCATAGAATCATAGAATCCTTACAGTGCAGAAGGTCGCCGTTCGGCCCATAGAGCCTGCACCAACTCCTTGAAAGAGCATCCTACCCAGGTCCACTCACCTCTTCACCCTGCTTTATCCCCGTAACCCCATAACTAAACTGCACATCACTGGCACACTAAGCGACAGTTTAGCATGGCCAATCCACCTAACCTGCACATTTTGGGACTGTGGGAGGAAACCAGAGCATCCGGAGGAAACCCACGCAGACATGGGGAGAACGTGCAGACTCCGCACAGACAGTGACCCAAGTCGGAATTGAACCCAGGTCCCTGGCATTGTGAGGTAGCAGTGGTAACCACTGTGCCACCCATAACCTGGTTTGACCTGTTACCGGTGATTTGTTATGTTCTAGGTGTAACATAAGCGGCTTCCTTGTGGTGCACTTGACAAAGGAAGGTTCAGACGTGGAGATAACTTCAACACGTTTATTAAACTATTTACACTTCTATTACTCGGGTTCGACACTACTGCTAATCCTACTATAGCTACCCAGACTGACTAACCAGTTGCTGCAATCCACGTGGTGGGAGTGATATTGAATCAACCCTGTGTCTCTACTCACTGACTGTCTCCACTGGAAAGAGGCAGATCATGTGTGTGGTGTCCTTTATATATGGGTTGGTGTAATGCCCTCCTGTGGTGGTGTCACCTCTGTGTGTATCATGAATGTCCATTGGTCGTGTCCTATCTAACTGATCTATTGGTTGAGTGTGTGTGTGTGATATCTCTGGTGCTCCCTCTAGTGTCTAGCTAGCCTACATGCATTTACATTGATGCACATCACCACATCCCCCCTTTTTCATATGTTACATATTTTCTGTACACTTTGAGAAAATTGAACAAAGAACAGGTAAGGTATATACAAGTCATGGGAACAGTGATTAAACAATAAGTCCAAATCATTTGTGTGAGTCCAAAAACCATCAATCATCATGGCCAAATGTCCCTCTTGGTTATGAACGCCATCAACGTCCCTGTGCCACAGGAACCAAGAAGTGGTCAAATCACTTCGCTGTCTGATTTGGAGTCCCTTTCTTTTTCGATGTTTGTAATGATGTTGTCGGATGGCATCTTGTAGCTGATAAGGTGTTGACGTTGAAGAGGTACCATCAACAGTATCGTTCAAGGTCATGGATGTGCCATATGTTGAAGTTGGATAAGACTGTACATACTGGTTCTGGCCACATGTTGTGCAGGAGGGGTGATCCTGCTGAGAACCGTTGAAGCTTGTCACATTGGAAACAGAATTGCTGCTCGCATAAATACCTGGTGATGGTGTGAAACTAGAACCTTGCATCTGATAGGAATATGCCGTCTGGCCAGGCTGGGGTGCAGCAAATCCTGGGCTGTAACTAAGGGATCCAGTCTGTAGTACAGATTGCGCTTGCGGTCGTCCTCCTTCAGTCTTGATTCCATTAGTGGGCAATCCGTAGTGCTGGCCTGTTTGAGAATATGCTGCATAGACTGCTGGCTGCTGCATGCCTGAATACTGGGTTTGTCCAGCATGAGCTGTCATTGGCTGCACTGTTGGTGTGGAAAAAATGTGTGGATATAGCTGTGGTGAATATTGGTGTATTCTTCTTGGACTGTAGCCTCTGCTTGTTATTACTGACCCAGTGTAATTGTTAAGTGATCCATCTCCTGTCGTTGTGGCATCTGCTGTCACCCTGAGCGTGCCATCACTGAGGTTGCGGCACACCCTGTCTGGAGTAAAGTCCGGCTTACGTGAATCAGAGTCGGCGTTTGGTTGCTCCCCATCTGGAGTCTGGTCTGTTTTAACTGAGTCAGTGTTGGTTTGTTGATGCTCCCCGTCCGGAGTCTTAGCAGGTTCACTGGAGTCAGCTGAGATTTCTTGAAGCTGCCCGTCTGGAGTTGGAACATGCAGGAATGCATTGATTAGTGGAGAGGTTCGAGCGAATGAGGGTGGCAGTATCATAGTGTCACCGGAGTCACCAGTGGTCTCACAGTGATCGTCGAGTGCCTCTGTACACACTAGCTGAGGTCTGTAACTTTGCACATCTTGCATGGGAAGTGGGATGCTGTCGTCACTCGTCTCACATACCATGGGTAGAGCCTCATTAGCTGCTTGTTGTTCACTTGGGTTGGCTAAATTGTCAGAGTCTTTATCTGGTGGGGCAAACAATGTGAGTGGACTGTGATTGTCTTGCTGTTGTCCTTCATTTGGGCTTGGACTGTCATCGTCGTTTTGTTCTTCACTGTAGCATGTTAGACCGTCATGGTTGTCCTGCTGTGCACTGGAGCGTGGTAGACGGTCATAGTCTTCTTGCTGTTTACTTGAGCATGGCAGACTTGCATCGTCTGCCGCTGGTTGGTCAGAGGAGATTGCAAGACCCTCATGGTCTTGCTCCTGCAAGGACTGCGCGTCGGAGTCTTGCGTTGTTTCTATCGTGGAGGCTGTCCACGAGCTCGCTGCGGAGGCTTGTGACACTGGAGTCACGTTTTGTGTGTGCAAGGACTGCGTTGTGGAGTCTTGCGTTTCTTCTATTGTGGAGTCTGTCCACAAGCTCGCTGTGGAGGCTTGTGACACTGGAGTCACTTCTTGTTCATGCAAGGACTGCGCTCTGGAGTCTTGCGTTTCTGCAATTGTGGAGTCTATCCACAAGCTCGCTGTGGAGGCTTGTGACACTGGAGTCACTCCTTGTTCATGCAAGGACTGCGGTGTGGAGTCTTGCGTGTCTTCTTTCGTAGAGTCGGGAACCCTGAGCGGTGCATGGACCACGCTCTGAGTGGCAGCAGGCTGCTCTCTGTAGGCGTGTACCGCTCTCTGTCTCTTGGTTTCAGGCCGCAGCATAATCCTGCACTCACGAGTCAGGATGTCATATCTGCTGGGCAGTGGCGCAACGAACGCCATGACGTCACGACGTGCAGCAACTGTGGAGCTGCACATTTAAAAGGGCAATGTCCCACAAGAACCCGACAATGCCTACGCTGTGGCAAGGTGGGCCACTACGCTGCTTACTGTCGAGCAGCTCAGCCTGTCGATCTTCCACATCTCCGACAACCTCGCAGGAATGTGCGGACCATTCAGCCTCCACATTACGACATCCAGACCGATGACACAGATGACCGAGACGCCTTCCGGGTTGCGGTCATTGATGGGAACCGAGTCAACACAATCAATCCGGGTGATGAATGGTGTGCCACCCTGACGGTCAACCGATCGCCGATCACTTTCCGCCTGGACACTGGCGCCTCCGCCAACCTCATAGCATGGTCAGCCTTCTACACCATGAAGGTCAGACCACCAATCCAGCCGTCCCGGTGCAGGATGGTCAAACAAAAGAACAAAGAACAAAGAAATGTACAGCACAGGAACAGACCCTTCGGCCCTCCAAGCCCGTGCCGACCATGCTGCCCGACTAAACTACAATCTTCTACACTTCCTGGGTCCGTATCCTTCTATTCCCATCCTATTCATATATTTGTCAAGATGCCCCTTAAATGTCCCTTTCGTCCCTGCTACCACCACCTCCTCCGGTAGAGAGTTCCAGGCACCCACTACCCTCTGTGTAAAAAACTTGCCTCGTACATCTACTCTAAACCTTGCCCCTCTCACCTTAAACCTATGCCCCCTAGTAATTGGCCCCTCTACCCTGGGGAAAAGTCTCTGACTATCCACTCTGTCTATGCCCCTCATAATTTTGTATACCTCTATCAGGTCTCCCCTCAACCTCCTTCGTTCCAGTGAGAACAAACCGAGTTATGTGGTCGACTACAACGGGAACGTTATCCCGGCTATGGGATCCTGCCAGCTCCAGGTGACACACAACACACACACGACCACACTCTCGTTCGAGATAGGCGGCTCATCGAAGGACTCCCTGCTAGGCGCACAGGCATGCAAGGCTCTCCACCTCGTGCAACGAGTCCACTCTCTCTCTCCAGACGGCACATCTGACTTCCCGGATGCAGAGTTCAACGCACAGCTCCAATCGCTCCTCGCCCACAACCAGGAGGCATTCGAGGGCATGGGAACACTGCCATACACCAACCGAATTTGCCTCAAACCAGACGCCATCCCGGTCATTCACGCACCTCGCAGATTCCCTGCACCACTCAAAGACCGCCTCAAGCAGCAGCTGCAGGATGTCCTGGACCAAGGGGTCCTATCCAGGGTCACGGAGCCCACGCCGTGGGTCAGCTCCATGGTGTGTGTCAAGAAGCCCTCTGGCGAGCTCCGCATATGTATTGACCCAAAAGGCCTCAATAACAATATCACGAGGGAACAATATCCCATACCCAAACGGGAGGAGATCACGAGCGAAATGGCCCAGGCGAAAATATTTACGAAACTGGATGCCTCTAAGGGGTTTTGACAGATCCAACTCGATCCGTCCAGCCGAAGGCTATGTACCTTCAATACCCCTTTCGGCAGGTTCTGCTACAACCGGATGCCATTTGGCATCCGAGGTCTTTCATAAGATCATGGAGCAGATGATGGAAGGCATCGAAGGGGTGCGCGTATACGTGGACGACGTCATCATCTGGTCCACCACACCACAGGAGCACATATATCGTCTCCAATGCGTTTTTGCCCGCATACGGGAAAACGGCCTGCGCCTCAACCGAGCCAAGTGTTCCGTTGGCCAAACCGAGCTGAAGTTCCTGGGGGACCATATCTCCCGGTCAGGGGTCCGTCCGGATGCAGACAAGGTGAGCGCCATCACAGCCATGCTGTGGCAGACAAGAAAGCAGTGCTACGCTTCCTTGGCATGGTCAACTTCCTGGGGAAGTTCATTCCCAACCTCGCCTCCCACACGACAGCTCTGCGCCACCTCGTCAAAAAGTCCACAGAGTTCCAGTGGCAACACACACACCAGCTGGAATGGGAAGGAGCTCAAACTCAAACTCACCACTACACCGGTATTGGCGTTCTTTGACACGTCTCGTGCCACCAAAATCTCGACCGATACCAGCCAGTCCGGCATTGGGGCAGTGCTCCTGCAGCGGGATGACACGGCGTCATGGACCCCAGTTGCCTATGCATCGCGAGCCATGACCCCCACAGAGCAGCGCCACGTGCAGATCGAAAAGGAGTGCCTGGTCTTGCTACCCGGTTTAGACAAGTTCCATGA
Source organism: Scyliorhinus torazame (assembly GCF_047496885.1). NCBI lineage: Eukaryota > Metazoa > Chordata > Chondrichthyes > Carcharhiniformes > Scyliorhinidae > Scyliorhinus > Scyliorhinus torazame. The sequence continues at coordinate 88,358,160 of NC_092723.1, forward strand.
TTATGTGTATGGTCTTCCCCGGTTCACTGTCGAAACTGACCACCGCCCCCTGGTCAGCATCATAAACAAGGACCTGAACGAGATGACCCCTCGCCTCCAGCGCATCCTACTTAAACTCAGGAGGTACGACTTCCAACTGGTCTACACCCCAGAGAAGGAACTCGTCGTTGCGGATGCCCTATCCAGAGCAGTGAGCACGCCGCCAGATTCGGAGGGGTTCGTATGTCAGTTCGAGGCGCAGGTGGCCTTCACATCGGCAAATCTGCCACTGACGACTCCAGTCTGGCCCGTATTCGCCGAGAGACTGTGGCCGACCCCCTTCTACAACGTGTGATGCGCCACATGACGGGAGGATGGCTCAAAGGGCAGTGCCCGCAGTTCTACAATGTCCGTGACGACCTGGCCGTCTTTGATGGTGTCCTGAAGCTGGACCGGATTGTGATTCCGCACAGCATGCACAAGCTGGTTCTCGACCAACTACACGAAGGCCACTTGGGAGTCGAGAAGTGCAGACGGAGGGCCCGAGAGGCGGTATACTGGCCGGGCATCAGTGACGACATTGCCAACATGGTGCTCAACTGTCCCACCTGCCAAAGGTTTCAGCCGGCGCGACCTCCTGAAACGCTTCTGCCCCATGAGCTGGTGACATAGAACATAGAACATAGACAATACAGCACAGAACAGGCCCTTCGGCCCACGATGTTGTGCCGAACCTTTGTCCTAGATTAATCATAGATTATCATTGAATTTACAGTGCAGAAGGACGCCATTCGGCCCCCCGAGTCTGCACCGGCCCCCGGAAAGAGCACCCCACCCAAACTCAACACCTCCACCCAACATCAAGGGCAATTTGGACATTAAGGGCAATTTATCATTGGCCAATTCACCTAACCCGCACATCTTTGGATTGTGGGAGGAAACCGGAGCACCCGGAGGAAACCCACGCAGACACGGGGAGGACGTGCAGACTCCGCACAGACAGTGACCCAAGCCGGAATCGAACCTGGGACCCTGGAGCTGTGAAGCAATTGTGCTATCCACAATGCTACCGTGCTGCCCTTGAGAACAAATAAATCTACACTATATCATTTAACCGTAATCCATGTACCTATCCAATAGCTGCTTGAAGGTCCCTAATGTTTCCGACTCAACTACTTCCACAGGCAGTGCATTCCATGCCCCCACTACTCTCTGGGTAAAGAACCTACCTCTGATATCCCTCCTATATCTTCCACCTTTCACCTTAAATTTATGTCCCCTTGTAATGGTTTGTTCCACCCGGGGGAAAAGTCTCTGACTGTCTACTCTATCTATTCCCCTGATCATCTTATAAACCTCTATCAAGTCGCCCCTCATCCTTCTCCGTTCTAATGAGAAAAGGCCTAGCACCCTCAACCTTTCCTCGTAAGACCTACTCTCCATTCCAGGCAACATCCTGGTAAATCTTCTTTGCACCTTTTCCAAAGCTTCCACATCCTTCCTAAAATGAGGCGACCAGAACTGTACACAGTACTCCAAATGTGGCCTTACCAAAGTTTTGTACAGCTGCATCATCACCTCACGGCTCTTGAATTCAATCCCTCTGTTAATGAACGCGAGCACACCATAGGCCTTCTTCACAGCTCTATCCACTTGAGTGGCAACTTTCAAAGATGTATGAACATAGACCCCAAGATCTCTCTGCTCCTCCACATTGCCAAGAACTCTACCGTTAACCCTGTATTCCGCATTCATATTTGTCCTTCCAAAATGGACAACCTCACACTTTTCAGGGTTAAACTCCATCTGCCACTTCTCAGCCCAGCTCTGCATCCTATCTATGTCTCTTTGCAGCCGACAACAGCCCTCCTTACTATCCACAACTCCACCAATCTTCGTATCGTCTGCAAATTTACTGACCCACCCTTCAACTCCCTCATCCAAGTCATTAATGAAAATCACAAACAGCAGAGGACCCAGAACTGATCCCTGCGGTACACCACTGGTAACTGGGATCCAGGCTGAATATTTGCCATCCACCACCACTCTCTGACTTTTATCGGTTAGCCAGTTCGTTATCCAACTGGCCAAATTTCCCACTATCCCATGACTATTCCCAATATCCCCCTGGTCTCTCACCAGCCCAGCTGCTGATGGGTCGCGCCCTCAGGACCACTGCGCCTTCCATCCTGGCACCCACAATAGACCATGCTCCGGTACTGCACAGGATGCAACTGCAGTGCGGTCGCCAGAAGAGGTCATATGACACACGGGCAACTGATCTTCACTCCCTGGCCCCTGGAGACGACGTCCGCATCCACCTACCAGAAGGTGGCTGGTCAGCACCTGCCGAAGTTCTCCGACGCGTGGCTCCCGCTCGTTCCTGGTTCGCATGCCTGATGGATCCGTGCGTAGGCGCAATCGCCGGTCTCTTCGCCTACTTCCACGCTCGCAACGAGACCTTACACTGACGCCGTGTCCTCCTGTGGTTCCTGATAGCGACTTTGTGAAGCTGCCTGCTACCATGCCCCTTCCGTCGCTGCCCGTGGCCAGACCCGCACCTCAGCCGGTGGTTCCAGACCCACCCTTGATGCGGTCAACCCGAATTCGTCGCCCACCTACTAGACTGGACTTATGAGACTGTTCACACGTTGAACTATGCAACCATTGTTTTAACATGTTTATGTTCTTATCGTTACAGGAATTCGTTTTATCGTTCCACATGTCCCCGTTCTTTGTTATGGTACAACCTTGTTATTATGTCACACCCGACATCACCCCTTGTATATAGTTAAGCCCCATGTACATGCTGTAAATATTACACACACACACACATTTAGCTGCACTCAGTACACATCTCTATTTATAACCATGTAGGCACATAATCTTGTAAAAAAGGGGGATGTCATGATATTCAAGTGAACATCACAGCACATACACACATACATAGTGATGGACAGATCAACGGACCAATTAGCACACACAACACGACATCCAATCACAGACAAGCGCATACACAGTACAAAACAAGGAACACAACATTTCTCGGGCACTCCAGCAGGAGACGGCTGAGGGCAAGGACCTCCAAGCAAGACATTCAGTCACCATGTGCTGAGTACCAGAGTTTGTTATATAAATAGTTAAAAGAAATAAAACTGCATTGTACCAATCACAACCATGTTGGTTCGTCTGTGTCTCAGAGTACCCAACACATCACACATAAGCAGCAATACAGAGCCACGGGCAAGAGCTGGGTCAGTGTCGAGGACCAGGTGCTGTTATCCATCCAGCTATTAAGCAGAATATGGCCGGCCCTTGCAGGAGGGGTGACCTCTGACACACACCCAAGCCGTGTGTACCATCTACAAGATGCACTGCAGGAACTCACCGGCCTATTAGGCAGCACCTTCCAAACCGTGACCTCTACGATCTAGGAGGACAAGTGCAGCAGATACCTGGGAATGCCACCACTTGGAAGTTTCTCTCCAAGTCACTCACCATCCTGACTTCAAAATATATCGCCGTTCCTTCACTGTCGCTGGGTCAAAATCCTGGAACACCCTCCCTAACAGCACTGTGGGTTCACCTACACCTCATGGGCTGCAGTAGTTCAAGAAGGCAGCTTACCACTTCCATCTCAAAGGCAATTAGGGATGGGCAACAAATGCTGGTCTAGCCAACAACACCCACATCCCGTGAGTAAGATTTTAAAAAAGAGAGTGAGAGAATTTGGGGTTAAATGGAAAGAGAGAGTGAGAAGGATGGAAATTAACTGGTGATCTTTAGCTTGGTGCGATTTTGAGGTATGTGTGGACAGTGTTAGATACGCACTTCCTTTACTGAACCACAAAGCATGAGGTCATGGACAAATATCATCATCTATGGAAACATGTCTCAGTCTCCAGTTGTGCACTCTCCTGCTCCAAGTTAAACTGAGATTGTTTTAATCTCACTGGTGCCAGTGCCCACAGCTCTCCTCCAGATTCCTGTAAAAATACAGCGAGAGGCTAGAATTGGAAGTAGGCCACCCAATAGAATTGATAAATTGAAAGAAAGGTGAATTAGTGCAGGTGAAGCTACATCCTGACCCACTGACAGAGGTACTGAGGCCATCTCGCAGTCTGAGCCCAAACTGAAGCTCCCTTGGGGAACGGCAACACACAACGTAGGGTGATGAAGATGAGGTGGAGACTCGAGGTTTGCTCAGGCATGCAGAAAACAAGCTAAATACAGCCTCACAAATTCAGAACATCTGGCAAACACATTCTGCAGTACTGGCCTTTTTAATTTAGACACATCAGCAGGATGTGGGAGTAAACAGCAACCCCACAGACAGGGAACAGAGCTCCATTGAGTACACATTGGCAAGTGGAGAGGCCTGGGGCTGTCCCACTCCCAGCTATACAACTATTCAAGAGCCATTCAGTCTGAATGTGGATCAGAGGCAGGGACAGGAGTATGGGGGAAGGGTGACTGTGCTGCAGAGTTGAGGGGTGTGTAAGTCAGGGGCAGGGGTTTGGAACTGTATGAGGGAGCAGTGTAGGCCCAGGAAAACATACCTGCTGATCCAAAAATCCCTGCCAACATAGGAGGTTTTAAGGCTAAAACACAAAGGCAGAAAAAGGAGAATTGGAAGTATAGGTCTGAAGGGAGGAGCTGGAGAGATCTGATGGAAGCGTAAATTGTATGGATGACATGAGGAAGTCCAGGTGGGAGGGGATAAATGGGATGTGAGAGTCTTTAGGGTACTGCGAGGAAATTTGTAGATGATTTTTAGTGGGATTGGAAAGCACCAAGAAAATCCTGACATCCTTGGAGAAGGATCTTTAATGGAAAGGTTTGAGTTCTCAGGGGAGGGCCTTCAATAAAAGTCTTAAAGTTGCAGAGGGAGGGATTCGATGAGGGGTTAGGGTCCCAGGGGGAGAGTGTGATCCCAAGGGGAGGTTAAGGTCGCAGAGGGAGAGTGGGGGTCCCAGGATGAGGTTAGGGTCCCAGGGGAGGGTTAAGGTCCCGGGGGGGGTTAGGGTCCCAGGGAGACCATTGGAGTTGGGATCCTAGGGGACGGTTAGGCTCTCAGGGCGAGGGTTAAGGTCCCAGGGGAAGGGGTGGGGTTCCAGGGGGAGAGTGGGGGTCCCAGGGAGAGAGTGGGAGTCCCAGCGGGAGAGTGGGGATCCCAGGGAGAGAGTGGGGGTCCCAGGGGGAGAGTGGCAGTCCCAGAGGGAGAGCGGTGGTCCCAGGAGGAGGTTAAGGTCCCGGGGAGGGTAAGGAGCCCAAGGGGACCATTGGGGGTTGGGATCCTAGGGGAGGGTTAGGCTCTCAGTGTGAGGGTTAGGCTCCCAGGGCGAGGGTTAGGCTTGCAGGGCGAGGGTTAGGCTCCCAGGGCAAGGGTTGGGGTCACAGGGGAAGGGTTAGGATTCCAGGGGAAGGTCAGGGTTCGAAGAGAGGGTTAGGATCCTAGAGGAAGGGTTGGGGTGCCAGAGGAAGGGTTGAGGTCCGAGGTGGATGGTTAGAGTCCCAGGGGGCGGGTTAGGGGGCTACACTCTCTGGGGGACGGGTTTAATGGTTTCTTTATCCTGTCCTCCGCAGGTGTTATTTTGAACTAATCGTGACGACACAAAGGTTGGTGGAATTGCGGATAGCGATGAGGACTGTCGGAGGATACAGCAGGATTTAGATTGTTTGAAGACTTGGGCGGAGAGATGGCAGATGGAGTTTAATCCGGACAAATGTGAGGTCATGCATTTAGGAAGGTCTAATGCAGGTAGGGAATATACAGTGAATGGTAGAACCCTCAAGAGTATTGAAAGTCAAAGAGATCTAGGAGTACAGGTCCACAGGTCATTGAAAGGGGCAACACAGGTGGAGAAGGTAGTCAAGAAGGCATACGGCATGCTTGCCTTCATTGGCCGGGGCATTGAGTATAAGAATTGGCAAGTCATGTTGCAGCTGTATAGAACCTTAGTTAGGCCACACTTGGAGTATAGTGTTCAATTCTGGTCGCCACACTACCAGAAGGATGTGGAGGCTTTAGAGAGGGTGCAGAAGAGATTTACCAGAATGTTGCCTGGTATGGAGGGCATTAGCTATGAGGAGCGGTTGAATAAACTCGGTTTGTTCTCACTGGAACGAAGGAGGTTGAGGGGAGACCTGATAGAGGTCTACAAAATTATGAGGGGCATAGACAGAGTGGATAGTCAGAGGCTTTTCCCCAGGGTAGAGGGGTCAATTACTAGGGGGCATAGGTTTAAGGTGAGAGGGGCAAGGTTTAGAGTAGATGTACGAGGCAAGTTTTTTACGCAGAGGGTAGTGGGTGCCTGGAACTCGCTACCGGAGGAGGTGGTGGAAGCAGGGACGATAGTGACATTTAAGGGGCATCTTGACAAATACATGAATAGGATGGGAATAGAGGAATACGGTCCCAGGAAGTGTAGAAGATTGTAGTTTAGTCGGGCAGCATGGTCGGCACGGGCTTGGAGGGCCAAAGAGCCTGTTCCTGTGCTGTACTTTTCTTTGTTCTTTGTTCTTTGTGGGCAAATGTGTTTTTGTATTTCTTGATGATGATGCAAGATTAAGATCAAGAACTTGCGATGTTCTAACACTGAGCCTCTATCTGATTGAATCGTCATCACAAAAAATCCGTCAATGACCTGGTGACATTTATTGCCCCTGTGAGGTGAACCTGAGAGTGTTCTGATGAGACAGAACAATGAACACAGAGACACTCGATGTCAGCCATGCCAAGTCTGACTGGAGTGACCAGTCAGCCAGACAGTTAACTGAATCTGGTCAATTTAACTCTCTGGTCTCAGTCACCAACAAGCAGATTATTAATTTCACTTAGAACATAAGAACTAGGAGCAGGAGTAGGCCATCTGGCCCCTCGAGCCTGCTCCACCATTCAATGAGATCATGGCTGATCTTTTGTGGACTCAGCTCCACCTTCCGGCCCGAACACCATAACCCTCAATCCCTTTATTCTTCAAAAAACTATCTATCTTTATCTCAAAAACATTTAATGAAGGAGCCTCTACTGCTTCACTGGGCAAGGAATTCCATAGATTCACAACCCTTTGGGTGAAGAAGTTCCTCCTAAACTCAGTCCTAAATCTACTTCCCCTTATTTTGAGGCTATGCCCCCTAGTTCTGCTTTCACCCGCCAGTGGAGACAACCTGCCCGCATCTATACTATCTATTCCCTTCATAATCTTATATGTTTCTATAAGATCCCCCCTCATCCTTCTAAATTCCAATGGGTACAGTCCCAGGCTACTCAACCTCTCCTCGTAATCCAACCCCTTCAGCTCTGGGATTAACCTCGTGAATCTCCTCTGCACACCCTCCAGTGCCAGTACGTCCTTTCTCAAGTAAGGAGACCAAAACTGAACACAATACTCCAGGTATGGCCTCACTAACACCTTATACAATTGCAGCATAACCTCCCTAGTCTTAAACTCCATCCCTCTAACAATGAAGGACAAAATTCCATTTGCCTTCTTAATCACCTGTTGCACCTGTAAACCAACTTTTTGCGACTCATGCACTAGCACACCCAGGTCTCTCTGCACAGCAGCATGTTTTAATATTTTATCATTTAAATAATAATCCCTTTTGCTGTTATTCCTACCAAAATGAATAACCTCACATTTGTCAACATTGTATTCCATTTGCCAGACCCTAGCCTATTCACTTAGCCTATCCAAATCCCTCTGCAGACTTCCAGTATCCTCTGCACTTTTTGCTTTACTACTTATTTTAGTGTCATCTGCAAACTTGGACACATTGCCCTTGGTCCCCAACTCCAAATCATCTATGTAAATTGTGAACCGTTGTGGGCCAACACTGATCCCTGAGGGACACCACTAGCTACTGATTGCCAACCAGAGAAACACCCATTAATCCCCACTCTTTGCTTTCCATTAATTAACCAATCCTCTATCCATGCTACTACTTTACCCTTAATGCCATGCATCTTTATCTTATGCAGCAACCTTTTGTGTGGCACTTTGTCAAAGACTTTCTGGAAATCCGGATATACCACATCCATTGGCTCCCCGTTATCTACCGCACTGTTAATGTCCTCAACAAATTCCACTAAATTAGTTAGGCACGACCTGCCCTTTATGAACCCATGCTGCGTCTGCCCAATGGGACAATTTCCATCCAGATGCCTCGCTATTTCTTTCTTGATGATAGATTCCAGCATCTTCCCTACTACCGAAGTTAAGCTCACTGGCCTATAATTACCCGCTTTCTGCCTACCTCCTTTTTTAAACAGTGGTGTCACGTTTGCTAATTTCCAATCCGCCAGGACCACCCCAGAGTCTAGTGAATTTTGGTAAATTATCACTAGTGCATTTGCAATTTCCCTAGCCATCTCTTTTAGCACTCTGGGATGCATTCCATCAGGTCTAGGAGACTTGTCTACCTTTAGCCCCATTAGCTTGCCCATCACTACCCCCTTGGTGATAACAATCCTCTCAAGGTCCTCACCTGTTATAGCCTCATTTCCATCAGTCACTGGCATGTTATTTGTGTCTTCCACTGTGAAGACCGACCCAAAAAACCTGTTCAGTTCCTCAGCCATTTCCTCATCTCCCATTATTAAATCTCCCTTCTCATCCTCTAAAGGACCAATATTTACCTTAACCACTGTTTTTTGTTTTATATTTTCACTTCACATTTTCTCATAGTGGGACTGAAACCCTTGAGTCCCAGATCCCACTTGATGGGGGCAAATTTGTGCCCACGTTCGCCATGAGCGCAAACGCAATGTGGGTGCAAAATATTACAGTAGTTGGAAATGAGATTCCCAGCAGTGAGATCTTCTTTTCCGGTTTTCCTTGCCCTTCGCCGGTGATGTAACGATGATCCCGTCACACTAAATTGCCCCTTAATTGGAAAAAAATAATAAATTCAATTTTTTTTAAGAAATAAATAAACAATAAAGGGCTTCCCAGCCATATATTACCCCAAAGAAATCCCCCCTCATTGACGTGAAGTCACATTGGCATTTTCGAACAGCTTCTACAAAACGCGAAGCAGTTGAGGGGAACTTGCAAATGCCAGGGGCAGGCCCTCTGGGGAGCTCCATTGGGGGGTTTCTCCTTATTTGTGTGGGGGAGCTGCCCCAGTGCTTGTGGGAGGGTGGGAGGGAGGGGGGGAGGGTTTCCCATATCTGTGGGTGGGCGGGGGGAGGGGGAGGATGCAGATGCTACATTTTTTCCAGTGCAGATCAGCGCGCCCTTCCAATCTCTGTGGAGCCTGTGTTGCCACCTCTATCAGGCCCCTCCCTACCAGCATGAGTGCTGAAACAACGCCCCCAGATTTGCAGTGCACAGAGAAAACCCGACTTTGCAGCTGGAGAGCTGCACATCACCTTTTCATCCCACTGGCCTTCTGTGCATAGAATGCAAAATTGCACCCTCTCAATTCCATTCGCCCCATGTGCGCCTCTCTCTCTATTTGTTCCTGTATATCAAGAGCCTCGACAAAGGTAGACATAAATGCCAAAGTACATCATCGAACCCTGCCCAGTCACCTCATTGGCTGAGGGTCAGAGAAATTCTGGGAGGACATAAAGAGGGTGACACCCAGGGACCCTCCCCAGCAAAGTCTCGATGTTGGATCAGAGAATGGATGGAAGAGACATGCAAACACAACTTGACTGGCAAGGGCCCTGAGATGATGGCGACTAAAAGAATTGGACCCACAGCTCGATCCAGCCCATCGGCATAGGTAGTATTAGTGATGAGGTGGCAATGCCAGCGTTGGACTGGGGTGAGCACAGTTAGAAGTCTCACACTACCAGGTAAAGTCCAACAGGTTTGTTTGAAATGATAAGGAGCAGTGCTCTGAAAGTTTGTGATTTTAAATAAACCTGTTGGACCTTAACCTGGTGTTGTAGGACTTCTTATTGGGTAGTATTAGAATTTTAGGCAGATAATAGTTGGGATAATTTAGGAGAATAATTGTTTTGTTATGTTTGTGAATAAATTTGGGTTGAATCATGAACCTGTGTTTGTCCTTTGTTCATATCGCAAATAAGGGCGACTGGGCAAAAGGTTTGAATAATAAACTGGCCGAAGTGTCTGCTAATTTACAGACAACATTTGGCATCCCTCTGGATGAACTTCAATAAGAAGTGACTTAGTTGCTCCGAGTTCTGACCCACCAATCTTATATTCTCCAACATCTAGCCTGAGCCTGAATTAAGAGGGCAGTTGCCCCACATGATAGACAGGATTCCATTGGGTGGATGAGAGTACATGCATCCGACCTGTGAATTGGGCCATAAACCAGCGGCGGCATTCTCCGTTCCTAAGATTAAGTGTTGACGCCAGGGCAGGATCGTGGATTTCCACGACAGCAAAACTGGTGCCGCAGCTGGGCCGATTCAGCGACCACTGGGGGGCTAGCACCGGCGCCACATGGAACACAATTGATTCCAATGAGAAACAGTGCCACATTCACTGGAGGCTGACAAGCTGTAGCCGTATATACACACTTCACTCACCACACATACCACCCCAGCCAACAATTTGGCACTGGTTGTGCTGGAGTGCACCCACCCTGCTGATGGGTCGGCTGGGGCCTGTAGGGACCAAGGGGGATGGCCTGGGGGGACACCCATATGACCTGTGGCCCTAAGTTCACAGTGGGCAGTCAGGGGCATGTGCATAGCTGCCTTGTAGGCCATGGCAATGGTCTTCCATGCCCATCCACCCTGACGCCACAACCCACCTCCTGACCACCCCTGCTACTCCACCCTGCTCTAGCAGAAACCTCCTGGCCAGCAGCACGACTGTCAGAAAACTATGGTGATGTTGGACATTTTCCGTACTCCCTCTCTCCCTCAGCAGCCACGGCGTCTGACAACTTTTAAAAGTGCAAGTGAACCTCGCCGTTGGGAATAGCACCGGTGGAGGCGGAGAATCGCGGAGGCCCCGAAGAATACCGGATCAGACCCCACAGATATGTCAATGGTGTTTACTATACGTACAGATTGGAACGCATTGGCACCACTATCATGGCACCGGAGAATTGCGATTTGGCGTGAAACCGGCGCCCATCACGATTTCGGCATCAAGACCAATTCTCCACCCAATAGCGTTTCCTGATTCACGTCAACCGACGGAGAATCCTGCCCCAGGTGTCTGTAACATGAGGTGAACAAACTGCATCGTCATAACTAGGAGAGTCAAGGGAGTTGGGTAAAATCTATGGGAGGGAATTTGGTGAAAGCTGGACCCCTATCCCGGTCGATTCCCACAAACACATGACATACACTAGGGAGGGAGAGAGAGAGTTACAAATGGCAAGTTATACCGAATGCAAAGTGTCATGTGAGTGTCCCTTTAAGAAAGGTTTGGTGTTACCACATGACCTGTAGCACGGTTTCAGTGATGTCACTTGTGGGTGGAGCTGAGCTGTGGCTGTCAGGTGAGAGGAGTTTTTAGTGTTTGGATTTCAGTTTTGGTTTGTTGTATTGGACTGCAGAAGAGAAAAACAGCGTTTCCCTGTTTTTCTCTGTTTTCATTTTCAAGCTGTCCCAGGGAACTGAAAGCACACTGGCTGTGACAAACTGCCTCGGGAACTTTAAAGATAGAGTGAAAACTGCTGACGAGCATGGGAATGATCAGATTAAAATAGACCTGACAGAAGCAAGGACACATTTTGTTAGTATGAAAACCTGGGCAGTGTTCCTAGTCCAGTTTTCATGGCAACGGATAAAGCTTCGTGACAAAGCAATATCTCAGTCACACCATATCAAAATTAGATGGACAGACATTTCAATCGAATTGAATGAACTATAATTATTATGACCCAATCACAGACAGAAAGAGGACAGAAAATTAACGATGGCAATTACCTTAAAGCTAGGTGCCGGTTTTGAACAATTCATTCCGGGATCATCTTACTTAATTTCTTTAGCTATTTCCTGTGCTTTGCTTTGAAAGCCACCATTTTGTTTATTTCCAACTTCTCTGTATTGTGTATTTTGATTTGAAGAAATTATTAAGAACTGGGATCTGTATTCAATTCAACTCAGTCATCCGTATTTGCTTGGACAAAACAAACTTTCTAAAACTTTATATTTGCAAGCAAACTGACCTGATCAAGAGACATTTTTAAAACTGACTGAATAAAGCTACAATTTACTCCACGCATGAAGCTCTGTATTATGTTCTGTCGAGTGATATATGAGTGCGGCGACACATAGATATATTAACCAAGTACAGATCTATCAGTTGTTTTCCGGAAAGAGTTTTGAATCTGCTGGTTGGAACTGGATCAGAATCTCAAGGAAAGGACCAGTCCCATTCAAGTGAGATTACAGTGTGCTGGGCCACACCCTTGTAAGGGGTTTTGGTTTATTGGATTTTGTATTGAATTGGAACAGCTAAGGGGGATTCATTAAGATTTATATACATAGATTACTGTAGCTGTTGTGTGTTGTTTCATGTTTGTAATTGATAACAAATTCTTGTTTTATATATGCTAACTACAGTCTTATGATAAACTTTGTTTTGATAAAAACGCCTCGGAGGTCTGATGAATCACACCTGAAGTGAAGGCTCTTGTGCTCATCCCAGCTTAATTCAACATAAAAGTTTGGTCAAGTGAGCTTCATAATACACTTTGGAGTTTCTGAGCCCTGGCCCATAACAAAAGAAACTCTCAGGTGATTACCCAGAAATGGCCCAAATGGGTAGAATGGAGTAAGACCCCGATATGGAATCTGGGATCCAAAGGGCAAAGTTGCTGGGGCCACGCCGGAGCTGGGCAGGTGGGTTTCCAACTTAAATAAAATGATTGCAATCTCTAGTTCTATGGAGCAGCTCCCCGGGAGAGAGGCGGAGGGTTTACAACTTAAAAAGGAATTAGGTGACGGTAAGGAGCAGATCGATAAGCTGAAAGGCATGTTAGAGGTACAAGAGCAGAGGGATCAAGACAGCCTGCTGCATGTGAGCCAGTTCCAGGCTCCATTCTGGAAGGCATATCAGAAAGAGCAGCGCACAATTGGGATTGAGATGCGATGCAACAGACAGCCGAGGAACTGAAAGAGAAATGCAGCAATCTACAAGCTGCAGTAAAATGCTGCACCAGCCAGGGGTAGAGAATGGAGCCTGTGCCACTAACCATCCAAAGTACCTGCGCGAGATCAAAACATTCAAATCTCAATTGTCCATAAAAAAGGGGATAACGTGCATCATTACAACAGAATTCAGGGATAATGACCCAGGGGCAGAGTGGGAAGAGATAGAGGAGGAGGCCCAAGAATGTGCAGACCCTGATAATGGGTGGGGATCCCTGTCCCTGTTCCAGACAGTAGAATTGTCAGCCCCCCCTCAGAAAATTCCCCCACCCATATGAATCTGCTCACCACTAGCCAGTGAGATGGCCAGAACGCTAATGTTATGTAAAGAACTCCGTACCCTGTAGTACAACTAACTGACATCGCTAAAACAATTGAGGTGTTTGAGCCAACATGTGGGTTCAAACGCTTTCTTCGAGAATACAAACCAACAGAGGGTTCTGCACAGGTTAGATGATGTAGAGGAGGTAAACTGACCTTAATGTGCTTATGCCCAGCAATACTCTCCACCTTGCCCAATCCCCAAAATGTAGCCATGGAGACACTAGAAGAAATTAAGGCAGCAATTTTGACTGCTGTAGAATATGATAGAGGTAACCCAGTGGACGGCCTGAATAAGTGTCGGCAAAAGAAAGGGTAACACCCGATGGCATATGCCAGTCACCTCTGGATGCAATTTATGGCGTTTTTTGGGCGGTTAGACCGAGCCCAGTTAAACGAGCAAAACCGGTCCACGTGGATCCGAACGCTAGCCTCGCATTTCGCCGAAGGGGGTCGGAATGCAGGTGAGAACTTTGACCCAGACGACGACACACACAACGAGGCATGGGTGATCCAGAAGATGACCTGCGTACCTGGGAGAAGGAGGTACAGGAGGGAGATCAGCCCAAACCCACGAGGCCGGGGAAATGAACCACATTCGAACAAACTCGAATCCTGGCCCCCATGTGGCTGAACAAGATGGGGTTGCTACAGAGCGCACCCACCGCCAATGCTTTTCCCACCTCTCAAAGCAGAGATCAGCCCTGAGGGGACCCTAGGTATTCACCTCCACAGGGACGAGGTTACAACATCCACAAGCACGCTAGTGACAGCCACAAACACGCTAGTGGTTTCCAGAATAAAGATCCCAACCCATACCATTGGAGGGACCTGCCCAACAGGCCGTGGTAACTCCAGTGGAGGAAACCAACAACCCATACTGCCTGTACACCCAGCTAGACACAGAACCAAGGGTGTGACAATGTCAGGCCTCACTGACTTGGCTGTGTAACGTCAATTGGGATAGTGGAGGGAGACCCGTGGTAGAAGGTGAGGTAAGAGGCTGCCCTGTCGAGTTCCTGTGGGACACAGGAGGATCCCACACTACCCTTAATATTTGGATTACACGTGGCGCACCCATAGGAAGATCATGCTAAGTGGCTTGACAAGGCACTTACAGGAAGGGTGTGAGACAAACCCATTAGAATTCAGGATGGGGGACATGGTGTTCTGTCACCCAGCCATTCTAATGAACCTCCATCCCGAAGCAGAACATATTCTGGGTTCAGATTTCACATGGAAATGTAATGTTTCCTTTGACCCGGCGAATTGTTGGGAATGGCTGATGGCCCAACACAAGTGAGGCATCGGCAGAAATATTCACGGGAAGCTATGTAGATAGATTTCCACCATTGGGGAGCTATGGATAAAACCCACAGACATAGCGGATACCCAGGGGCACGGAAATATTGCAAAGAACACACAAGCATTCGCAAACCATAAACATGACTGCGACCGGATGTTAGAACATAGAACAGTACAGCACAGAACAGGCCCTTCGGCCCTCGATGTTGTGCCGAGCATTGTCTGAAACCAAGTTCAAGCAATCCCACTCCCTGTCATTCTGGTGTGCTCCATGTCCCTATCCAAAACCGCTTGAAATTTCCTAAAGTGTCCGACTCCACTATCACAGCAGGCAGTCCATTCCACACTCTAACCACTCTCTGAGTAAAGAACCTACCTCGGACATCCCTCCTATATCTCCCACCCCGAACCTTATAGTTATGCCCCCTTGTAACAGCTACATCCACCCGAGGAAATAGTCTCAGAACGTCCACTCTATCTATCCTCCTCATCATCTTATGAACCTCTATTAAGTCGCCTCTCATCCTCCTCCGCTCCGAAGAGAAAAGCCCTAGCTCCCTCAACCTTTCCTCATAAGACCTATCCTCCAAACCAGGTAGCATCCTGGTAAATTCCTTTGTACCCTTTCCAATGCTTCCACATCCTTCCTATAATGAGGTGACCAGAACTGCACACAATACTCCAAATGTGGTCTCACCAGGGTCATGTATAGTTGCAGCATAACCAGTTGGCTCTTAAACTCAAGCTCCCTGTTAATAACTGCTGACACACTTTTAGCCTTCTTCACGGCTCTATCCACTTGAGTGGCAACCTTCAGAGATCTGTGGACATGAACCCCAAGATCTCTCTGTTCCTCCACATTCCTCAGAACCCTGCCGTTGACCCTGTAATCCGCATTCAAATTTTTTCGACCAAAATGAATCACCTCGCACTTATCCGGGGTAAACTCCATCTGCCATTTTTCGGCCCAGCTCTGCATCCTATCAATGTCTCTTTGCAGCCTACAACAGCCCTCCACCTCATCCACTACTCCACCAATCTTGGTGTCATCAGCAAATTTACTGACCCACCCTTCAGCCCCCTCCTCCAAGTCATTGATAAAAATCACAAATAGCAGAGGACCCAGCACTGATCCCTGTGGTACACCGCTGGTAACTGGTCTCCAGTCTGAAAATTTTCCATCCACCACCACCCTCTGTCTTCTATGTGAAAGACAGTTACTTATCCAATTGGCCAAATTTTCCTCTATCCCACACCTCCTTACTTTCTTCATGAGCCGACCATGAGGAGCCTTATCAAACGCCTTACTAAAATCCATGTATACGACATCAACTGCTCTACCTTCATCTACACACTTAGTTACCTCCTCAAAGAATTCAATCAAATTTGTGAGGCAAGACCTACCCTTCACGAATCCGTGTTGACTATCCTGGATTAAGCTGCATCTTTCCAAATGGTCGTAAATCCTATCCTTCAGGACCTTTTCCATTATCTTCCCGACCACCGAAGTAAGACTAACTGGCCTATAATTACCAGGGTAATTCCTATTCCCTTTCTTGAACAGAGGAACAACATTCGCCACTCTCCAGTCCTCTGGCACTGTCCCCGGGGACAGTGAGGACCCAAAGATCAAAGCCAAAGGCTCTGTAATCTCATCCCTTGCCTCCCAAAGAATCCTTGGATATATCCCATCTGGCCCAGGGGACTTGTCGACCCTCAGGTTTTTCAAAATTGCTAATACATCCTTCCTCAGAACATCTACCTCCTCCAGCCTACCCGCCGGTATCACACTCTCATCCTCAAAAACATGGCCCCTCTCCTTGGTGAACACTGAAGAAAAGTATTCATTCAACGCCTCCCCTATTTCTTCTGACTCCATGCACAAGTTCCCACTACTGTCCTTGACCGGCCCTACCCTCACCCTGGTCATTCTTTTATTTCTACATAAGTGTAAAAAGCCTTGGGGTTTTCCTTGATCCGACCCGCCAAGGACTTCTCTCCTAAGCCCTTTTTTTTTAGCTCATTCCTTGCTACCTTGTAACCCTCAAGCGACCCAACTGAACCCTGTTTCCTCATCCTTACATACTCTTCCTTTTTCCTCTTGACAAGACGTTTAACCTCTTTTGTGAACCATGGTTCCCTCACACGGCTATTTCCTCCCTGCCTGACAGGGACATGCCTATCAAGGACACGCTGTATTTGTTCCTTGAACAAGCTCCACTTTTCATTTGTGCCTTTCCCTGACAGTTTCTGTTCCCATCTTATGCTCCCTAATTCTTGCCTAATCGCATCATAATTACCCCTCCCCCAATTATAAACCTTGCCCTGCCGTATGGCCCTATCCCTCTCCATTGCAAAAGTGAAAGACATCGAATTGTGGTCACTATCTCCAAAGTGCTCTCCCACAAACAAATCTAACACTTGGCCCGGTTCATTACCCAGTACCAAATCCAATGTGGCCTCCTCTCTTGTCAGCCTATCCACATATTGTGTCAGGAAACCCTCCTGCACACACTGTACAAAAATTGCCCCATCCGAACTGTTCGACCTATCAATATTTGGAAAGTTAAAGTCACCCATGACAACTACCGTGAGACCTCCACACCTATCCATAATCTGTTTTGCAATTTCTTCCTCCACATCTCTATTATTATTTGGGGGCCTATAGAAAATTCCTAACAATGTGACCGCTCCTTTCATATTTCTAACTTCAGCCCGTATTACCTCAGTGGGCAGATCCCCTTCGAACTGCCTTTCTGCAGCCATTAAACTATCCTTGATTAACAATGCTACTCCTCCACTTCTTTTACCACCTTCCCTACTCTTACTGAAACATCTATACCCCGGAACTTCCAACAACCATTCCTGTCCCTGTTCTAACCATGTCTCCGTAATAGCCACAACACCGTAGTCCCAAGTACCAATCCACGCTCCAAGTTCACCTACCTTATTCCGGATGTTCTTTGCATTGAAGTAGACACACTTCAACCCACCTTTCTGTCTGCCAGTACACTCCTGAGACCTTGATACCCTCCTCAGTACCTCACTACTCTCAACACTGGCTTCTGGACTACAGCTCGATTTCCCAGCCCCCTGACAAATTAGTTTAAACCCACCTGAAGAGCCGTAGCAAATTTCCCTCCCAGGATATTGGTGCCCCTCTGGTTCAGGTGCAAACCATCCTGTCTGTACAGGTCCCACCTTCCCCAGAATATGCTCCAATTATCCACCTAACTGAAACCCTCCCTCCTACACCATCCCTGCAGCCACGTGTTTATCTGCACTCTCTCCCTGTTCCTCACCTCACTAGCACGTGGCACCGGCAACAAACCAGAGATGACAACATGGTTTGTCCTGGCTCTCAGCTTCCACCCTAGCTCCCTAAATTCCTGTTTTAAATCCCCGTCCCTTCCCTTACCTATGTCGTTGGTACCGATGTGTACCACGACTTGTGACTGTTCCCCCTCCCCCTTAAGGATTCTGAAAACACGGTCCGAGACGTCACGGACCCTGGCACCCGGGAGGCAACATACCATCCGTGAGTCTTTTTCGCTGCCACAGAACCGTCTATCTGTCCCTCTGACTATCGAGTCCCCAATAACTATTGCTCTCCTGCTCTCCCTCCCTCTTGAGTCACAGGGACGGGACAGACTCAGTGCTGGAGATCCGTTCACCATGGCTTACCCCTGGTAGGTCGTCCCCTCAACAGTATCCAAAACGGTATATTTGTTACTGAGGGGAACGACCACAGAGGATCCCTGCACTGACTGCTTCCTCCCAGCCCCTCTCACCGTCACCCATCTACCTTGATTCTTCGGAGTAACTACATCCCTGAAGCTACTATCTATGACCATCTCTGCCTCCCGAATGAGCCGAAGTTCATCCAGCTCCAGCTCCAGTTCCCTAACGCGGTTTTTGAGGAGCTGGAGATGGGTGCATTTCCCACAGGTGAAATCAGAAGGGACACTGACGGTGTCCCTCACCTCAAACATTCTGCAGGAGGAACATTGCACTGCCTTCCCTGCCATTCCCTCTAGATAAAAAAGAAAAAGAAAGAAAGAGCTTACCTGTTATTCACTCTACCCCTTAGGTTAAAGGAGGTGGAAGGGTGGGGGACACTACAAGTGTTGTGTCTAGGGTTTAGAAACAGCCCAACTTAAATACAGGTAAAAATAAAACTTAACCAGCAATCACTGCGCCCCACACAAGAACAGCAATCAGCTGTTATGGACCTGCGCAAACAATTTAAATCTTTACTACACTCTGTCCTCACTCCGACCGCATTCAGCTGGAAACTCCCAACAGTAAGTTTAAAAAAAATTTACTCCCCTTCTCAGCAAGCACTCACTCAGCAACCACTGCGCCCCGCACGATAACACCTCAGGGAAAAGAAAAACTACTTACCAGTCACCAGCCAATCACTTACCTGCAGGCTGTGACATCGCAGTTCAACTTCTTTCTACTTCTACCCGTCCTCGAGTCTCCCTCTTTATCTTTACTCAGCTGGGATCCTTTCAGTGATTGTTTTTTTTGGGGGTTAGAGGAGGAGGTAGGGAGGGAAACACTGAAGAAGTGTTTGGGGTTTAACTGTCACTTGACAACAGCTGCGCACCTTTAAGATACGGTGACCACAGTGCACTGATGCAAATTTTCCCCACAACAGCCAATCAGCAGCTCTGCTCGACTACCCTCTGCTGGATGGAGGGAAATCTGATAGAGGAAGTCATTATAGAAGGCCCCGATCCAAAACCCCAAAGGCAGTACGGCTTCACCAGTCAAGCTGGTGGGGGGTGGGGTTCGTAAATTCATAAGTTCCTAAAATATAGGAGCAAAATTCAGCCATCGAGTCTGCTTCGCCATTCGATCATGGCTGGATAAGCTTGGGTTGTTTTTGCTGGAGCAGAGAAGACTGAGGGACAACCTGATTGAGGTGTACAAGATTGAGGGACAGGGACAGGGTGGCTAGGGAGCTGCTAGTCCCCTTAGTTGAAGGGTCAGTCATGGGGGGATACCAGTTCAAGGTGAGGGGCAACAGGTTTAGGGGGTATTTGAGGAAAAGTTTTATTACCTCGAGGGTGGTGACGGTCTGGAATGCACTGCCTGGGAGGGTGGTAGAGGTGGGAATGCCTCACATCCTTTAAAAGTACCAGTGGTTAGCACTGCAGTCTCACAGCGCCGAGGTCCCAGGTTTGATCCCAGCTCTGGGTCACTGTCCATGTGGAGTTTGCACATTCTCCCCGTGTTTGCGTGGGTGTCGCCCCCACAACCCAAAGATGTGCAGGATAGGTGGATTGATCACACTAAATTGCCCCTTAATTGGGTACTCTAAATTTTTTTTTTAAAGTACCTGGATGAGTACTTGCCACATCATGTCATCCAGTGGCCAAGTGTTGGCAAACGGAATTAGGTGAGCAGGTCAGGTGTTTTTCACGTGTCGGTGCAGACTCTTCTGTGCTGTGCTGTTCAGTGCTTCTGATCTCATCTTGGCCTTAACTCCACCATCCTGCCCATTCTCCATAACCCTTCAACCCATTACCAATTTTAAAAATCTGTCTAACTCCTCCTTAAATTTACTCACTGTCCCAGCATCCACCACACTCTGGGGTAGTAAATTCCACAGATTCACGACCCTTTGGGAGAAGTAGTTTCTCCGCAAATCTATTTTAAATTTGCTACCTCTTATTCTAAGACTATGACCTCTTGTTCTAGAATGCCCCACAAGACCATAAGAACTAGGAACAGGAGTAGGCCATCTGGCCCCTCGAGCCTGCTCCGCCATTCAATGAGATCATGGCTGATCTTTGTGGACTCAGCTCCACTCTCCGGCCCATACACAAGAAGAAGCATCTGCTCCACCTGTACTTTATCCATATCTTTTATCATCTTGTATACCTCAATTTGATCACCACCCCCTCCCCCCGATTCTTCTAAACTCTAAAAAGTACAGGCCTAAACCCAATCTCTCTTCATACGACAAATCAAAGTCATCAGCATTTATTACAGCAGGGGGTCCTCCAACAATAATTGGCCTCCAACAATAATTCCTCGATTTGGCCGGTAAGAAAACTGGACAGGTCATGGAGGCGGACGATTGATTACCGGGAACTGAACCGAACCACCCCGATCACAGCCCCCACGGTAGTGACCAGCACAAAGCAATGGTGAGGCAGGCCCCTCACGCCAAGCATTTCACGGTGCTGGACATCAGCAATGCCTTCTGGTCAATTCCCCTTGACCAACAACGCCATGATAAGTTTACATTCACCTTACAAAGGCAGCAATATACTTGGACGTGCCTCCCACGGGCTTCCATAACTCACTCTCCATATTTCACTAGAGACTCGCAAAGGGCCTGGAAGGGTTCCACATTGCATATCATCCTCAATCCAGCCAGATAGTGGGAAGGATGAACCGCACCCTCAAACAAATGAACCGTGGGCAGCACAGTGGTTAGCACTGCTGCCTCACGGCGCCGAGGTCCCAGGTTCGATCCCCATTCTGAGTCATTGTCCATGTGGAGTTTGTACATTCTCCCCGTGTTTGCGTGGGTTTTGCCCCCACAACCCAAAGATGTGCAGAGGGTAGGTGGATTGGCCACGCTAAATTGTCCCTTAATTGGAAAAAAATGAATTGGGTACTCTAAATTTTTAAAAAATGATCCGTGAGAGGGTCCATCTGAATAATCACACCTGGAACAAAGTCCTGCCATTTGCCCTCATGACAGTACAGAACTCCGTTTCCATGACAGTACAGAACTCCGTTTCCATGACAGTACAGAACTCCGTTTCCATGACAGTACAGAACTCCGTTTCCATGACAGTACAGAACTCCGTTTCCATGACAGTACAGAACTCCGTTTCCAGTTCCACTGGGTTCACTCCACTTGTACTAATGACAGGGTGACCCATGTGAGGGATCAAACCCCTGCTCAGGCTGGCTTTATCTGAACCCGAGCTCGCAACCCTTAGCCATGAGGCTGCAGTCAAAACACTGCTGGAGAACGTTCAAGCTGCACATCTGGCAGCAGCTGTTAAAATAGGGAACAGGAAGAAGCAGAGTAAAGCAACCTTCGATAGCAATGTGGACCCCATTGAGTATGAGGTCGGGCAGAAGGTCATGCTTCAGGTTTTCCAGCAAGGCACATTCCTATCCCCCAGATGCACAGGACCCTACTCGAAGGTAGATAAGGCGAGCCCATCCGTTTACCGAGTACTGATAGATTAGGGAAAAGCCGGATTCGGGAAAAGCCGGATGGTACAATGTGAACCAAATGAAGGTATTTGACTCCCACAACAATTACCATCCGTACCATGGGCTGGATTCTCCGTTCTGGAGACTAAGTCCCCACACCGGCGTGAAAACGGTGGTGTTTTACGCCAGGAAAACTGGTGCAAAACGGCAGAGTTCCTGCTCCGGGTGGGGCTAGCAGGGAGGCAGCGTAGAGCTCACAGCTCTAACTGTCGATACGGCCCTCAGCAATTCTGGTTCCAAGGCCTCGCATGCGCACGGTGGCGGTCTGCAGCGGCCGTGCCTTGCTCCATGGCGGACTCAGCCCGCGGACCGCCAAAGTAGTCGCCCCGTTCGGCCGCTCGCACACCCCGGACCGCCCGTCCACAGTGCCCCCAGCCCCTTATAATGCCCACCCTGCCCGCGTATCGGCCCTCCCCTGTCTGTGGCGGCCCCAGACTGAGTCCGCAGCCGCCACGTCGAGTTCACGAATGGTGTGAGCACACGTAACCCATGCCGTCGGGAACTCGGCCGGTCGGGGACGGAGCACCGTGGAGCAGGACTTGGGCAATGGCCTGTGGCCATGGATAATTGGTGCCGTGTACTCCTAGAGTACGCCGCTTTTCACAAGGCGGCGAATTCAAAAACCGGCGCCACTCTCAATTTTTGCCGCCAGAATGGATTCTCCGCCCCGTCGCCAAACACAATTTCGGCATCAAAGAGCGGAGAATCCAGCCTCATGTGTCACTGGAGGATATTGAAGCAGCAAGGCCCGGTCCTCACCCCAGCGGTCCGGACCCTGGCCTCTTGCTGAAAGTTTCATCCCCACAAACCCCAGACACAAAGCTCATCTAATGTCCCGAAGTAGGAAGAACCAAGTTGTGATCAACGTACAGGCACCTGGCGGATGGATGCCCGGAAGTGCCTGGTATGGCGCTCCGATTGGGTGGCGGTGGAAGAGCAGGTCCCAGGTAACCAGAGCCCACCCACTGAAAATCACCACCTCAGGAAGAATTTAGGGACCCTACCATCCCTAATTGTAAATAGGAGAATGTACAGTGTTTGTTATCTGAAGAAAAACTCTAGGCCCTGCAACATCATTTTGTTTCCCTTGATACACACTTTCCTCCTCCTTTAATTTCACTGGAAATCTCGGTGAGGCAGCTGATGTGTTAAGTAAGTTGGTTCAACGTTGACTGCAATATAAGAACATAAGAACTAGGAGCAGGAGTAGGCCACCTGGCCCCTCGAGCATGCTCCACCATTCAATGAGATCATGGCTGATCTTTTGTGGACTCAGCTCCACTTTCCGGCCCGAACACCATAACCCTTAATCCCTTTATTCTTCAAAAAACTATCTATCTTTATCTTAAAAACATTTAATGAAGGAGGCTCTACTGCTTCACTGGGCAAGGAATTCCACAGATTCACAACCCTTTGGGTGAAGAAGTGCCTCCTAAACTCAGTCCTAAATCTACTTCCCCTTATTTTGAGGCTATGCCCCCTAGTTCTGCTTTCACCCGCCAGTGGAGACAACCTGCCCGCATCTATACTATCTATTCCCTTCATAATCTTATATGTTTCTATAAGATCCCCCCCTCATCCTTCTAAATTCCTACGAGTACAGTCCCAGTCTACTCAACCTCTCCTCGTAATCCAACCCCTTCAGCTCTGGGATTAACCTTGTGTATCTCCTCTGCACACCCTCCAGTGCCAGTACGTCCTTTCTCAAGTAAGGAGACCAAAACTGAACACAATACTCCAGGTGTGGCCTCACTAATGCCTTATACAATTGCAGCAGAACCTCCCTAGTCTTAAATTCCATCCCTCTAGCAATGAAGGACAAAATTCCATTTGCCTTCTTAATCACCTGTTGCACCTGAAAACCAACTTTTTGCGACTCAAATCAACATCTGACATGTGGGAGGCTTTCAAGTGTCAGTTGATAGGAATACAGGACAGGCATGTTCCTGTGAGGAAGAAAGACAAATACGGCAATTTTCGGGAACCTTGGATGACGAATGATATTGTAGGCCTCGTCAAAAAGAAAAAGGAGGCATTTGTCAGGGCTAAAAGGCTGGGAACAGACGAAGCCTGTGTGGCATATAAGGAAAGTAGGAAGGAACTTAAGCAGGGAGTCAGGAGGGCTAGAAGGGGTCATGAAAAGTCATTGGCAAATAGGGTTAAGGAAAATCCCAAGGCTTTTTACACTTACATAAAAAGCAAGAGGGTAGCCAGGGAAAGGGTTGGCCCACTGAAGGATAGGCAAGGGAATCTATGTGTGGAGCCAGAGGAAATGGGCGAGGTACTAAATGAATACTTTGCATCAGTATTCACCAAAGAGAAGGAATTGGTAGATGTTGAGTCTGGAGAAGGGGGTGTAGATAGCCTGGGTCACATTGTGATCCAAAAAGACGAGGTGTTGGGTGTCTTAAAAAATATTAAGGTAGATAAGTCCCCAGGGCCGGATGGGATCTACCCCAGAATACTGAAGGAGGCTGGAGAGGAAATTGCTGAGGCCTTGACAGAAATCTTTGGATCCTCGCTGTCTTCAGGGGATGTCCCGGAGGACTGGAGAATAGCCAATGTTGTTCCTCTGTTTAAGAAGGGTGGCAGGGATAATCCCGGGAACTACAGGCCGGTGAGCCTTACTTCAGTGGTAGGGAAATTACTGGAGAGAATTCTTCGAGACAGGATCTACTCCCATTTGGAAGCAAATGGACGTATTAGTGAGAGGCAGCACGGTTTTGTGAAGGGGAGGTCGTGTCTCACTAACTTGATAGAGTTTTTCGAGGAGGTCACTAAGATGATTGATGCAGGTAGGGCAGTAGATGTTGTCTATATGGACTTCAGTAAGGCCTTTGACAAGGTCCCTCATGGTAGACTAGTACAAAAGGTGAAGTCACACGGGATCAGGGGTGAACTGGCAAGGTGGATACAGAACTGGCTAGGCCATAGAAGGCAGAGGGTAGCAATGGAGGGATGCTTTTCTAATTGGAGGGCTGTGACCAGTGGTGTTCCACAGGGATCAGTGCTGGGACCTTTGCTCTTTGTAGTATATATAAATGATTTGGAGGAAAATGTAACTGGTCTGATTAGTAAGTTTGCAGACGACACAAAGGTTGGTGGAATTGCGGATAGCGATGAGGACTGTCTGAGGATACAGCAGGATTTAGATTGTCTGGAGACTTGGGCGGAGAGATGGCAGATGGAGTTTAACCTGGACAAATGTGAGGTAATGCATTTTGGAAGGGCTAATGCAGGTAGGGAATATACAGTGAATGGTAGAACCCTCAAGAGTATTGAAAGTCAAAGAGATCTAGGAGTACAGGTCCACAGATCACTGAAAGGGGCTACACAGGTGGAGAAGGTAGTCAAGAAGGCATACGGCATGCTTGCCTTCATTGGCCGGGGCATTGAGTATAAGAATTGGCAAGTCATGTTGCAGCTGTATAGAACCTTAGTTAGGCCACACTTGGAGTATAGTGTTCAATTCTGGTCGCCACACTACCAGAAGGATGTGGAGGCTTTAGAGAGGGTGCAGAAGAGATTTACCAGAATGTTGCCTGGTATGGAGGGCATAAGCTATGAGGAGCGATTGAATAAACTCGGTTTGTTCTCACTGGAACGAAGGAGGTTGAGGGGCGACCTGATAGAGGTATACAAAATTATGAGGGGCATAGACAGAGTGGATAGTCAGAGGCTTTTCCCCAGGGTAGAGGGGTCAATTACTAGGGGGCATAGGTTTAAGGTGAGAGGGGCAAAGTTTAGAGTAGATGTACGAGGCAAGTTTTTTACGCAGAGGGTAGTGGGTGCCTGGAACTCACTACCGGAGGAGGTAGTGGAGGCAGGGACGATAGGGACATTTAAGGGGCATCTTGACAAATATATGAATAGGATGGGAATAGAAGGATACGGACCCAGGAAGTGTAGAAGATTGTAGTTTAGTCGGGCAGTATGGTCGGCACGGGCTTGGAGGGCCGAAGGGCCTGTTCCTGTGCTGTACATTTCTTTGTTCTTTGTTCTTTGTTCATGCACTAGCACACCCAGGTCTCTCTGCACAGCAGCATGTTTTAATATTTTATCATTTAAATAATAATCCCTTTTGCTGTTATTCCTACCAAAATGGATAACCTCACATTTGTCAACATTGTATTCCATCTGCCAGACCCTCGCCCATTCACTTAGCCTATCCAGATCCCTCTGCAGACTTCCAGTATCCTCTGCACTTTTTGCTTTACCACTTATCTTAGTGTCGTCTGCAAACTTGGACACATTGCCCTTGGTCCCCAACTCCAAATCATCTATGTAAATTGTGAACAGTTGTGGGCCCAACACTGATCCCTGAGGGACACCACTAGCTACTGATTGCCAACCAGAGAAACACCCATTAATCCCCACTCTTTGCTTTCTATTAATTAACAAATCCTCTATCCATGCTACTACTTTCCCCTTAATGCCATGCATCTTTATCTTATGCAACAACCTTTTGTGTGGCACCTTGTCAAAGGCTTTCTGGAAATCCAGATATACCACATCCATTGGCTCCCCATTATCTACCGCACTGTTAATGTCCTCAAAAAATTCCACTACATTAGTTAGGCACGACCTGCCCTTTATGAACCCATGCTGCGTCTGTCCAATGGGACAATTTCCATCCAGATGCCTCGCTATTTCTTCCTTGATGATAGATTCCAGCATCTTCCCTACTACCGAAGTTAAGCTCACTGGCCTATAATTACCCGCTTTCTGCCTACCTCCTTTTTTAAACAGTGGTGTCACGTTTGCTAATTTCCAATCCGCCGGGACCACCCCAGAGTCTAGTGAATTTTGGTAAATTATCACTATTGCATCACTGCATCACTGCAAATTATCACTGCATTATCACTGCATCAGAACTGGATGCAGTGAAACTAGAAACAGGCTTCAGACACAGGAGATGGTCCAACACTGTTTTATTGAACTTCCTGATTGCTGTACATAGTCTGCTGTGAGTTGACACTCTATGAATCTAACTGATAACCTCCTACTGGTTTGACCAGACTAACTCTCTCCCTCATGGTGATAGTGCTCACTGGCTTGTGCACTCTTACTATCTCAGTAGCTGTGTCCTGTAGAGAGAGAGAGTCTTAATGCCCTGTGTGCTTTATAGTGGTGGTGTCCTGTCTGGCGATTGGTTGTTATGTGTCGTGTGTGTTCATTGGTTATCCTGTGTGTCAATCACTGCCTGTCTGCATCTCATTATATACATGAGTGGATATTATGACATCTCCCCTTTTTGAAGAAAATTTTGGAACGTGGCGATATATATACATGCATGATTATATACAAGTGGTGAGTGAATGAACATATGTACATGGGAAGGTGTCTATCATGCAGGTACAGAGCAAACTGAACAAAATTTACAAGATTTAAGTCTATAGATTCAGTCTTTGTGGCGGGCGACGAATTCTTGTCGATCACCTCAGAGGTGGAGGAGGGGATGCCGGCACTTGGACAGACGGGATTGCTGCCATGTCGGTGGCTTCATGGAGAGGCGGGATCGCTGCCAGATCGGTGGCCTCGTGGTGCGAGATGTCCGGAGGAGGCATGATGACATGCGGAGAAGTGCGGCCAGGCGGTGGGCAGGGAACTTTTCGTAGCGCCCTCCTGTTGCGCCCTAGAATGGAGCCATCAGCCATTTGGACAACGAAGGACCTGGGGGCAGCCTGCCTGACGACAATAGCTGGGGCTGACCACCCTCCCTCAGGCAACTGGACACGAACAACATTGTCTGGAGCCAGCGCAAGTAGATCCTTGGCATGAGCATCATACGTGATCTTCTGCTGGTCCCTGGATCGCTGCACTTTCTGCAGCACCGTGAGGCGGTCAAGGTCTGGAACATGGATGGCTGGGACAGTCGTCCTCAGGTTGCGGTTCATGAGCAACTGTGCCGGAGACAAACCAGTCGACAGAGGGATTACCCTGTATGTCATTAGCGCCAGGTTGAAGTCCGAGGCTGAGTCTGCAGCCTTGCACAGCAACCGCTTGACAATATGGACCCCTTTTTCAGCCTTCCCGTTTGATTGCGGGTAATGGGGACTGGATGTGATGTGACTGAAGTGGTAGGATCGTGCAAAGTCGGACCACTCTTGGCTGTAGAAACATGGGCAGTTGTCACTCATTACTGTGAGTGGTATGCCATGCCTGGCAAACGTCTCTTTGCAGGCTTTAATCACTGACTTGGACGTGAGGTCCGACAGTTTCACCACTTCCGGGTAACTGGAGAAGTAGTCGACCAAGAGCACGTAATCACGCCCATTTGCGTGAATGAGGTCTATCCCTACCTTGGACCACGGAGAAGTCACGATCTCGTGCTGTTGCAGTGTTTCCTTGGGCTGAGCTGGTTGAAACTTCTGGAATGTTGTGCAGTTGAGGACCGTGTTGGCAATGTCCTGGCTGACGGTGTACTAGCTAGATGGATAAAGAACTGGCTGGGCAACAGGAGACAGAGAGTAGTGGTGGAAGGGAGTGTCTCAAAATGGAGAAAAGTGACTAGTGGTGTTCCACAGGGATCCGTGTTCGGACCACTGTTGTTTGTGATATACATAAATGATCTGGACGAAGGTATAGGTGGCCTGATTAGCAAGTTTGCAGATGATACTAAGATTGGTGGAGTTGCAGATAGCGAGGAGGACTGTCAGAGAATACAGCAAAATATAGATAGATTGGAGAGTTGGGCAGAGAAATGGCAGATGGAGTTCAATCCAGGCAAATGCAAGGTGATGCATTTTGGGAGATCTAATTCAAGAGCGGACTATACGGTCAATGGAAGAGTCCTGGGGAAAATTGATGTACAGAGAGATCTGGGAGTTCAGGTCCATTGTACCCTGAAGGTGGCAACGCAGGTCGATAGAGTGGTCAAGAAGGCATACAGCATGCTTGCCTTCATCGGACGGGGTATTGAGTACAAGAGTTGACAGGTCATGATACAGTTGTATAGGACTTTGGTGAGGCCACATTTGGAATACTGCATGCAGTTCTGGTCGCCACATTACCAAAAGGATGTGGATGCTTTAGAGAGGGTGCAGAGGAGGTTCACCAGGATGTTGCCTGGTATGGAGGGTGCTAGCTTTGAAGAAAGGTTGAGTAGATTAGGATTGTTTTCATTGGAAAGACGGAGGTTGAGGGGGGACCTGATTGAGGTCTACAAAATTATGAGAGGTATGGACAGGGTGGATAGCAGCATGCTTTTGCCAAGCGTGGGGGTGTCAATTACAAGGGGTCACGATTTCAAGATGAGAGGGTGAAAGTTTAAGGTAGATGTGCGTGGAAAGTTTTTTACGCAGAGGGTGGTGGGTGCCTGGAACGCTTTGCCAGCGGAAGTGGTAGAGGCAGGCACGATAGCATCATTTAAGATGCATCAAGACAGATATATGAACGGGCGGGGAACAGAGGGAAGTAGATCCTTGGAAAATATGTGACATGTTTAGATAAAGGATCTGGATCGGCACAGGCTGGGAGGGCCGAAGGGCCTGTTCCTGTGCTGTAATTTTCTTTGTTCTTTGTTCTAGTTGACTGCTTGCCGAGCTCTGCGTCGACATTTTTCGAGTCCAAGGTGACCCTCATGGATCTGTCTGAGCACCATGGCTTGCATGCTTTGGGGAATGACGATTCTATCTAGTTTAAGAAGGATCCCCTCGACAACCGTTAACTCGTCCTTAACGTGATGAACTGGGGGCACTGCCCCTTTTGCCAGCCATGGGCAAGGTGTTGCATCACGTGCTGCAGTAGAGGATCTTTAGCAGTTTCTTCGCGTATCTGGACAACTCGTTCTTAAGTGGCTGGGAGGTTGCTGGCACACAACTGCACCTGTGCCTCGATGTGGCGAATGAAGTCGCCCGGTTCACACGGCATGGTGATGGATCGGGATAGGGCATCCGCGACGATCAGCTCCTTGCCTGGTGTATAGGCGAGTTCGAAGTCATATCGGCGGAGACGAAGAAGAATTCGCTGCAGCCGAGGTGTCATGTCATTTAAATCCTTCTGGATTAAGTGGACTAAAGGCCTGTGCTCTGTTTCCACCGTGAACTTCGGCAGACCGTACACGTAGTCATGAAATTTGACTATTCCTGTCAGGAGACCCAGACACTCCTTTTCGATCTGGGCATACCGCTGTTCGGTCAGAGTCATGGCCCTGGAGGCATATGCCACTGGAGCCCAGGACGAGGAATCGTCTCGCTGGAGGAGCACCGCCCCAATGCCGTCCTGGCTTGCATCTGTGGATATCTTGGTATCCTTGGTTGGGTCAAAGAACGCCAGTACTGGGGCTGTGGTGAGCTTCGCCTTCAGCTCAAGCTACTCCGCTTGATGTGCGGGAAGCCACTGGAACACTATCGACTTTTTAACGAGATGCCGGAGGGCCTTGGTGTGGGATGCCATGTTGGGAATGAATTTTCCGAGAAAATTTACCATCCCGAGCAAGCGGAGGACCGCCTTTTTGTCCTCTGGTGTCTTCATGGCATTGATTGCCAACACCTTGTCAGAGTCAGGTTGCACACCTTGGTGTGAAATGTGGTCACCTAAAAACCTGATAGCGGACCGCCCAAACGAGCATTTGGCCCTGTTGAGCTGAAGGCCATTTTCATGAATCCTCTGGAAAACCTGTTTGAGGCGAGCAATGTGCTCCTCTGGCATCGTGGACCAGCTGATCGCGTCGACCGCATAGACTCGCACCCCCTCGATGCCCTCCATCATTTGCTCCATTATGCGATGAAATACTTCGGAAGCTGATATGATACCAAAAGGCAAATAGCAATACCTGCCGAACGGAGTGTTAAACGTGCACAGCTTCCGACTGGACTCGTCCAGCTGAATTTGCCAGAAGCCACGGGAGGCGTCCAGCTTGGTAAAGAATTTGACGTGAGCCATCTCACAGGTCATTTCTTCACACTTCGGGATCGGGTAATGCTCTCGTATGATGTTGCGATTCAGGTCTTTGGGATCAATGCAAATGTGGAGTTCGCCAGAGGGTTTCTTGTCGCAGACCATGGAGCTGACCCAGTCTGTGGGGTCCGTGACCTTTGAGATGATACCCTGGTCTTGGAGCTCTCGTAGCTGCGTTTTCAGACGATCCTTGAGAGGAGCTGGCACCCGGCGTGGTGCATGGATGACTGGGGTGGCATTCGGCTTGAACAATATTTTGTAGCGGTATGGGAGCGTGTCCATCCCATCAAACACACTGTGGTATTGTGTGAGGATGTCGTCTTTCTCAGCCTGGAGATTTGCATTGGGCGAGGCCGTCGCCAGTGTCGAAGATATGGCAGGAACTCGCTGTACCAGATTTAGGAGTTTGTATGCGCGAGCACCGAGCAGGGATGCCTTGTCAGGCCGGACGATCTCGAATCTCAACGTCGCCTTGATTTCCTTGCGAGAGACACCTGGCTGACACGACCCACTGGCAGCTATGGCATTACCATTGTAGTCAAGGAGCTGGCAGGCTGGTGGAAGGATGCTAGGTTGGTGTAGGATGCTGTTGAGGTCCGACTGTGATATGAGGTTTGCAGACGCGCCAGTGTCCAATTTAAATCGGATGCGAGACTGGTTGACCGTGATGATGGCACACCACTCGTCGTCAGGATCCACACTGAGGATCGAAAGACGGTTGGCAGGCACGGTAGAGACCAATTCGCATGTGGCGATGATGCCCACCCGATATGGAGATTCGAGGCAGTCAGCATCGGGGTCCGTTGGACTGTCTGGATCAGAATCCTGCATGCCTTGTTATACGCAGCGGACACGTATGCGCTGCAGCTGGGATCAGTGGCTGTTGTGCGGTGGAGCGGACCTGCAGAAGGCCACGTAGTGGTCAGGCTTTCCAGACTGTAGACATCGCCTGCCTTTGGCTGGACATTGTCGCTTTAAATGGGCGGAGCCACAATTCGGACACGTCATGACGCTGACGGCAACACATTCTTTGTGCAATCGCGCATGTGCAGTGAGGTCGGCCGACATTCACACATGCGTCTAGGGTCTTCGCTAGGATGCGGAGATGGGTCAAGAAGGACTGAAAAGGTTCATCCTTACGCTGAAGCCTCTGTTGGAAGATGTACCGTTCAAAGCTCTCATTCACCTTAATATCACAGTGGCTGTCGAATTTCAGCAGAACTGTCTTGAACTTTGTCTTGTCTTCGTCATCGGCAAACGTAAGTGAGTTATAGATGTGGATGGCGTGATCCCCCGCAGTCGACAGGAACAGCGCGATCTTTCTGGCATCCGATGCTGCCGCGAGGTCGGAGACCTCGATGTACAGGAGGAACTTTTGTTTGAAGACTTTCCAGTTGGTGCCGATGTTGCTTGAGATCCGGAGTTGCGAAGGAGGCTGGATCTTTTCCATGCCGCTGGATGGCTGCTTGCTGGTCATTGCAGGTGTACTCGAGGTAGGTTTGTTACGATTAATAGCACTCTGGTACCATGATGTGTTAAGTAAGTTGGTTCAACGTTGACTGCAACTGGATGCAGTGAAACTAGAAACAGGCTTCCGACACAGGAGATGGTCCAACACTGTTTTATTGAACTTCCTGATTACTGTACATAGTCTGCTGTGAGTTGACACTCTATCAATCTAACTGATAACCTCCTACTGGCTTTAACTCTCTACCTCATGGTGATAGTGCTCACTGGCTTGTGCACTCTTACTATCTCAGTAGCTGTGTCCTGTAGAGAGAGAGAGTCTTAATGCCCTGTGTGCTTTATAGTGGTGGTGTCCTGTCTGGTGATTGGTTGTTATGTGACGTGTGTGTTCATTGGTTATCCTGTGTGTCAATCACTGCCTGTCTGCATCTCATTATATACATGAGTGGATATTATGACAGCAGCAGATACTGGTTCTACTTAATGAATAAAGGTTTTCCCTGGGAGCAGGTTTCCTTGACTTTTCTATCAACTCAGTGTGTGTTAATTTGGGAGGACAATATAAACTCTACAAGCGTCCACCTGCAGTGCCAGCAGCACACCTACGGGCACAGTGAGCCTGATTCAGACACTGACCCTACCCTAGCACTGAGGCCAACATACCCTCACATACCCTTCATCTCATCTCTGTTTTTTTACTAGCCTAGAGCCTGGGGTTGGGGTGTCTGTAGTTGTTTATCTGATCATCTGTATCCATCCTGATCCGACAGGTACATAAAACCATTATCACCCAGCACTCTTCCAAAGTCTGCGAACCTCCACCATCAGTTTTCATCTTCGTGGTGGTATTAACCACACAATTCATCGTCTCCTGAAGGCACTAAATTAAATACGGATTCCTAACCGCCCCAGATTCTGGGATAAAGATATTATAAAAATGAATTAGTAAAGAGTCTGAGAGGGATAAGGGGAAGAATAAATCAGTTATTAACGAATAATAACAGATGATACACTAATCTCTCTCCACAGAATGTATTACGCCCTTGTGGTATGAACAAAGAACAAAGAACAAAGAAATGTACAGCACAGGAACAGGCCCTTCGACCCTCCAAGCCCGTGCCGACCATGCTGCCCGATTAAACTGCAATCTTCTACACTTCCTGGGTCCGTATCCCTCTATTCCCATCCTATTCATGTATTTGTCAAGATGCCCCTTAAATGTCACTATCGTCCCTGCTTCCACCACCTCCTCCGGTAGCGAGTTCCAGGCACCCACTACCCTCTGCGTAAAAAACTTGCCTCGTACATCTACTCTAAACCTTGCCCCTCTCACCTTAAACCTATGCCCCCTAGTAATTGACCCCTCTACCCTGGGGAAAAGCCTCCGACTATCCACTCTGTCTATGCCCCTCATAATTTTGTATACCTCTATCAGGTCTCCCCTCAACCTCCTTCGTTCCAGTGAGAACAAACCAAGTTTATTCAACCGCTCCTCATAGCTAATGCCCTCCATACCAGGCAACATTCTGGTAAATCTCTTCTGCACCCTCTCTAAAGCCTCCACATCCTTCTGGTAGTGTGGCGACCAGAATTGAACACTATACTCCAAGTGTGGCCTAACTAAGGTTCTATACAGCTGCAACATGACTTGCCAATTCTTATACTCAATGCCCCGGCCAATGAAGGCAAGCATGCCGTATGCCTTCTTGACTACCTTCTCCACCTGTGTTGCCCCTTTCAATGACCTGTGGACCTGTACTTCTAGTATGGTACCTGTGATTATTCACCTCGGGGTGGACATAAGAACTTGGACCCGCAGAAGAAAGGATCCAAAGAGAAAGATCAAATTAACATACCCTGGATAGGTAGGAGGGACCTGATAGACTTCTACAAAATTATGAGGGGCATGGACAGAGTGGATCATCAGAAGCTTTTTCCCAAGGACATAGGTTTAAGGTGCAAGGGGTAAAGTTTAGAGGATATGTGCGAGGGAAATTTTTTACACAGTGGGTTCCTGGAACTCGCTGCCAGAGGAGATGGTGGAAGCAGGCACGATGGTGACGTTTAAGGGGCATCTTGACAAACACTTGGATAGGATGGCAATAGAGGGATACGGACCCCGGAAATGTAGAAGGTTTTACATTCGATGAGTAGCATGGTCGTTGTAGGCTTGGAGGGCCGAAGGGCCTGTTTATGTGCTGTACTTTTCTTTGTTCTTTCTTTGTTCTTTGGTAAGGAGCTATTGTGGTGCCTGGATGTGGAAACCCTGATCAGGCGCCGTGACTAAGGGACATATTAAGGATCTCGCCTCCAAAACTTTTTATTTATTTATCTGTATTTCCTACAGTTTATTTTGATATATGAGCAGTCTAATTTTGCATTCTATTTATGATGTCTACAGAATATATATATGTTGGGCCAGGAATTAGGATTGTTTGCCTGAGATTCTGGGACTTGCCCGTCCGGGGACTCAGTTAGAGTTGTGTGATCCAGATTGCTGACTTTTACTGGATCAAGAGGAGGGACTGTGATAAAACGGCCAACATCCTGAATCTTAGACACTTAGACAGACTTGGGCAATTTAAATTATACCACAGTCAGAACCACAGACAAGCCTGATGGGAAGTCCGACGGCCAAACTCAAATACACTGGACAGAGACAGACAGTCTGGGCAAGTCACTGGAAGACAATCAGCCCCATTCAAACGGATCGATTGTGTGGATTGCCCAGGTGAAACAAACTCTCGGGCACCTAGATTTCCTGCTGTTACCTTATATGGGATAAGCTTGCAGACATTGCACCCCTGGAGATGGGCCTCAGGGAGGGCGGGGGGAGGTTCCTGGTGACCTGCAGAGTTGCAAACAGCAACTCCATTGGGTGTTGCAACCCGCGCCCAGTGACCACATTGGATGAGGGTCGGAGAATCTTCTGGCAGGACGCTAAGAGGGGAATAAGAATAAGGCACCCAAGACCCTCCCCAGCAAAGTCTCGGTGCAGAGGCAGCGGAGAAGACTCGACAGCAGACCAGAGAACGGGTGGAAGAGGCGTGCGAAACCCACCTTCATGGAAGAGGACTCTGAAACGACTGAGACTCAGAGGATTGGACCTGTAGCTCAATCCAATTCATCCACACGGGTAGTACACACTTGGGAGAATAACTGTTTTATTGCATTTATGAATTTTTGTAGGTTGAATTGTGAACCTCTTTTGTTCGTCTCGCAAATAAGGGCACCTGGGTAAAATGTTTCACTAATAAACTGGTTGAAATGTCTGATAATTTACAGACCACACCATTCAGGCCCACTCCCACTCCCTCTCCCCGTAACCTGCACATCTTTGGACTGTGGGTGAAAACCGGAGCACCCAGAGGAAACCCACGCAGACACGGGGAGAAAGTGCAAACTCCACACAGTCAGAGACCCAAGACCGGAATTGAACTCGCGTCCTTGGTGCTGTGAGGCAGCAGTGCTAACCACTAGGTCACTGTGCCACCCTTCCCTAATGCTGCAAAAATCTGGTTCACGGTTTCTGTTTAATATAGCATTCAGCTTTAAGAATTAAAGGCTTAAACGTAAGATGAATAGAAAATTCTGATTGAGAAATTGTTAATAACTCTGATGTAAATACAATTCAAATAACCCTGGATTTATTACACTTAGAAGATAACTTGTGTTTACCTTAAAGGTCAGAGTTAACAATGTTAACTGTAAACAAAGAACTAAAGAGGAACAAAGAAAAATTACAGCACAGGAACAGGCCCT
This sequence comes from Scyliorhinus torazame, assembly GCF_047496885.1. Classification (NCBI taxonomy): domain Eukaryota; kingdom Metazoa; phylum Chordata; class Chondrichthyes; order Carcharhiniformes; family Scyliorhinidae; genus Scyliorhinus; species Scyliorhinus torazame. The sequence goes on from NC_092723.1 coordinate 88,394,242, forward strand.
TCGGCCCTCCAAGCCGGCGCCGATCCAGATCCTCTATCTAAAACTGTTGCCTATTTTCTAAGGATCTGTATCCCTCTGCTCGCTGCCCATTCATGTATATGTCTAGATACATCTGAAATGACGCTATCGTGCCCGCCTCTACCACCTCCGCCGTCAATGCGTTCCAGGCACCCACCACCCTCTGCGTAAAGAACTTCCCACGCATATCTCCCTTAAACTTTTCCCGTCTCACTTTGAATTCGTGACCCCTAGTAATTGAGTCCCCCACTCTGGGAAAAAGCTTCTTTCTATCAACCCTGACTATACCTCTCATGATTTTGTAGACCTCAATAAGGCCCCCCCTCAACCTCAGTCTTTCTAATGAAAATAATCCTAATCTACTCTACCTCTCTTTATAGCTAGCGCCCTCCATACCAGGCACCATCCTGGTGAACCTCTTCTGCACCTTCTCCAAAGCATCCACATCCTTTTGGTAATGTGGCGACCAGAACTGTACGCAGTATTCCAAATGTGGCCGAACCAAAGTCTTATACAACCGTAACATGACCTGCCAACTCTTGTACTCAATACCCCTTCCAATGAAGGCAAGCATGCTCTATGCCTTCTTGACCACTCTATCGACCTGCGCAGCCACCTTCAGGGTACAATGGACCTGAACACCCAGATCTCTCTGTACATCAATTTTCCCCAGGACTTTTTCATTTACCGTATAGTTCGCTCTTGAATTGGATCTTCCAAAATGTAATACCTCGCATTTGCCCGGATTGAACTCCATCTGTCATTTCTCCGCCCAACTCTCCAATCTATCTATATTCTGCTGTATTCTCTGACAGTCCCCTTCACTATCTGCTACTCCACCAATCTTAGTGTCATCTGCAAACTTGCTCATCAGACCACCTATACCTTCCTCCAGATCATTTATGTATATCACAAACAGTGGTCCCAGCACGGATCCCTGTGGAACACCACTGGTCACAGTTCTCCATTTTGAGAAACTCCCTTCCACTACTACTCTCTGTCTCCTGTTGCCCAGCCAGTTCTTTATCCATCTAGCTAGTACACCCTGGACCCCATGAGACTTCACTTTCTCCATCAGCCTACCATGGGGAACCTTATCAAATGCCTTACTGAAGTCCATGTACATGACATCTACAGCCGTTCCCTCATCAATTAACTTTGTCACTTCCTCAAAGAATTCTAATAAGTTGGTAAGACATGACCTTCCCTGCACAAAACCATATTGCCTATCACTGATAAGCCCATTTTCTTCCAAAGGGGAATAGATCCTATCCCTCAGTATCTTCTCCAGCAGCTTCCCTACCACTGACGTCAGGCTCACCAGTCTATAATTACCTGGATTATCCCTGCTACCCTTCTTAAACAAGGGGACAACATTAGCAATTCTCCAGTAAACAATGTGGGTTCTTCTAACTTAGCACAATAGGGACAAGAGACCTGTCCTTCAATACTAGATTTAAATTCTGTGGCTGGGATCATCCGTTGTGGTCCTCCCTGCTACCGTTGCAAGCAAGGACAGAGAATTTAGCGCTCAACCAAATCTCCCATTCACTTCATGGGACTGGACAATCTCGCCCTGTATGTAGTTTCCAGGTGAAAAGTCAGAGGAAGCTGGAAGCGGATTTGTAAACAGGGGTTTCCTTTGTAGACCCACGGAGTCGAGAGAAAGGGTTGCAGAACTCCACTAGCAATGTCAATTATTCATTTGGGTAACAGAATCAAGAACATCATAGAAGATAAAATAATTCAAACACCCAACAGTTATCAGACAGAACCACAAAACAAGATTTCTCATTTTTAAGCATGAACAAACTTTATTGTATATCAAAAAGAATTGTAAAAATTAAGCACCATTCATTTAACTTAAGTTGGAACAGTTGTTAAGAAGGCTTATGGAAGCATAGAGTATAAAAAAGGAAGCGAGGCTACCCCTCCACATATCATTGGTCAGACTACATTTGGAATATTGTGTTCCGTTCTGGACACCTTATTTAAGGAAGGATATTAAAATCCTAGAGAGAGTGCAGAGGAGATTTACAGGAACAAGACCAAGAATGAAAAATTCTAGATACAAGTAAAGATTGGAGAAATTGGGCTTGTTCTCCTTGGAGTAGAAGATTAAGAGATGACCTTACTTAGGTGTTCACAATTCTGAACAATTTTGACAGGGTAAAGAAAGATGGGTGGGATTCTCCGACCCCCCGCCGGTTCGGAGAATCGCCGGGGGTCGGCATGAATCCCGCCCCCGCCGTCCTCCTAATTGTCCGGCCCAAAAAAAATTGGCCTGGCGTGAGTCGCGCCGCCCGCCTCGGAGAATGGCCTCAGAGAATGGCAAGGTCCGGCGTGACTCAATGGGCCCTGGGGCTGCCCGAATTCTCCGGCCCGCGAAGGGCCGAAGTCCCGCCCGTCTTTTGCCAGTCCCCCCGGCGTAAATTGGAGTAGGTCCCTTACCGGCGGGACCTGACGGCGCGGGCGGCCTCCGGGGCCCACCGATCCGCGGGCGGGCCTGTGCCGTGGGGGCACTCTATCCTTCCGCACCGTAGGCTGTACTGGTCCGCCATTCCCGGTGCAGAAACGAAGCCCTCTGCGCATGCGCGGGGATGATGCCAGCACACGCTGGCACTTCCGCGCATGCGCCAACTCGCGTCGGCCGGCGGAGGCCCTTCAGCGCCGGTTGGTGTGGCGCCAAGCCCCTTTCCCACCAGCCGGCGGGGCGCTAACCCCACAGGGTCTAGCCCCTGAAGGTGCGGAGGATTTCAAGATGGTCAATAAGACAGTTACACAGAATTTACACAGAGCATACAGTGGCGAAGGAGGCCATTCGGCCCATCGAGTCTCTACCGACCCACATTAAGCCCTCACTTCCACCATATCCCAGTAACCCCTCCTAACCTGTTTGGACATGATGGGCAATTTACCATGGCAAATCCATCTAACCCGCACATCTTCGGACTGTGGGAGGAACCCGGAGCACCCGGAGGAAACCCACGCAGACACGGGGAGAACATGCAGACTCCGCACAGTCAGTGACCCAGCGGGGAATCGAACCTGGAACCCTGGCGCTGTGAAGCCGCAGTGCTATCCACTTGTGCTACCGTGCTGCCCTAAAATTACAGTCGGGACCGATCTGACTGAGTGGAGGAACAAGGTCAAGGGGCCGAGTGGCCTTCCCCTGCCCCTCTTGTTTGCGTTGCCACTCAAAAGGGGGCACCTGCTCTCTCGAAGCCACACAATTGGTGGCATAGAGCCTCTGAGAGCCCGCTACCTCCGTGCCGAAGATTAAAGTGAGCTGAACAAATGGCAGTCTCCATGGTTACGGCTGCTCGCACACATCAAGTCCCAAATAACAACATCGAGTCACCTCACTCCAGAAGTAATTCAGTCTGTCAAGTGTTTTGATAAGTTTTTGTGATGTACCACGGTGCTACATTAATACAAAGTGTTCTAAATCACCAAAAGAGGGAATCAATCCGAGAGGGAGTCCTTGAGTACAGAGGATCGAGAGGGCGGGACTGATCAAGGTGTTTAAATGCCGAAAGGATTTGACAGGGAAGACAGAGAGAAACTATTTTCGCTGATGACAGGGGAGTCGAGAAAGACGGGAAGTAATATTAAAATCGCAGGTCGGCAACTCGGCACTTTTCCACACAAAAGATTGTTAAAAGCCTCTCTCCCAAAAGACTCTAAATGTTGGGTCAATTTGGAGCTTTTCAAGACGAGATCAATATTGTCACAGGGACATGACAGCACAAGAAGAGGCCATTCGGCCTGTCAGGTCCATGCTGTCAGTCCCATTCCATCAGTCCCATTCCCCCATCCAGTCTATACTGTAGACTCTCTGCAACCATCGATCATCCGTGCTTACACCACCCTCCGTAGCAGTGGGCTCCAGGACAAATAGATTATTGTTAGGTAAGACAATCACAATCACCAAATAGATAAAGGTGTAGATAAGCAATGAATGGCAGAACAGGTTTGAGGGCAAAGTATCTTACTCCGTTCCTACCTGTTCCGAGATCTGACCACCTACCTTAAACTCGAAGCGTGGGAATTGGTTCTTAGAAAGACTACAGTCAGACGCTGATACCTGTTTATTATTACATCATTTAAACAGGTTCCAGGGTAGGCACTTTGCTCCTGGGTATGATTCTAACCTTTCTCTGGAGAGAGAGGGGGAGAGAGACCCTAACACATGTCCGATGTCAGTGATACATTGTCATCCATGTCATGTATTAGCATATTCCTTCTGTTAACTATTTATACTACCTTTACAGCTCAAGGAAGCCTATCTCATTACATTAAAAAATGTAAACAGGAACATACCTTGTACAGAAACCAACACGGGGCAGGTGTGAGATTAATATAAATGTTATTTGGGGGAAAACTGTACAAGCCACCTCAAGGGTATTTTCCTGGTAGTTTTCTACTCTTCCCCTTCCATTTTACAGGCCTCTGGATTTCGGATTAAACACAAGCGAGGCAATGGGGTAGTGGTATTGTCACTGGACCAGCAATCCAGAGACCCAGGGTAATGCCCTGGGGACTTGGGCCCAAATCCCACCAAAGCAGATGTTGAAACTTGAATTCAATCGACCTTGTCGACTGTTGTCAAATAAAAAAACAACGGGTTTGCGAATTTCCGTTCGGGAAGGAAATCTGTCGTCATTACCTGGTCTGGCCTACATGTCTATAGCAACGTGGTTGACTATTAAATGGCCTCTGAAACGGCCTCACAAACCACTCGGTTCAAAGGCAGTTAAGCTCCGAGTAATTCAGATCGCTTGAAACAATTAAAATGTATTTCTCTCTTTACACTGGCTGAGCCGCAGGAGCACTTTCTGAAATGTTGCCACGGTTGTAAAGTAGGCAAAAGTCTTTGCACAGCAAGCTTGCACCAACAGCAAAGTAATAATGGCAAAATAATCTGCTGTTAGTTGTGGGATAAATATAAATTAGGAACAGAGTTCTGAGTGAGAGATACGGGGGGTGGTTTGAGGAAGAACTTTTTTTTAAACGCAATCTTTGCCAAGGCAATGTCTTTACGCCTTGGCCCCGTGCTGGACCACATGATTCACCCTGACCAGTCCTACACAGTCATGGACCGCCCCATTTACGATAACATCCATTTGGTCCGGGACGTTATTCATTTTTCCCAGAGGACTGGTATGTAGAGTGCCTTCCTGTCTCTTGACCAGGAGAAGGCGTTCGACAGGGTGGGGCACGAGTATTTGCTCGGGACTCTGCGAGCTTTCGGGTTCGGGACGCACTTCGTCGCCCGGATCCAATTATTGTACGCCGCCTCAGATTGTCTGATTAAGGTTAACTGGTCCCTGACGGTGCCCCTTCGCTTTGGGAGAGGGGTGCGTCATGGCTGCCCCTTGTCCGGCCAACTTTATTCTGTGTGTGTGGAGCCTTTCCTGCGCCTCCTGCGGAGGAGGTTGTCGGGGCTGGTTCTGCACGAGCCGGACATGGAGGTGGTCATCCCGGCTTACGCTGATGACGTGCTCCTCATGTTCACTGACCCCGGTGACGTGCAGAGGATGCGAGAGTGCCAGGCTGTGTACTCCGCCGTGTCCTCTACTAGGATCAACTGGGCTAAATGTTCCGGACTCCTGGTCGGTCCGTGGCAGATGGACCCCCTCCCAGAGGAGCTCAGGCCCTGAGTCGGACTGAGTTGGAGTCGGATCAACATCCTCTACTTGGGAGTCCATCTTTGCCCAGCAGAGGAAGCCTGGACGGCGAACTGGCAGGAGCTGGAGACCAAGGTCACCACTCGCCTGGGACGCTGGACAGGACTGCTCCGAGTGCTGTCCCACACGGGTCGTGTTCTCGTCATAAACCAGCTGATCACCTCTATGCTGTGGTATCGGCTGGTCACTTTGGCCCCTCCCCCTGACTTTGTCACACGCATCCAGAGGACCCTGCTTCGGTTCTTCTGGGACAAAGGATTGCACTGGGTCGGTGCGGAGGTCTTGAGTGTCCCGATTGCAGAGGGCGGTTTGGCGCTGGTGTGCCTTCGCACCCAGATTGCGACTTTCCGCCTTCAGACTCTGCAGCAATACCTGTACGCAGGTATCCTCCACACAGGAAAAAGTGATTCATTTGGGTACAGTAATCACTCATGGTAAACGCGAGATCGAGCAAAAGAGAATTGACTCGATCGTCAAATTGCCCCTTCCCGACTTCCGGGTGCGGCGATGACCAACTGAGTCGCACGTTTCGGCAGCTCCCGTTGGAACGGACTTTTGGGCTCTTAATAGGAGCCCCAACGGCAATTTAAACGGCAAAAACACTGTGCGGTAAACCAGAAGGGAATCCCCCCGGACACGCATGGAAAAGGGAGAGGATAGCGGCCGGATTGCGGAGGATCCTCTGGAACAGCGGCAAGGAAGGGAAGCTCAAAGCAAGATGGCGTCGGAAGGTGGCCGTTTGCTATGGGGCCCGGAGCAGCAAGAGTTCCTGCGGCGCTGTGTGGAAGTGCTGAAGAAGGAGTTGAAGAAGGAGCTGTTGGCTCCGATATCACAGGCGATTGAAGGACTAAAAGAGGAGCAGAGGACCCAAGAGCTGGAGCTTCGGGTCGTGAAGGCAAAGACTGCTGAAAACGAAGATGAAATACAGGGCCTGGTGGTGAAGGCAGAAACGCACGAGGCACAGCATAAAAGGTGTGTGGAGAGGTTGGAAGCGCTGGAGAATAATTCGAGGAGGAAGAATTTAAGAGTCCTGGGTCTTCCCGAAGGCGCAGAAGGGGCGGACGTCGGGACATATGTGAGCACGATGCTTCACTCGCTAATGGGATCGGAGGCCCCGACGGGCCCTTTGGAGGTGGCGAGAGCTTATCGAGTTCTGGCGCGAAGACCAAAGGCTGTAGAAATACCTCGAGCTATAGTGGTGAGGTTTCTCCGCTACAATGACAGAGAGACGGTTCTCAGATGGGCGAAGAAAACTCAGAGCTGTAGGTGGGAGAACGCGGTGATCCGCGTATACCAAGATTGGAGTGCAGAGGTGGCGAGGTGGCGAGAAGGAGGGCAAGTTTCAATCGGGCAAAGGCAGTGCTTCACAAAAAGAAGGTCCAGTTTGGAATGTTGCAACCGGCGAGATTGTGGGTTACACACCAAGGGAAGCACCATTACTTTGAGACGGCAGAAGAGGCGTGGACTTTCATTGTGGACGAGAAGCTGGAATAGTCTGGCGAGAGAAAGAGCTTTTGGGACGGGGGACGGGGGCGGGGGGGGGGTGGGGGTGGGGGAATGATTTTTCAATTTGTTAATTTTGTGATCCTGTAACCTTTCTCTCTTCCCCATGTTGGGGGGGGGGGGAGCATGAGGAACTGTGGGCGCCGGTCATTAGGGGAGGGGCCGAGTGGGAAACGCGGGCTTTATTCCCGCGCTATGGTAATTATGGCGGGAACAGGGACGCAGGAAGGAGGGGGCCTCGCACAGTGGGAGCCGAGGATAAGGGGGAAGCCGAGGTCAGCCAGAGTTTGCTGACTTCTGGGAGCAACATGGGGGGTGCTACTACGCTAGAGGGGGATCTAGCGGAGGGGGGGGGGGGTTAACTGGGTTGCTGCTGCTAAGTAGAAGGGGGAGCTGTTATGGGATGGGGTGGTCGAGGCGGGAGGGCACCGTCGGGGGGATATACGGGTACGTGGGAACCGGGTGAGGAGCTGGGTTAAAAAAGGGGATGGCTAATCGACAAGGGGCGGGGGGTAAAGAGCCCCCCAACCCGGCTGATCACGTGGAACATGAGAGGGCTGAACGGGCCGATTAAAAGGGCACGGGTACTCGCACACCTAAAGAAATTAAAGGCAGATGTGCTAATGTTGCAGGAGACGCATCTGAAACTGATAGACCAGGTCAGACTACATAAAGGATCGGTGGGACAGGTGTTTCATTCGGGTTTAGATGCGAAGAATAGGGGGGTGGCTATCTTAGTGGGGAAACGGGTACTGTTTGAGGCAAAGACCATAGTGGCGGATAGTGGGGGTAGATATGTGATGGTGAGTGGCAGATTGCAAGGGGAGGCGGTGGTTCTGGTGAACGTATACGCCCCGAACTGGGATGATGCAAATTTTATGAGGCTTATGTTGGGATGTATCCCGGACCTGGAGGCGGGAAAGTTGGTAATGGGGGGAGACTTCAATACGGTGCTTGATCCAGGGCTGGACCGGTTGAGGTCCGGGACCGGGAGGAGGCCGGCAGCGGCCAGGGTACTCAAGGACTTCATGGAGCAGATGGGAGGGGTAGACCCCTGGAGATTTAGTGGGCCTAGGAGTAAGGAGTTTTCATTTTTCTCCCATGTTCACAAAGTATACTCACGGATAGACTTTTTTGTCTTGGGAAGGGCACTGATTCCGAAGGTGACAGGGACGGAGTATACGGCCATAGCCATTTCGGACCACGCTTCACATTGGGTAGACCTGGAGGTAGGAGAGGAAAAAGAACAGCACCCACTCTGGAGAATGGATATGGGCTTATTGGCGGATGAGGGGGTATGTTTAAGGGTGAGGGGGTGTATTGAAAGGTACTTGGAGCTTAATGACAATGGGGAGGTTCAGGTGGGAGTGGTCTGGGAGGCGTTGAAGGCGGTGGTCAGAGGGGAACTGATATTCATAAGGGCACATAAAGGGAAGCAAGAGGGTAAAGAAAGGGAGCGATTGTTGAAAGAACTTTTGAGGGTGGACAGGCAATATGCAGAGGCACCGGAGGAGGGACTGTACAGGGAAAGACAAAGGTTACATGTGGAGTTTGACCTGCTGACCACGGGTAAGGCAGAGGCACAGTGGAGGAGGGCACAGGGTGTACAGTATGAGTATGGAGAGAAGGCGAGTCGGCTACTGGCCCACCAATTGAGGAAGAGGGGAGCAGCGAGGGAGATAGGTGGGGTGAGAGATGAGGAGGGAGAGATGGAATGGGGAGCGGAGAGAGTGAGGGGTGTTCAAGGCATTCTATGAGAGGTTATATAAGGCTCAGCCCCCGGAAGGGAAGGAGGGAATGAGGTGTTTCCTGGATCAGCTGGAATTCCCGAAGGTGGAGGAGCAGGAGAGGGCGGGACTGGGAGCACAGATTGAGATGGAGGAGGTGGTAAAAGGGATTGGGAGCATGCAAGCGGGGAAGGCCCCGGGACCGGACGGATTCCCGGTGGAATTTTATAGGAAATATATGGACCTATTGGCCCCGCTTTTGACGAGAACCTTTAATGAGGCCAGGGAAAGGGGGCAGTTGCCCCCGACTATGTCGGAGGCGACGATATCGCTCCTTTTGAAGAAGGATAAAGACCCGCTGCAGTGTGGGTCCTACAGGCCCATTTCCCTTTTAAGCGTAGATGCTAAGCTCCTGGCCAAGGTGATGGCGACGAGGATAGAGGACTGTGTCCCGGGGGTGGTCCACGAGGATGAAACTGGGTTCGTTAAGGGGAGACAGCTGAACACGAACATACGGAAGTTGCTCGGGGTAACGATGATGCCCCCACCAGAGGGGGAGACGGAGATAGTGGTGGCGATGGACGCCGAGAAAGCATTTGACAGAGTGGAGTGGGATTATCTGTAGGAGGTGCTGAGGAGATTTGGTTTTGGAGAAGGGTTTATTGGATGGGTACAGCTGCTGTACAGGGCCCCGGTGGCGAGTGTGATCACGAACAGGCAGAGGTCTGACTACTTCCGTCTTCATAGAGGGACGAGGCAGGGGTGTCCCCTGTCTCCGTTACTGTTTGCATTGGCGATTGAGCCCCTGGCCATAGCACTGAGGGGCTCCAGGAAGTGAAGGGGAGTACTCAGGGGAGGAGAAGAACACCGGGTATCTTTGTATACAGATGATTTATTGCTGTATGATGCGGACCCAGTGGAGGGGATGCCTGAGATAATGCAGACACTCAGGGAGTTTGGGGAATTTTCGGGGTACAAATTGAATATGGGGAAGAGTGAGTTGTTTGTGGTGCATCCGGGGGAGCAGAGCAGGGGAATAGATGATTTACCGCTGAGGAAGGTAATAAGAGATTTCAGGTACTTAGGGATTCAGATAGCCAGGAGTTGGGGAACCTTACATAGGCTTAATTTAACAAGATTGGTGGAACAGATGGAGGAGGATTTTAAGAGATGGGACATGGTGCCCCTGTCACTGGTCGATAGGGTGCAGGCGGTCAAAATGGTAGTCCTCCCGAGATTCCTTTTTGTGTTTCAGTTCCTTCCGGTGATGGTCACGAAGGCTTTTTTCAAGAAAATTGAGAAAAGTGTCATGAGTTTTGTGTGGGCCAGGAAGACCCCGAGAGTGAGGAGGGGGTTCTTGCAGCGTAGCAGGGATTAGGGGGGGCTGGCACTACCGAGCCTAAGTGAATACTACTGGGCCGCCAATATCTCAATGGTGTGTAAGTGGATGGGAGAAGGGGAGGGAGCGGTGTGGAAGAGATAGGAGACGGCGTCCTGCAAAGGAACTAGCCTACAAGCACTGGTGACGGCGCCGTTGCCGTTCTCCCCGAAGAAATACACCACAGGTCCAGTGGTGGTGGCAACGCTAAAAATTTTGGGGCAGTGGAGACGACATAGGGGAAGGACGGGAGCCTCGGTGCGGTCCCCAATAAGAAATAATCATAGGTTTGTCCCGGGGAGAATGGATGGGGGATTTGGAGCATGGCAGCGAGCTGTGGTTGTGCAACTGAGAGATCTGTTCGTAGACGGGACGTTTGCGAGTCTGGGAGCGCTGACGGAAAAATATGGGTTGCCCCAAGGGAATGCATTTCGGTACATGCAACTGAGGGCATTTGCGAGGCAACAGGTGAGGGAATTCCCACAGCTCCCGACGCAGGAGATTCAAGATAGAGTGATCTCAGGGACATGGGTGGGGGATGGTAGGGTGTCGGATATATACAAGGAAATGAGGGACGAGGGGGAGATCATGGTGGATGAGCTGAAGGGGAAATGGGAAGAAGAGCTGGGGGAAGAGATTGAGGAGGGGCTGTGGGCTGATGCCCTACGTAGGGTAAACTCGTCATCCTCACGCGCCAGGCTAAGCCTGATACAATTCAAGGTTTTGCACAGGGCGCATATGACCGGAGCAAGGCTCAGTAAATTTTTCGGGGTAGAGGATAGGTGTGGGAGATGCTCGAGAAGCCCATCAAACCACACCCACATGTTTTGGTCATGCCCGGCACTGCAGGGGTTCTGGGTGGGGGTGGCAAAGGTGCTTTTGAAGGTGGTGGGGGTCCAGGTTGAACCAAGCTGGGGGTTGGCTATATTCGGGGTTGCAGAAGAGCCGGGAGTGCAGGAGGCGAGAGAGGCTGATGTCTTGGCCTTTGCGTCCCTAGTAGCCCGGCGAAGGATATTGCTTATGTGGAAGGAAGCCAAACCCCCGGGCGTGGAGACCTGGATAAACGACATGGCAGGGTTTATAAAACTAGAACGGATAAAGTTCGCACTAAGGGGTTCGGCTCAAGAGTTCACCAGGCGGTGGCAACTGTTCATTGACTACCTCGCAGAACGATAAAGGAAATGGGAAGGCAACAGCAGCAACCCAGGGGGAGGGGGGGGGAGGGCTCGGGCAGGTCCTCAGGGGTGTTTTTGTATAGATATTTGTACTTGGTTACGTATATTGGATTGTTTGATTTTATTTCTGGAGAGTTATTATTTTTGTTATAGCAGTTGCCATTCAGTTTATATATTATTTATTTATTTGTTAAAACGGTCACTGTTATATATATTGTTTTATTGTTGTAAAAAGGTAAACCTTTGTATTGTTTTGTTTGACCGAAAAATTTGAATAAAATATTTTTAAAAAAATTTTTTTTTTAAATTGCCCCTTCCCCACACTGTCTCAGCCCTCCGGTCATTTTTAGGACTCGTTGGCTACTGCCGAAGCCATATTGACGGTTTCGCCCCTAAAGCAGCGCCCCTATCCGAACTTCTCAAGAAGCAGGCACCTTGGGAATGGCTTCCACAGCATACGGATGCCGTGGATGCTTTAAAAAGAGCACTCAGCACAGCCCCCGCACTACAGCTCCCAGATCCACATTCCCCGTACGCTATCGAGGTAGCAAGCACCGACCGAACCCTTTCGGCCGTGCTCCTCCAGGAACGCCATGACCAATTACGCCCAGTAGCATACGCCTCACACATGTTAGACCCGTGGAGCAAGGATTTTCTGCCTGTGAAAGGCACCTGCTCGCAGTTTTTTGGGCAGTACAATACTTCGCCTACATTACAGGACTCAACCCCATCACCGTCCTCACAGAACACACCCCGACACAACTATTGTTCGATGGCCGACTTAAGGATGGCACAGTCAGCCAAATCCGTACAGCCCGTTGGACCTTCTTTTACAGGGACGGGACATTACAGTTATTATAACCTGCCTGCTTACCATTGGCTGGGGACTAATGACAATCCCACAATCCTGTGGGAGTATGAGCTTCCCCAATGAGGGGGGTGGAGAAATCATTAGCAGACGCCCTGTATAAATAAAGCTGGCCAGTTTGGAACCAACAGGAAGGAGTAAGCAGCAAGCGAAGTTGCTGCTGCTGTTGTATATATATGTTATTGTAAATAAATGTTATTTCTTTGTATCCTTAAAACTCGTGCTGGATTCTTCGTGGCCCTCACAAAACTGGCGACGAGGTTTAAAGTGAATAGTTGCCTACACTGCTGAAGCCACCTCCCTGGATTTTTGTTGGATACAGGTTGGAAGCTGTTTTCTATTAGACCATGCCCCTGTACGGGCGTTTGGATGCTTTTGATGCTGCGCTGGAAAGCTGGAGCCAGTACGCACAACGGATGCGTTACTATTTCCGGGCAAACAATATCACCGAAAACGAGCACCAAGTGGTCATATTGCTCACTGCCTGCAGCCCGCATACGTTTGGGGTGATTAGGAGCCTTACGTACCCAGCTGCGCCGGACACCAAAACGTCTGATGAACTTGCGAATTTAGTGGGGCAACATTTTAATCCAACCCCGTCCACGATAGTCCAACGTTACCGGTTTAATACCGCTGAGAGGACCCCAGAAGAATCCCTTGCCGACTTTCTATCCAGGCTACGTAGGATTGCGGAGTACTGTGACTATGGTGAGACCTTGTCAGAAATGTTACGCGACCGTTTGGTTTGCGGTATTAACAATGCGGCCACTCAGAGAAAGTTGTTAGCTGAGCCAACATTGACTTTTCAACAGGCCATTCAAATGGTATTGTCCCGAGAGAGCGCAGAACGAGGAGTGCAGGAGCTACAGGGAATGGAGGTGCATGCCTTGGGGCGCCACCCCTTCCGTCCGAAAACATCCCCCCGAACTCCTGCGGTACCTTGGGCGAGGCGACGTCCGAATGGACGCCAGTGGCCGTCGGTCATTCCTCCCCGAAGGGAGCCTTCTCCAGAACCAATGGATGAGGAACCATGTCCGTATCAGACTTGTAGGCGCCGACCCCGTCGCGGACACCGGTCCTGAGGGCGCCAGAGGCGCTGTCGTTCCGACCGAAACTGGGACCAGCCCAGGGGCCGTACCTTCCATGTGGATGAACCTGCGGCAACTACTCCTGAGGATGTGGAGACGGAGGACGACTGCCTGCAGCTGCATTGTGGGGCAGCTCCCCGTGTGGCCCCCATTAAGGTGACAGTGCGGGTCAATGGTCACCCGCTTGAGATGGAGATGGACACTGGCGCAGCGGTCTCCGTGATCGCCCAGAGGACATTCGACTGCATCAAGCAGGGTATACAGACCCTTACATTAACCGACACACAGGCCAGGTTGGCCACCTACACGGGGGAACCATTGGACATTGCAGGAACTACGATGACCCCTGTTGTTTATGGACGCCAGGAGGGGCGTTACCCACTTATCGTGGTGCGCGGCCATGGGCCCAACCTGTTAGGTCGGGATTGGTTGCGCCATTTGCGGTTGCAGTGGCAGCACATCCTCCAAACAGTTTCTGGAGGGTTGACTGAGGTGCTAGGACGATACCCAGATGTATTCCAGCCCGGGAAAATAAAAGGGACGTATCCAAGTCGAACCAGGAGCCACGTCGCACTATTTCCGGGCGCGCCCGGTGCCTTACGCCTTGTTCAAGAAGGTAGAAGGGCAACTCATTCGTTTGGAGACTTTGGGTATCATCAGGCCCGTCCGTTTCGCTGACTGGGCAGCACCAATTGTACCTGTAATGAAGCCAGGCGCCACAGTTTGCTTGTGCGGTGACTATAAACTTACAGTGAATACGGCTTCCCGACTCGACCGATATCCAATGCCTCGCATAGAGGATCTCTACGCGAAGCTTGCAGGTGGACTCTCGTTCACAAAATTAGATATGAGTTACGCCTACCTACAATTGGAGCTGGACACTGCCTCCCGACCATATGTAACGATTAATACACACCGGGGCCTGTATGAATATACACGTTTGCCCTTTGGAATATCCTCTGCCTGCGCTATTTTTCAACACGTTATGGAGGGCATTTTGAGAGGTTTACCGCGTGACGCTGTCTACTTAGATGACGTTTTGATTACAGGGATGTCGGAGCAGGAAGATTTGGAAAATCTGGAGGCTGTCCTTAGACGCTTTTCGGAGGCTGGAGGCTGTTTAGGTCGCACAAAGTGCGTATTTCAGGCAAAGGAAGTAGTCTACCTAGGTTATCGGGTGGACCGCGAAGGTTTGCACCCCGTCGCAGCGAAGGTGCGCGCGATTCAACAGGCCCCCGCCCCGACTGACACGGCCTCGTAAACTATTACGGGAAGTTCCTCCCCAATCTGGCAACTACGCTGGCCCCGTTGAACCTTCTGCTAAAGAAAAATCACACCTGGGTTTGGGGTCAGCCGCAAGAAACCGCTTTCCGGCGGCTAAAGCAACAATTGCCGTCGACTGGGTTACTAACCCACTATGATCCTGGAAAGCCTTTGCTCGTCACATGTGATGCATCCCCGTATGGTATTGGGCACGTCCTGTCCCACAAGATGGAGAACGGGGCCTAGCGGCCGATAGCTTTCGCCTCCCGCACATTGAATGCAGCGGAAAAAAAGTACGCGCAGATCGAGAAGGAGGGCCTGGCAGTGGTTTTTTGCGGTGAAACGCTTCCACCAGTACGTGTATGGCCGCCACTTCACTATCGTGACTGATCATAAGCCTCTGCTGGGAGTTTTCAGAGAGGATAAGCCAATATCGCCCATTGCTTCCGCACGGATCCAGCGCTGGGCTTTGTTGCTCGCTGCATACGAGTATTCTCTGGAGCACAAACCAGGAACGTAGATAGTGAATGCCGACGCACTGAGCCGATTGCCTTTATCGACCGGCCCCATGTCGACCCCCACGACCGGTGAGGTGGTTGCAACCCTAAATTTTATGGACACCTTGCCTGTCACGGCATCACAGATCCATGAGTGGACCCAGACGGAGCCAGTCCTGTCAAAGGTTCGGCACATAGTCCTGTATGGTGGGCAGCATAGAAAGCTCCCAGGCGAGTTGCGGGCATTTTCCTCCAAGCTGTCAGAATTCAGCGTGGAAGACGGCATCCTCTTGTGGGGGACGCGTGTGATTGTCCTGGAAAAAGGACAGGAGCTAATACTAAGAGACATGGACAATGGGCATCCGGGTGTGATCAAAATGAAAATGTTGGCCCAGAGTTATGTCTGGTGGCCAGGCCTCGACACCGACATTGAGAAGGTGGTCCAAAACTGCTCCATTTGCCAGGAGCATCAGTAGCTTCCGCCGGCCGCGCCCCTACATCACTGGGAATGGCCAGGGCGGCCTTGGGCGCACTTGCATGCGGATTTCGCAGGCCCTTTTCAAGCATCCATGTTCCTTCTATTAACCGATGCCCAGTCTAAATGGCTAGAGGTGCATAATATGCTAGGCACAACGTCCTGCGCAACAATTGAGAAGATGCGTTTGGCGTTCAGTACGCATGGCCTCCCCAAGGATCTGGTCATGGATAACGGCACTCCATTCACAAGTGAGGAGTTTGCGAGGTTCATGAAGATGAACAGCAAACACCATATCCGCACTGCCCCTTACCACCCGGCTTCAAATGGGTTGGCGGAGACAGTGCAGACATTCAAAAGAGGCCTAAAGAAGCAGTCTTCCGGGTCAATGGACACGAAACTGGCTCGCTTTTTGTTTTCGTATAGGACCACCCCCCATGCGGTGACTGGGGTAGCTCCCGCAGAACTCCTAATGGGCCGGAGACTTCGCACCCACCTTAGCATTGTTTTCCCGGACATTGGTGCAAAGGTACGCCGCACACAAGAACGGCAGGGACACGGGGCGTCATTCTCCGACCCCCCAGCGGGTCGGAGAATGGCCGTTGGCCGCCGTGAATCCCGCCCCCACCGGTTGCTGAAGTCTCCGAAGGGAGAAAAGTCGGCGGGGCGTTAATGGCGCCTCAGACGTCGGAGAATGGCACGGGTGTGCGCAAGGCAGCCGATTTTGGACCTGCCGATATTCTCCCTTCCGGATGGGCCGAAGTCCCGTCGACGTGATGACCGGTCAAATCGACGTAAATCAAACCTCCTTTTTCATCGGCGTGACCCGGTGCTCCAGGTTCACGCCGACCAGCGTGGAGGTGAGTGACAGCCTGGGGGGTTGGCCGCTGGGCAGGCGATGGCGTGGCCGCAGTCTGAATGTGTGGGGAGAGGTGTGTCTAGGGTTGTGTGTGTGTGTGTGTGTGCGGCGGGGAGGGTGGTTAGAGTGGGCTGGGCTCCGGGGGAGCGCCGGGAGGGGGGTCCGTGCCGGGGAGGAGGATGGGGGGTCCGTGCCGGGGAGGAGGATGGGGGGTCCGTGCCGGGGAGGGGATGGGGGGGTCCATGCCGGGGAGGGGGACGGGGGGGTCCGTGCCGGGGAGGGGGTTGGGGGGGTTCGTGCCGGGGAGGAGGATGGGAGGTCCGTGCCGGGGAAGGGGATGGGGGGTCCATGCCGGGGAGGGGGAGGGGGGGGGGTCCGTGCCGGGGAGGGGGATGGGAGGTCCGTGCCGGGGAGGGGGATGGGGGGTCCGTGCCGGGGAGGGGGATGGGGGGGGTGGGTCCGTGCCGGGGATGGGGAAGGGGGATGGGGGGGTCTGTGCCGGGGAGGAGGATGGGAGGTCCGTGCCGGGGAGGGGGATGGGGGGTCCGTGCCGGGGAGGGGGATGGGGGCAGGTCCGTGCCAGGGATGGGGATGGGGATGGGGGGGTCCGTGCCGGGGAGGAGGATGGGGGGGTCCGTGCCGGGGAAGAGGATGGGAGGTCGATGCCGGGGATGGGGATGGGGGGGGGGGGGGGGGGGGGGTCCGTGCCGGGAAGGGGGATGGGGGGGTCCGTGCCGGGGAGGGGGATGGGAGGGTCCGTGCCGGGGAGGGGGATGGGGGGGTCCATGCCGGGGAGGGGGATGGGGGGGTTCGTGCCGGGGAGGAGGATGGGGGGGGGGTCCGTGCCGGGGAGGGGGATGGGGGGGCAAGTGAGTTGGTCCACCTGGCCAGGTGCCAGCCTCCAACAGTTGGACCCATGCCGTCCATGCCACCTGGCTGGGGGGAAGGAGGGGATATGGGCAATGATGTCATGTCGTCGTTCCCCCCCCACCAGGCTGTCATGTTTTCCGATCATCCAGTGATGTTGGCCGCCGTGGCGGCAGCCGCTAATGTCTATGTTGCCCTGGATGAGGAGGAGGAGGAGGAGCGTGCCAGAGAGGCGGCGCAGGCTGCCGCAGAGGGGCAGGCGGGAGCCGCCCAGCTGGAGGGACACCTGACCGACAGGACGAGGAGGGGGAGGAGGACGTCGCGGCCCCACGGCAACGGAGGCACCCGAGGGCGCCCCGTGTGTACCGGCCCCGTCAGTCATACCAGGACCTCACGGACCGGGAATGCAGGAGGAGACTCCGGATGAGGCGGGAAACCGTGGCACACATCTGCCACCTGCTGGCACACCTGTCACCGCGTGGCACTAGCGGGGGACACCCTCTCCCCGTGTTCGTCAAGGTTACGGTGGCCCTGAACCTTTATGCAACGGGGTCATTCCAGGCACTGAGTGGGGATCTGTCCAGCATATCGCAGACATCGGTGCACCGGTGCATCCGGGCAGCGACAGATGCCCTATATGCCATGGTGCACCGCTACATCCGCTTCCCTGTGGACCGTGCCAGCCAAGATGCCCGGGCCGTGGGCTTCTCTGCCGTGGCCGGGTTCCCCATGGTCCAGGGCGCGATTGATGGGATGCACGTCGCCGTGCGGCCACCTGCAGATAACAGGGCCGTGTTCACCAATAGGAAGGGGACCTATTCGATGAACATACAGGTGGTCTGCGACCACTGCATGATGATCCTGCACGTCTGCGCCCGTTACCCAGGCAGTGTACACGACTCATACGTGTTGTCGCGGTCATCCATCCCCGGCATGTACGAGGGACGCCATCCCCGGCTGAGGGGCTGGTTGCTGGGCGACAGGGGCTACCCATTGCGATCATGGCTGATGACGCCTAAACAGAGGCCACACAATGAGACGGAGAACCGCTACATTGATGCCCATGTAGCGACAAGGGGAGTGATAGAGCGGTGCTTTGGCATGCTGAAGATGCGTTTCAGGTGCCTGGACCTCTCTGGGGCCGCCCTCCAGTATTGGTCAGATAGGGTCGGCCGCATCATTGTGGTGTGCTGCGTCCTGCACAACATAGCCCAACAGAGGGGCGATGTGCCGCAGGCAGAGGAGGGCGGAGTGGAGGAGCAGCAGGTAGAGGCGCAGTCCTCCCCAGATGAGGGGGATGGGGGCAATGGTCAGGGCAGACGGGCTCGACACAGGCGGGTGGCTGTCCACCGTTACCGGCTGGCCCAGCGGGCACGGGGCAGACTGATAGCCGCCCGCTTCACTGACTAGATGGGCGTGGGACTCGGGTAGTGTGGCCACAGACCGCACACCGTGGCAACAGCCGACCACCCACACCCACACGGGAATTTGAAAAAGCGCGGGAGCTGCGAGGCAGAGGGGACCGTTTAAAAGGTCGCTGCCTGGGTGAGGTAAGTACTGATTAACTACTTACTTACCTTGCAGGTCAGCTGTTTAGTTCGGGAGAGAGAGCCGGGACCTTAGAAACAGCGCGGGAATTTGAAAAAGCGCGGGAGCTGCGAGGCAGAGGGGACCGTTTAAAAGGTCGCTGCCTGGGGTGAGGTAAGTACTGATTAACAACTTACTTACCTTGCAGGCCCAGTCCATTTCAGCAGGAGCGGAGCAGGCTAGTCCATTTCAGGGGGGCAGTGAGGAAGTGATTTCTGGGAGGTAAGTCTCTCCTTTAAATTTTTTTTTATTTTTTTAAATTTTAGTGTTGAAGGTGGGAACAGGAAGTCGACCCGCGGACTTCTGGGAAGACCCTCACCAATAAATTCTGGTGGAGAGGAAACCCGAGACACTATACATGTAGTGTCTCCCACCCGCCCTCCTCCTCTAACCTAATAATAAAACCCATTGGTGTGAGGTAAGTACCATATTTTATTATTGTTATTAATATTTTTTTTTGTTTTTAAAATTTAATTTAGTTGGTAGCCAGATCTTGGTCGAAAGTTAGAGGGATGGCAGGGAAGGGAGTGCAATGTTCCTCCTGCAGGATGTTTAAGGTGAGGGATGCCGTTAGTGTCCCTGCTGATTTTACCTGCAGGAAGTGCTGCCATCTCCAGCTCCTCCAAGACCGAGTTAGGGAACTGGAGCTGGTGTTGGAAGAACTTCGGATCATTCGGGAGGCAGAGGGGGTCATAGATAGCAGCTTCAGGGAATTAGTTACACCATAGATTGGAGATAGATGGGTAACTGTAAGAGGGACTGGGAAAAAGCAGTCAGTGCAGGGATCCCCTGCGGTCGTTCCCCTGAGAAACAAGTATACCGCTTTGGATACTTGTGGGGGGGACGACTTACCAGGGGTAAGCCATGGGGTACGGGCCTCTGGCACGGAGTCTGTCCCTGTTGCTCAGAAGGGAAGGGGGGAGAGGAGCAGAGCATTAGTAATTGGGGACTCGATAGTCAGGGGCACAGATAGGAGATTTTGTGGGAGCGTGCGAGACTCACGTTTGGTATGTTGCCTCCCAGGTGCAAGGGTACGTGATGTCTCGGATCGTGTTTTCCGGGTCCTTAAGGGGGAGGGGGAGCAGCCCCAAGTCGTGGTCCACATTGGCACTAACGACATAGGTAGGAAAGGGGATAAGGATGTCAGGCAGGCTTTCAGGGAGCTAGGATGGAAGCTCAGAACTAGAACAAACAGAGTTGTTATCTCTGGGTTGTTGCCCGTGCCACGTGATAGTGAGATGAGGAATAGGGAGAGAGAGCAATTAAACACGTGGCTACAGGGATGGTGCAGGCGGGAGGGATTCAGATTTCTGGATAACTGGGGCTCTTTCTGGGGAAGGTGGGACCTCTACAGACAGGATGGTCTACATCTGAACCTGAGGGGCACAAATATCCTGGGGGGGAGATTTGTTAGTGCTCTTTGGGGGGGTTTAAACTAATGCAGCAGGGGCATGGGAACCTGGATTGTAGTTTTAGGGTAAGGGAGAATGAGAGTATAGAGGTCAGGAGCACAGATTTGACGTCGCAGGAGGGGGCCAGTGTTCAGGTAGGCGGTTTGAAGTGTGTCTACTTCAATGCCAGGAGTATACGAAATAAGGTAGGGGAACTGGCAGCATGGGTTGGTACCTGGGACTTCGATGTTGTGGCCATTTCGGAGACATGGATAGAGCAGGGACAGGAATGGATGTTGCAGGTTCCGGGGTTTAGGTGTTTTAGTAAGCTCAGAGAAGGAGGCAAAAGAGGGGGAGGGGACTAGCCACGCTGCTAGTCAAGAGCAGTATTACGGTGGCGGAGAGGATGCTAGATGGGGACTCATCTTCCGAGGTAGTATGGGCTGAGGTTAGAAACATGAAAGGAGAGGTCACACTGTTGGGAGTCTTCTATAGGCCTCCAAATAGTTCTAGGGATGTAGAGGAAAGGATGGCGAGGATGATCCTGGATAAGAGCGAAAGTAACAGGGTAGTTATTATGGGAGACTTTAACTTTCCAAATATTGACTGGAAAAGATATAGTTCGAGTACATTAGATGGGTCGTTTTTTGTACAGTGTGTGCAGGAGGGTTTCCTGACACAGTTTGTTGACAGGCCAACAAGAGGCGAGGCCACATTGGATTTGGTTTTGGGTAATGAACCAGGCCAGGTGTTGGATTTGGAGGTAGGTGAGCACTTTGGGGACAGTGACCATAATTCGGTGACGTTTACGTTAAGGATGGAAAGGGATAAGTATACACCGCAGGGCAAGAGTTATAGCTGGGGGAAGGGAAATTATGATGCCATTAGACGTGACTTGGGGGGGATAAGGTGGAGAAGTAGGCTGCAAGTGTTGGACACACTGGATAAGTGGAGCTTGTTCAAGGATCAGCTACTGCGTGTTCTTGATAAGTATGTACCGGTCAAGCAGGGAGGAAGGTGCCGAGCGAGGGAACCGTGGTTTACCAAAGAAGTGGAATCTCTTGTTAAGGAGGCCTATGTGAAGATGAGGTGTGAAGTTTCAGTTGGGGCGATGGATGAGCAGAAGGATCTAGGTGTCCATGTACATAGATCCCTGAAAGTTGCCACCCAGGTTGATAGGGTTGTGAAGAAGGCCTATGGAGTGTTGGCCTTTATTGGTAGAGGGATTGAGTTCCGGAGTCAATTACAAGGTAGCGAGGAAGGATCTAAAGAGAGAGCTAAGACGAGCAAGGAGGGGACATGAGAAGTATTTGGCAGGAAGGATCAAGGAAAACCCAAAAGCTTTCTATAGGTATGTCAGGATTAAGCGAATGACGAGGGAAAGAGTAGGACCAGTCAAGGACAGGGATGGGAAGTTGTGTGTCGAGTCTGAAGAGATAGGCGAGATACTAAATGAATATTTTTCGTCAGTATTCACTCAGGAAAAAGACAATGTTGTGGAGGAGAATGCTGAGCTCCAGGTGAATAGATTAGATGGCATTGAGGTACGTAGGGAAGAGGTGTTGGCAATTCTGGACAGGCTGAAAATAGATAAGTCCCCGGGACCTGATGGGATTTATCCTAGGATTCTCTGGGAGGCCAGGGAAGAGATTGCTGGACCATTGGCTTTGATTTTTATGTCATCATTGGCTACAGGAATAGTGCCAGAGGACTGGAGGATAGCAAATGTGGTCCCTTTGTTCAAAAGGGGAGCAGAGACAACCCCGGCAACTATAGACCAGTGAGCCTCACGTCTGTAGTGGGTAAAGTCTTGGAGGGGATTATAAGAGACAAGATTTGTAATCATCTAGATAGGAATAATATGATCAGGGATAGTCAGCATGGCTTTGTGAAGGGTAGGTCATGCCTCACAAACCTTATCGAGTTCTTTGAGAAGGTGACTGAACAGGTAGATGAGGGTAGAGCAGTTGATGTGGTGTATATGGATTTCAGTAAAGCGTTTGATAAGGTTCCCCACGGTAGACTATTGCAGAAAATACGGAGGCTGGGGATTGAGGGTGATTTAGAGATGTGGATCAGAAATTGGCTAGCTGAAAGAAGACAGAGGGTGGTGGTTGATGGGAAATGTTCAGAATGGAGTACAGTCACAAGTGGCGTACCACAAGGATCTGTTCTGGGGCCGTTGCTGTTTGTCATTTTTATCAATGACCTAGAGGAAGGCGCAGAAGGGTGGGTGAGTAAATTTGCAGACGATACTAAAGTCGGTGGTGTTGTCGATAGTGTGGAAGGATGTAGCAGGTTACAGAGGGATATAGATAAGCTGCAGAGCTGGGCTGAGAGGTGGCAAATGGAGTTTAATGTAGAGAAGTGTGAGGTGATTCACTTTGGAAGGAATAACAGGAATGCGGAATATTTGGCTAATGGTAAAGTTCTTGAAAGTGTGGATAAGCAGAGGGATCTAGGTGTCCATGTACATAGATCCCTGAAAGTTGCCACCCAGGTTGATAGGGTTGTGAAGAAGGCCTATGGAGTGTTGGCCTTTATTGGTAGAGGGATTGAGTTCCGGAGTCAGGAGGTCATGTTGCAGCTGTCCATAACTCTGGTACGGCCGCATTTGGAGTATTGCGTACAGTTCTGGTCACCGCATTATAGGAAGGACGTGGAGGCTTTGGAGCGGGTGCAGAGGAGATTTACCAGGATGTTGCCTGGTATGGAGGGAAAATCTTTTGAGGAAAGGCTGATGGACTCGAGGTTGTTTTCGTTGGAGAGAAGAAGGTTAAGAGGAGACTTAATAGAGGCATAAGAGATGGAAATGGCTGGCGCGAGGGGACATAGCTTTAAACTGAGGGGTAATAGATATAGGACAGAGGTCAGAGGTAGGTTCTTTACGCAAAGAGTGGTGAGGCCGTGGAATGCCCTACCGGCAACAGTAGTGAACTCGCCAACATTGAGGGCATTTAAAAGTTTATTGGATAAACATATGGATGATAATGGTATAGTGTAGGTTAGATGGCTTTTGTTTCGGTGCAACATCGTGGGCCGAAGGGCCTGTACTGCGCTGTATGTTCTATGTTCTATCCCCCACCCATCCACCCACCCAGCACCCTCACCCCCTTCCCCAACCCCACCCACCCCACCCGCATGCACACCACCCCCCCCATTGCCGATCCACCTGCGGCACAATGGCCGGGCTCACACAGTTGCGGGTGGACGCGTGTCTATTGCAGGCCATGGAGGATGATGACAACCTGCCCTGCGATGAGCTCCTGGCTCCACATCGTTGGACTATGTCTGACCCATGGCCCCAGTACCACCATCCACCCGGACCATCCCTGCATGCGGCTGTGACACTGCAGCGCACGGTCCCGTCCTCTGCCCGGGGGGATGTTGATGGCGGCCCAGGGGGAAGGGGGCAGACTCACCTGGGGCTGAGGTAAGACCACCCCTCACACACACACTTGCGCTCAACGTACATGACACCCCCGCACGCTTTGGACAGAGCACAAAGGCAGCTTCTGTAGGTGTAACATTGACTTTGATAACCAAAGGAGTTCATGCACGTGCCCTAGCCCCTAAAACTCATCTGTGCCCTGCACCCATGCCAACTCACTCAGTGTCTAATTGTTTGGCCTTACGGGCCCTTTGACTACGTCTACGTGGTTCCCCAGACGGTACAGCAGAACTGGAGGTGGACTCCTGTGATTCCTGCCCTCTGACACAGGATCCCTTTGGCGGCCATTTCCTGGGGCGTCCTGGTCTAGATGGGCCAGGCTGCAGCCCGGGCGACTGGGATGGCGAGCGGCCAGCCTGTCCTGCCCGTTGCCCACCCGATGCACCTGGGACGGAAGGGGGGTGGAGTCCGAGGTGTCGGGGTGTTCCGGGACCTCCCCTACAGGGGGAGCCGGGACGGACCACACCACCTCCTCCTCCCTCGGGGTGCCCGATGGCCCCCAGGCCTCTACATGGGTGGGGGATGCGAACGGACTGGCCATCCGACGCCCCCCCGACATCTGGCGCTGCCAGTCCTGGAGGCCCGTGCTGGTATCGACAGGGGTCTGCAGGTTTGCAGCCATGGAGCCCAGGGGGTTGGCAAACCCTGTCTGTGACTGTGCGACGCCGGCTTGCACATGGCCACTGGCGCCGATGCCCTCAGCGATGGCCTGCTGAGACTGGGCCATGGCCTGCAGAGACTGGGCCATGGCCTGCAGAGGCTGGGCTATGGCCTGCTGAGACTGGGCCATGGCGTTGAGCGCCTCTGCCATCTGGCGCTGGCACTGGCTCATGGCCTCCTGTGAGAGGGCAGCCATATCCTGCGCCACAGACGCCGCCTGCACGGAAAGCCCCAGGCCTCGCAAACCGTTCCCCATGTCTGACACTGTCGCACCCATTGCCTCCACCGCGGACGCCACCCGTGCGGTGTCGGCCTGGGTGGCACGCATGACCGGCACCACTCCCAGCTTCTGGACGCGGGTGGACTCCTCCACCTGCGACTGCAGCCGCCGCAAGCTGGCCGTCACCCTCTTCGCTCGTCTCCGGGTCGGTGGTTGCATCGGATCTATGTGTGGGTGTGGTAACTGCAGGAACCCGGGATCCATCTGGGCGGCAGATGTTCGCTTGGGCTGGGCTGCCCTCCGACCGCCCGGCCCCTCTGCTGCTCCTACCTCCACCTGCTGTACCGGGACGGCTGTGTTGTGCGCACCAGTGAGTGTACCAGACGCCTCATCACTAAAGTGCCCAACCGAGGTGAGTGTTTCTGCGATGGTGGAGGGTGTTGGTGACAGCAGTGGCGTTGTGTCGTGCTCTTCGTCTCACTCTGAGTCCATGGCATTTTGGGGTGGGGGTCCGTCTCCACCCATCCACTCTGAGTCACTGTCCGGTATTTCGTCTTCCTGGGTAGGGGTTTCCCGGGTAGGGGTGTCCCGGGTAGGGGTGTCCCGGGTAGTGGTGTCCCGGGTAGTGGTGTCCTGGGTAGTGGTGACCTGGGTAGTGGTGTCCTGGCGCGGCTGTGATGGGGGCCTGTGGCTGCCCCTCTCGTCGCTGGGTGGCACACGCCTGCGTCGTCGCACCCGCACGTGACGGGGGCGTCGTCTCCCTGTTGCTCCAGGTCTCTCCGTCTCCCGTGGTCTCCAAGGGACATCCTGCGGGCGTCGCATGCCGGAGGGTCCGGGTCTCTCGGTCTCCCGTGGTGTGCGAGGGGCATCCTGTGGGCGTCGCATGCCGGAGGGTCCGGGTTTCTCCGTCTCCCGTGGTGTGCGAGGGGCATCCTGCGGGCGTCGCATGCCGGAGGGTCCGGGTCTCTCCGTCTCCCGTGGCCTCCGAGGGGCATCCTGCGGGCGGTCTACATCTGCGGGGATGGGTGCCTCGACGTTTGCTCCTGCGATACACAATGAAGCATGCATGGTTAGACACGCAGGCAGTGATCAGGTGATATGGGGGAGGGGGATATAGGGGAGGGGGGATATGGGGACGGGCTGTCGGTGGCTCACTTGCTAGTACGCCCCTGACCTCTGCATCAGCAACCTCCTGGTCCTCAGGTCCGCCAGCCAGTTCCAGGGCCCTTTCCTCGTGTTCAGTCAGTGGCCTCTCATCAGCGGGGCCTCCTCCAGTCCTCACATGCTCCCTATTGTTGTATGCTCGCTTCTCCTGTGGCGGGGGGTGGGGGGGGGGGGGGGTGACAGGGGTAAAAGGCAACAGTGTTAGGCAGGTATATGAATGCACGCCATCGGTTGCGCGTGCATTGCAGAGGTTAAGGTTTAGGGCTGGATTCACTTGGGGATATGGGGGATATGGGGGAGGGGGGGATATGGGGAGGGGGGATATGTGGGAGGGGGGATATGGGGGAGGGAGGATATGGGGGAGGGGGATATGGGGGAGGGGGGGATATGGGGGAGGGGGGATATGGATATCGGGCGGGGGGGGGGGGGGGGGGAGGCTCACCCTGCCTGCTCTGACGAGGTCGTTCACCTTCTTGTGGCACTGGGTGCCTGTCTGTGGTGTCAGGGCTGCAGCGGTGACGGCCTCTGCCACCTCCCTCCACAGACGCCGGCTGTGGCGTGGGGCAATTCTGCGGCCGTGCCCAGGATACAGGGCCTCCCTCCTCTGCTCCACTGCATCCAGGAGCGCCTCCACATCCCGTGACTGGAACCTCGGGGCTGAGCGGCGGCCAGCCATCCAGTCGGGTGTTCCGGTCGGGTGTTCCGGTCGGGTCCCCACCCGACCGGGAGCAGCGCGTCCTTATGAGCCGTCACGCCGTGCGGCGTGTATGACGCTGCACGGCGTGAACCACGTGCGCAAGCGCGGATCCCGTCACGTCGCTGCTAGCCCATTTCGGGCCGGAGACTTTTCAACCATTTTTCCGGCGTGACGCAAGTCGGATTTGCGCCGTTTTTTGCGCCGATCGGCAGACTTTGCGCCGATAACGGAGAATTTCGCCCATGGTTTTTCACGGCATCGGCCGATTCGGCAGTTTGCGACCGGTGACCCCAGTGTTCGTTCGGAATTTTGCTGGTGGTGCCCAGTGGGTCCCAGGCGTAATCTTTCACCAAACGGGCCCTATATCTTACCAGGGTCCAGGGTCGTCTCCAGCGCAAACATGTAGACCACGTTCGGTCCAGAAGACTATCCCTTCCAAAGATTCCCCTCCCCCGGAGCTCATTTCTACAGCCACAGAGACCAGAGACAATGGAAAGTAGTCCTCACAATCTTCCTCTGGTGCCTCACTCAAAGCCTGCGCAGGTCATTACAAAACCGCATGGAGATAGAGACGCCGAGATGACGGAGGCAGCAGACTCTGACTCCGAGATGGAGACACAGGACGCCACAGAGGGGGAATCCTCGGGCCCACGGGCCGTGCATGTACAACCGTTATGCCGTTCATCATGGAAGCGCCGTTCTCCGTCCCGTTACACGCCACCCGATCCAGCGCCTCGTGCAAATGGTGTCCGGCATGCGGCAAAGCGAGTCCGACGCCCTCCTTCGCCAGGGTCTTCGGTGGAGTCCTTGGACTTCGGGGGGAGGAATGTTATAACCTGCCTGCTTACCATTGGCTGGGGACTAATGACAATCCCACAATCCTGTGGGAGTATGAGCTTCCCCAATGAGGGGGGCGGAGAAACCATTAGCAGACTCCCTGTATAAATAAAGCTGGCCAGTTTGGAACCAGCAGGAAGGAGTGAGCAGCAAACAAAGTTGCTGCTGCTGTTGTATATATATGTTATTGTAAATAAATGTTATTTCTTTGTATCCGTAAAACTCGTGCTGGATTCTTCGTGGCCCTCACAAAAACAGTAAAAAGAACCAAGACCCACACCTTCCTTGCCGATAATTTGCAGTATGCAGGCACCCCTCATGAGTGTGAGATCATCACCACAAAACAGAACACACGCCCATTTATACCCAAAACACCTCCCAGAGATCCAAGCCCACAGACACATGCGCACCCCTGAAGATTTATGTGGATGGATCCTCCACAGTGCTAAATGGAAAGAGAATTATCGGTTGCGGTATTTACGTAGAGGACGCGCAGGGACGCGCCCTAGATGAGATTTCATTGAAGTTGCCAGGACACTTAGGCTCGCAGGCAGCAGAGCTGGCAGCAATCGCTTATATTGTAGACCACCCAGACTCGTTCCCGACCCCAGCAGACATCTATTTGGACAGCTTGTATATCTGCAATAGTTTGACGGAATTCCTACCCCTGTGGGAAACGAGAGGATTTGTTTCCGCGGACGGTAAACCCTGACCCTCAGCCCCATTACTCCGCCATATCTTAGAGACAACGAAGGATAGGAAATATGGAATAATTCACAGTCATCACCGTTCTTCCCCCCCGGTAACGTTAAAGCAGACGCCCTAGCGAAGGCAGGCTCCAGGCATGGTTATTTTTGAACCCCCCCGAAAGCACCCCAGTACACGCGGTTCAGGTCTCACAGACCAACATTCAGGATCTAGCGAAGGCCCAGAAAGAGGACGAGAAACTCAGGGAAGTTTTAAAGGGTACCTTCCCAGCCCCGTATGATAAATACAAGAATGCAATAACCACACATGACGGTGTGATTTTAAAGGATGGCATTTATATAGTTCCCAGCCAGGACAGGAACCAGATCATTTGTCAGTTCCATGACAATCATGGACACCAAGATATTGAACCCACCCTAGCCCACCTCACACCACTCTGTTGGTGGCCTGATTTAAAAGCCGATGTTACACACTACATAGAGAATTGCTTGATCTGTGCCCAGAACAATCCGGACAGATATGCGAAAAAGGTTCAACGAGTCGATTTCGGTGGCGTGAGAGCAGCTGGTTAGTCAGTTTCAGCGGGAGCATTGCGGAAGGAGGGTGCTGGGAGGTAAGTCAACCTTTAAAAGCACTTCTCTTTGCAGGGGCAGGCCAGTCGATTTCGGTGGCGTGAGAGCAGCTGGTTAGTCAGTTTCAGCGGGAGCATTGCGGAAGGAGGATGCTGGGAGGTAAGTCAACCTTTAAAAGCACTTCTCTTTGCAGGGGCAGGCCAGTCGATTTCGGCGGCGTGAGAGCAGCTGGTGAGTGGTGAGTCAGTTTCAGCAGGAGCTGAGACTTTTTCTCTTTTCTTTAAATTAGTTTTTTAGGCGGGATCAGGAAGTCGACCCGCGGACGTCTGGGAAGACCCTCACCAATAAATTCTGGTGGAGAGGAAACCCGAGACACTACACGTGTAGTGTCTCCCACCCGCCCTCCTCCTCTAACCTAATAATAAAACCCATTGGTCTGAGGTAAGTACCATATTTTTATTATATTATTATTATTTTTTATAAAAATTTAATTTAGTTGTTAGCTAGATCTTGGTAGAAAGTTAGAGGAATGGCAGGGAAGGGAGTACAATGTTCCTCCTGCAGGATGTTTGAGGTGAGGGATGCAGTTAGTGTCCCTGCTGATTTTACCTGCAGGAAGTGCTGCCATCTCCAGCTCCTCCAAGACCGAGTTAGGGAACTGGAGCTGGAGTTGGAAGAACTTCGGATCATTCGGGAGGCAGAAGGGGTCATAGATAGCAGCTTCAGGGAATTAGTTACACCAAAGATTGGAGATAGGTGGGTAACTGTAAGAGGGACTGGGAAAAAACAGTCAGTGCAGGGATCCCCTGCGGTCGTTCCCCTGAGAAACAAGTATACCGCTTTGGATACTTGTGGGGGGGGGGAATTACCAGGGGTAAGCCATGGGGTACGGGCCTCTGGCACGGAGTCTGTCCCTGTTGCTCAGAAGGGAAGGGGGGAGAGGAGCAGAGCATTAGTAATTGGGGACTCTATAGTCAGGGGCACAGATAGGAGATTTTGTGGGAGCGTGAGAGACTCACGTTTGGTATGTTGCCTCACAGGTGCAAGGGTACGTGATGTCTCGGATCGTGTTTTCCGGGTCCTTAGGGGGGAGGTGGAGCAGCCCCAAGTCGTGGTCCACATTGGCACCAACGACATAGGTAGGAAAGGGGACAAGGATGTCAGGCAGGCTTTCAGGGAGCTAGGATGGAAGCTCAGAACTAGAACAAACAGAGTTGTTATCTCTGGGTTGTTGCCCGTGCCACGTGATAGTGAGATGAGGAATAGGGAGAGAGAGCATTTAAACACGTGGCTACAGGGATGGTGCAGGCGGGAGGGTTTCAGATTTTTGGATAACTGGGGCTCTTTCTGGGGAAGGTGGGACCTCTACAGATAGGATGGTCTACATCTGAACCTGAGGGGCACAAATATCCTGGGGGGGAGATTTGTTAGTGCTCTTTGTAGGGGTTTAAACTAATGCAGCAGGGGCATGGGAACCTGGATTGTAGTTTTAGGGTAAGGGAGAATGAGAGTATAGAGGTCAGGAGCACAGATTTGACGTCGCAGGAGGGGGCCAGCGTTCAGGTAGGTGGTTTGAAGTGTGTCTACTTCAATGCCAGGAGTATACGAAACAAGGTAGGGGAACTGGCAGCGTGGGTTGGTACCTGGGACTTCGATGTTGTGGCCATTTCGGAGACATGGATAGAGCAGGGACAGGAATGGATGTTGCAGGTTCCGGGGTTTAGGTGTTTTAGTAAGCTCGGAGAAGGAGGCAAAAGAGGGGAAGGTGTGGCGCTGCTAGTCAAGAGCAGTATTACGGTGGCGGAGAGGATGCTAGATGGGGACTCTTCTTCCGAGGTAGTATTGGCTGAAGTTAGAAACAGGAAAGGAGAGGTCACCCTGTTGGGAGTTTTTTATAGGCCTCCTAATAGTTCTAGGGATGTAGAGGAAAGGATGGCGAAGATGATTCTGGATATGAGCGAAAGTAACAGGGTAGTTATTATGGGAGACTTTAACTTTCCAAATATTGACTGGAAAAGATATAGTTCGAGTACAATAGATGGGTCGTTTTTTGTACAGTGTGTGCAGGAGGGTTTCCTGAAACAATATGTTGACAGGCCAACAAGAGGCGAGGCCACGTTGGATTTGGTTTTGGGTAATGAACCAGGCCAGGTGTTGGATTTGGAGGTAGGAGAGCACTTTGGGGACAGTGACCACAATTCGGTGACGTTTACGTTAATGATGGAAAGGGATAAGTATACACCGCAGGGCAAGAGTTATATCTGGGGGAAGGGCAATTATGATGCCATTAGACGTGACTTGGGGGGGATAAGGTGGAGAAGTAGGCTGCAAGTGTTGGGCACACTGGATAAGTGGGGCTTGTTCAAGGATCAGCTACTGCGTGTTCTTGATAAGTATGTACCGGTCAGACAGGGAGGAAGGCGTCGAGTGAGGGAACCGTGGTTTACCAGGGAAGTGGAATCTCTTGTTAAGAGGAAGAAGGAGGCCTATGTGAAGATGAAGTGTGAAGTTTCGGTTGGGGCGATGGATAGTTACAAGGTAGCGAGGAAGGATCTAAAGAGAGAGCTAAGACGAGCAAGGAGGGGACATGAGAAGTATTTGGCAGGAAGGATCAAGGAAAACCCAAAAGCTTTCTATAGGTATGTCAGGAATAAGCGAATGACTAGGGAAAGAGTAGGACCAGTCAAGGACAGGGATGGGAAATTGTGTGTGGAGTCTGAAGAGATAGGCGAGATACTAAATGAATATTTTTCGTCAGTATTCACTCAGGAAAAAGATAATGTTGTGGAGGAGAATGCTGAGCCCCAGGCTAATAGAATAGATGGCATTGAGGTACGTAGGGAAGAGGTGTTGGCAATTCTGGACAGGCTGAAAATAGATAAGTCCCCGGGACCTGATGGGATTTATCCTAGGATTCTATGGGAGGCCAGGGAAGAGATTGCTGGACCTTTGGCTTTGATTTTTATGTCATCATTGGCTACAGGAATAGTGCCAGAGGACTGGAGGACAGCAAATGTGGTCCCTTTGTTCAAAAAGGGGAGCAGAGACAACCCCGGCAACTATAGACCGGTGAGCCTCACGTCTGTAGTGGGTAAAGTCTTGGAGGGGATTATAAGGGACAAGATTTATAATCATCTAGATAGGAATGATATGATCAGGGATAGTCAGCATGGCTTTGTAGGGTAGGTCATGCCTCACAAACCTTATTGAGTTCTTTGAGAAGGTGACTGAACAGGTAGACGAGGGTAGAGCAGTTGATGTGGTGTATATGGATTTCAGCAAAGCGTTTGATAAGGTTCCCCACGGTAGGCTATTGCAGAAAATACGGAGGCTGGGGATTAAGGGTGATTTAGAGATGTGGATCAGAAATTGGCTAGCTGAAAGAAGACAGAGGGTGGTGGTTGATGGGAAATGTTCAGAATGGAGTACAGTCACAAGTGGAGTACCACAAGGATCTGTTCTGGGGCCGTTGCTATTTGTCATTTTTATCAATGACCTAGAGGAAGGCACAGAAGGCTGGGTGAGTAAATTTGCAGATGATACTAAAGTCGGTGGTGTTGTCGATAGTGTGGAAGGATGTAGCAGGTTACAGAGGGATATAGATAAGCTGCAGAGCTGGGCTGAGAGGTGGCAAATGGAGTTTAATGTAGAGAAGTGTGAGGTGATTCACTTTGGAAGGAATATCAGGAATGCGGAATATTTGGCTAATGGTAAAGTTCTTGAAAGTGTGGCTGAGCAGAGGGATCTAGGTGTCCATGTACATAGATCCCTGAAAGTTGCCACCCAGGTTGATAGGGTTGTGAAGAAGGCCTATGGAGTGTTGGCCTTTATTGGTAGAGGGATTGAGTTCCAGAGTCGGGAGGTCATGTTGCAGCTGTACAGAACTCTGGTCCGGCCGCATTTGGAGTATTGCGTACAGTTCTGGTCACCGCATTATAGGAAGGACGTGGAGGCTTTGGAGCGGGTGCAGAGGAGATTTACCAGGATGTTGCCTGGTATGGAGGGAAAATCTTATGAGGAAAGGCTGACGGACTTGAGGTTGTATTCGTTGGAGAGAAGAAGGTTAAGAGGAGACTTAATAGAGGCATACAAAATGATCAGGGGGTTGGATAGGGTGGACAGTGAGAGCCTTCTCCCGCGGATGGATATGGCTGGCACGAGGGGACATAACTTTAAACTGAGGGGTAATAGATATAGGACAGAGGTCAGAGGTAGGTTCTTTACGCAAAGAGTAGTGAGGCCGTGGAATGCCCTACCTGCTACAGTAGTGAACTCGCCAACATTGAGGGCATTTAAAAGTTTATTGGATAAACATATGGATGATAATGGCATAGTGTAGGTTAGATGGCTTTTGTTTCGGCGCAACATCCTGGGCCGAAGGGCCTGTACTGCGCTGTATTGTTCTATGTTCTATGTTCTAACTTAGTCAAACCCGCCCCGTTAATGGACCCTGGACAAATCTCCAGATAGACTACACAGGACCCCTACCCCTTTGCAGAAATGGTTATAAGTATGTGTTGGTGGTCATCGACACCTTCACAAAATGGGTGGAAGCATTTCCATCGAGAACTAATATGGCCAAGACAACAGCTAAAATACTAACACAGCAATCTTTACAA
Source organism: Scyliorhinus torazame (assembly GCF_047496885.1). Classification (NCBI taxonomy): domain Eukaryota; kingdom Metazoa; phylum Chordata; class Chondrichthyes; order Carcharhiniformes; family Scyliorhinidae; genus Scyliorhinus; species Scyliorhinus torazame. Next base: position 88,427,556 of record NC_092723.1, read on the forward strand.
GATGGGGCCTGCCCCGCAGTATAGAATCCGATCAAGGCTCCCATTTCACAGGACGCGTAATGAAAAACGTCCTCATGATTTTCGGCATTCGACAGAAGTTTCACATAACATACCACCCTCAGTCAAGTGGTATTGTAGAGAGGATGAACAGAACTCTAAAAGCCACTCTCAGGAAAATGGTTCAGCAGAATAACAGCACCTGGGATTCAGTTCTCCCATTTGCTTTAATGTTTATAAGGAACACGGTATCCACGTCCACAGGATACACCCCCCACACTCTAATGACCGGATGCCCCATGAAAGGGACAGAGTATTTATTAGGACTGGATTTGGCCAGCCCGCAGTCACAGCCCTCACGCATGAAAATGTTGTACAACAATTGATAGAGAACATAAAGGCAGCCCAACTCGCAGCAGCTGAGAGACTTGGAACCAGGAAGAAACAGAGCAAGGCTTGTTTCGACAAAACAGCACACGCCACTGAGTTTGCAGTAGGGCAGCAAGTGATGCTTTCCCTATACAAGCCCAGTTCATTGCTTTCCCTAAATTCTCCGGACCAGACTCCATTTCAGACAAAGTCAGCCCCTCGGTATACAAGATTACATATCCCAATGGCAAGTCTGCGTGGTTTCACATAAACCAGCTCAAGGCTTATGGTTCGCAGAATAACCACACACACCACATCCTTCTCGCAGCAGCAGACGATCACGCCCCGCCCACAGATGACATTTTCCTACCCTCCCCCATCCAGTCCAGCCCGCCCTCAGACACAACTTCAACTCCACCCCCAGAGGCATGATTCCGCCTCTCCCTTCCTTCAACCAGCAGCGACAGCGACAGTGATAGCGATCACATGACAATAGTCACAGCACACCACGTTACGATTATCCCCCTGTACCAGGCCCCACTCCTAGCGAATCCGAGCATGATTCCACTGACCCCTTCGAGATTACATATATCAAAGCCCCTGACCCAGACCCACCGCCCGACAATTACGGATTGAAGCATAGTAGCTCCAACCTCGACACACGATTCTGGCACCGAGACAATTCGTCAGGCTCATTCGGAATGATGAGATGGACCCCAATTCGCCCCAAGCAGCTTTAGCACGGTTACTACAGTCAAGAGTTTGGCAGCCAAGGAGAAGATGATGACATAGAGTCTGACTCCCACCAAACGAATCCCTTTGCGACCCTGTTCGCTATTGAGCAGTGAGGTGTCCAGATGATGGAAAAAAGGAACCGATGGAGAGATACGGTGTCCTTTCTGATGGAACCTGTGCCATATTTGTTGTATGTTTGTTCGTTAGTGTTAATGTTAAGTGTTGTTTGTAAACTTGAAACTTTTTCACGGCCCCACGTCACCACTCCTTTAACGCCCCCTGGCAGTTAATGGAACAAGTTTGTCCCCAGACAACAGTTCAGAGGAACTAGTTTGTCAACAGAAACCAGTTTAGAGGTACAAGTTTGTCAGCAGACAACAAGGCAACCCCCCACGACGACCACATTTTTATCCGTTCTTGCCAGTTGCTCAGGCAGTGGAGAAACGGCACTGGTCCCCGCCCTGCCTGAGGACCCCCCTCTGGTCAGCTACGCTCGAGTAGAGCACAAACGGCATTGATCACCGTCCTACCCAGGGATTCCACCCATTTCTTACCCGCTGCGGCCCATACACACCCCATTTTGGCACTTTCAGTTCGAAATTCTTTTGTTTGTTTTTGGCGACCCTTAGGTTGCTTCCGTATGCTATTTACACCCTCAAACACTTTGATGGAAGATCGCACAGGCTGCGAGACAGCTCACACTATGTTAGTAGTTTTCTCCGATGTCTTGTCCAAATATTTGGTTTAAAAAAAAAATAAGGGAGTCACAGATGGTGACCAATTATAAAGGGGAATTGGCAACAAAGGACAGACAGACAGGCATATGAGATCTTAAGCAAGATAATAAGACATTATGCTTGTGTTCACAGAACTCCGGAACCTCAGGAACCCCAGAGGAAGAAAAAGAGGAAGACAGAAAGACAGAAAAATGAAGACAACCTTCATGTTCACCTGGATCTTAGTGGGATCCCTTCAAATGCACGCGGATGCTGACTCCTACCACACAAGCCGTGAATGATTCCCACCCCTGCAATACACAGAACCCCGAGAGAGCCAGCCCGCGACAGCTAACAATACCCCGACCTGGTGTGATAAGTTTATCACCTGGTACTCACTAGCGTATGTAGTAGAAGCACTCTTAGCACTGGCGATACTTTGCAGTGTCGTGCAGACACTTAGAGTCAGGAAATGGCGAAAGAGAGCCGACCGCTCTCGCACCCCGGTATACAGGATTAGGTCCCCTATTTTCCGATTCCACCAAACCCCCGAATCCCTTGACATGAATTAAAGTGCATCCGTTTCTCTTTATGTATTCTGTTAAATAAGGAAATGTAAATCTCTGTGCCTGACTGCCAGGCCAGAGAAATTTGTGTGCTGCTATTTTGTACAGTTTAAGATGTTATAGATTATTTTTGGGATTGTTTGAGCGAGGAAAGTTTATTGAGGATAGTTAGAGGCTCCAGTTTTTTTATTTTTCTGTAATGCATGCATTAATGTCATGGCGCCCCTTAAAGTTTTATAATAATGTATGTATTTAAAATGATTTAGGTAAAATTGTGTTTCATAGGATAGGGCAGAGTAGAGCCTGATTATGGGTGCCCCGTTTGGTCAGAGGACGAAGACGATGCAGTAATGTGATCTTCATGCTTCGCATTGAGGATCACAAGGAGGAAGTGTAGCCATCTGGGATGGCCACGTCCTGATTACAAAATGGACACTTTGCAAAGAAGGCAGGGAAAATTGGACAATACCGAAAAAGCAAGCAGGTGCAAGGTCTGTCCGTTGATTGGAGCTGTAGCTCTCAGACAAGACCGATACTGCAGAACCATCTACATACTAATGAGCCATCCCCGGGAACAAAAAGGCAACATTTAGGTAAACAATGCTAAGACAGATACCCCGGCGCCAGAGGAGACTTAATCAAAGCAAACCAACGGCCACCTAGGACACGCCCAGCAATCAGGGAACCCACCCCTCTATTGGAGGAAAATCGATAAGAACAATTGGGAAAAGGCCCAATTAATTGGGGCCAAGTTCAAGGCCCGCCCAAAAGCACGCAAAGCCCTTTTTTGGTATAAAAAGGATTCCCCAAGAGAGAATCGCTCTCTTGGCCTTGGCTCTCAGCGAGGAAAGACCTGCCAAAGCTACTCCAGACCAAGTAAGTTCCAAGTCAACGCATGCTACGAGACAGACGCTCCTAGTTGCTATCCTGTAAACAGCTCAACCCAGCAACCTCAGAACCGAGCAACGGCCATTGTTCCTCTGACTGAGTGGGCACCCGAAGCTAAGTATAGGCTTTTAGTAGTAGTGATAGTTTAGGTTGTAGAGTTTTATGCATGAGTATATTTGACTGTGTGTAAATAAATGAGCATTGCTTTTGAACTTACTAACTGGTGTATCGAGTCTTTGATCAGTATTCAGTTTTGAACCTTGTGGCGGTATCTAAAGATACCTGGCGACTCTTGAGCAAACGTAATTAAACGGAGCCAAATTAAGAGACAACAGCAAGTTAGCAACAATACGAAACACGGTATCCACGTCCACAGAATACACCCCCCACACCCTCATGACTGGACACCCCATGAAAGGGACAGAATATCTGTTAGGACTGGATTTGGCCAGCCCCAGTCACTGCCCTCACGCATGAAAAAGCAGTACATCAGATTATTGATAATGTAAAGGCAGCCCAGCTCACAGCAGCTGTTAGACTTGGAACACGGAAGAAGTAAAGCAAGGCTTGCTTTGATAAAACGGTACACGCCACCGAGTTTGCAGTAAGGCAGCAAGTGATGCTATCCCTATACAACCCCAGTTCATTCCTTTCCCCCAAATTTTCCGGACCGTACTCCATCTCTGACAAAGTCAGCCCCTCTGTATACAAGATCACATATCCCAATGGCAAGTCTGCGTGATTACACATAAGTTTAATGCTTATGGCTCGCAGAACAACCATGCACACCACATCTCGCTTGCAGCAGCAGATGAGCACGCCCCGCCCACGAATGACATATTCCTACCCTCCCGCAACCAGTCCAGCCCGTCCTTGGACACAACTTCGACTCCACCCCCAGGGGCATGACTCCGCCTCTCCCTTCCTTCAACCAGCAACGACAGTGATAGCGATAGCGACAGCCCCAGCACACCACGCTACGATTACACCCCTGCACCAGGCCCGACTCCTAGCGATTCCGAACATGATTCCAGCGACCCCTTTGACATAACGTACATTAAAGTCCCTGACCCAGACCCACCGCCCGACAATTATGGATTAAAACCTTGCAGCTCGAACCTCGACACAAGATTCTGGCACCGAGACAATTCGATCAGGCTCATCCGGAATGATGAGATGGACCCCAATTCGCCCCAAGCAGCTTTAGCAAACCTACTCCAGTCAAGAGTATGGCAGCCGGGAGAAGATGATGACATAGAGTCTGACTCCCACCAAACGAATCGCTTTGCGATTCTGTTCGCTACTGAGCAATGAGGTGTCCAGATGATGGTAAAAAGGAACCGATGGAGAGATACGGTGTCCTTTCTGATGGAACCTGCACCATGTTTGTAATGAATGTTTGTTTGTTATTGTGAATGTTAAATGTTGTTTGTTCATTTAAAGTTTTTCATGGCCCCACACCACCACTCTTTTAACGCCCACTGGCAGTTAATGGAACAAGTTTGTCGACAGACAACTGTTCAGAGGAACTAATTTGTCAGCAGACAACCAACCATAGCTACTCTCCTGATTTAAAGGTAATCACGAGAGCCAGCACCCACGACGACCACATATTCGTTCCATTCTTGCTGGTCGCTCAGGCAATGGAGAAACAGCACTGGGCCCCACCCTGCCTGAGGAGCCCCCTCTGGTCAGCTATGCTTGGGTAGAGCACACACGGCACTGGTCACCGTCCTACCCGGGGATTCCACCCATTCTTACCCGGCGCGGCCCATACGCACCCCATTTTGGCTCTTTAAGTTCAAAACTCTTTTGTTTCTTCATGGCAACCCTTAGGTTGCTTCCAAATGCTATTTACATCCTCGAACACTGGGATGGTAGATCGCACAGGCTGCGAGACGGCTCGCACTGTGTCAGTTTTCTCGGATGTCTTGTCCAAAATATTTGGGTTTTTTTAAAAATGAGGAAGTCACAGATGGTGACCAATTATCATGGGTAATTGGCAATAAAGGACAGACAGACAGACAGACGAGATCTTAAGCAAGATAATAAGTTCTTATGCTTGTGTCCATAGAACTCCGGAACCTCAGGAACCTTCGAAGACAGAAAGAAGGAACGATGAAAACAACTATCATGTTCTACAGTTGGATCTTAGCGGGATCCCTCCAGTTGCACGGTGATGCTACCCCCCTGACCCCTACCACGCAGGCCGTGAATGTTTCCCACCCCTGCCATACATTAAACCCCGCGATAGTTACCAGTACACCGACCTGGTGTGACCGGTTCATCACCTGGTCTTCCCTATCCTACGTTGTGGAATCACTATTAGTACTTGCGATACTCTGCAGTGTCGTTCGGACTCTAAGACTGAGGAAATGGTGGAAGAAGGCCTCCCGCAATCGCACTCCAATATACACCCTCAGATCCCCTATTTTTGGACTTCAACAAACCCCCCAACCCCTTTAAGTGAATTAAAGGGCATTTGCTTTTGTGTGTGTGTTTTATTCGTTCCAATAAAAAGAAATGTAAAACTCTGTGCTTGACTGCCAAGCCAGATAGACCTGTGTTGCTGCTATTGGTACAGTTTAAAATGTTGTAAATTCTTTTGATTGTTTGAGTAAGGAGAGTTTAGTTAAGGACAGTTAGAGGTTCCAGTTTTTTATTTTATAATGCATGCCTAAATGTCATAGCACCCCTTAGCATTTTACAATGATGTATGTACATAAATAATTTAGGTAAAAGTTGCAATTCATAGGACAGGGCAGTGTAGAGCCTATGAAGTGCTTACGGGTGCCCAACTTGGGAGGAGAACGAAGACGACGGAGTTATTTGATCCTTCATGCGTTGAGGATCACAAGGAGGGACTGTAGCCATCTGGGATGGTCACTTCCAGAATGCAAAATGGACATTTGCAAAGATTGCAGGGAAAAATGGACAATGTTAAGAAAGCAGGCAGGCACAGAGCCTGTCTGCATATTGGAGCCGTAGCTCCCAGACAAGACTGAAACTGAATACCATTAGCATATGGATGGCCCATCTCCGGCAAACAAAGGAAGATACTTAAGTAACCGATCTGGCCCCAGATCCCACGGCGCCAGTTCCCCAAACCGAAAGCAGAAAACAAAGCAGGCCAACGGCCACCTAGGACACGCCCAGCCATCAGGGCACCCAACCCTTTATTGGTCAGGATCAATGCGAGTGATCAAGATACGGCCCAATTGATGGGGGCCAAGTTCAAGGTCCGCACAAAAGCGCGCGAAGCCCCTTCGGGTATAAGAAGAAGGCCCCAAGAGAGAATCGTTCTCTTGGACTCGGCTCTCACAGTGGAGACCCTTCCACCAGCTGCACCAGAAGCAACTAAGTCCAAGCTGAATGCTCGCTACCAGACGGACGACCTTAGCTGTTTCCCCTTCACCACTTCGACCCCAGCAGCCTCAGATCCAAACAACGGCCATTGTTCCTCTGACTGAGTGGGCGTCCGAAGCTAAGTATAGGCTTTAGCAGTAGTGATAGTTTAGTGTGTAGTATTTGTGCATGAGTAGATATTACTGTGTGTGTAAATAAATAGTATTGACTTTGAACTAACTAACTGGTGTATCGAGTCTTTGATCAGTATTCGGTTTTGAACCTTGTGGCGGTATCGAAAGATACCTGGCGACTCTAGAGCAAACAAAATTAGGATTAAGGAAGGCGACCATATTGACCGCCATATTCAGAGCCAACCAAAGAGAGCAACAACAACACCCAAGCAGACGATGCCAAGGAGCCCAGGCTCCATCCCAGAGCTGTTTCAGGGGTTTTCCCAGGTCTCTCCGAGGGCCCGGCATCGACGGTGGTGCCAGGGTCGGAGCCGCCGCCGCCCACGATCCCAGAACCGCGGGAGGAGCCTGGGGGTGGGATCGACCCGGGCATAGGGCTAGCCGTTGGGCCAGTGTTGCCCGCCGCGCTCCATGCTCAGGTGGTGACCGTTCGGAGGAGGAAGGCTGCTCGGTGATGGGTGAGGAGGAGGATTTAGACGCTCTCGGCAGCGAGGCAGAGGGCGCCCTCACACCCGGCACCAAGTCTCCCCTCATCCCCTCGGTAGAACTCTGAGCATTTTTGAAAACGCATCACGGTCACCAGGACTCTGTGCGGCTGGCCCTGGACAGCTGGGGAAATCTGGGGCTGCTCCTTGAGTCCGCCCGCGTCTATGCCAGAGAGGCACGGGAATACGATCAGGCCCAAGGGGAGCAGCGCCAAGCAGTTCTGTTCCTCGCAGAGCTCCTGAGGGAGTGGCGGGAGCGATGGTCCTCTATTTCCTCCGAGCACTCAGGTGATTGGTGAAGGACACATGTTACAACTGACATGGAGGTAACCATAGCCAGCCTGAACATCAACGGCAGCAAGGACACACATCGCCGTTTCCAGTGCTTCTCTGTCCTCCGGGACGGAAAGTACGGGGTGTGCTTCCTGCAGGAAACCCACGCCATTCCGGGTGACGAAGCTCAGTGGACCCTGGAGTGGCAAGGAGGAGTCTTCATGACTCACTTGGCCCCAGGTTCAGGCGGGGTGGCTATCTTTTTGGCTCCACATTTTCGGCCGGAGATCTTGGGGATCAAGGAGCCAGTGCCAGGCGGTCTGTTGCACTTAACAGTCCGCGTCGGGAATGTGGTGCTTCACTTTGTGAATGTCTACGCTCCACTGGTCGGGCCGCAGCAGGCGACTCTCTACGAAAAAGTGTCCACTCTTCTCGGCACCATCCCGGTGGGCGAGTGATCGTCCTCGGAGGGGATTTTAATTGCACCCTCCAGGACAAGCACCGTCATGGAGTCCAGCGCAGCTCGCCGGCGGTGGTGAAGTTGAGGGACCTGATTAGGTCCTTCGACTTGGTGGACGTCTGGCGGATTCTCCATCCTGAATTGCAGGTGTACATCCTTGTGCGCCCTCCGTTCAAAGCATCCAGAATCGACCATCTTTATATTTCCAAGACGTACTTACCCAGCATTCCGACAGCCTCTGTGGAGCAGGTGCCATGCTCGGATCATCACTTGGTGTGGGCGGCGCTAAGACATGGTCCGCGTACTGGCACTTTAACAACCTGCTGCTGGAGGACGAGCGGTTCCTGGACTTGTTTCGCCATTTCTGGACCGGCTGGAGAAAGAAGCGGGATGGCTTCCCCTCCTTGAGGCTATGGTGGGACGTGGGCAAGACTCACGTCCGCGCCTTCTGTCAGGGGTACACGAAGGGGTCTACGGTGGGGCGGAACTCCACGATCACGAAATTGGCTGAGGAAGTCTTCGATTTGGAGTCAAGTCTTGCTCAGCCCGATGAGGACCTGGCCCTGGGGCTGGTGTACAGAGAGAAGGGCGCGCTGCGGGACCTGCAACTTGCACGTCCATGCGGTCGCCAGATCCGTCTCCTGACGGACATGGACCGCGGCTCCCCCTTGTTCTACTCGCTGGAAAGAGGACGCGGGGCCCGTCGGCAGATTTCTACGCTGCTGGCCGACGACGGGTCCCTCACCTCGGATCCGGAGGGGGTCAAGACCCTGATTAAGAAATTTTATTCCTACCTCTTCTCTCCGGATCTGTCCAGCGAGGACGCTTGCAGAGTTCTGTGGGAGGACGTGCTGCAGGTCAGCCCGGAGGGCACCAGGAAGCTCGATCAAACCATCAACCTCCAAGAGCTGACCGGCGCCCTGGACAGCTTGTCACGGGGCAAAACCCCAGGGCTGGATGGGCTGACCGTGGAGTTCTTCAGGGCGTTTTGGGACATCCTGGGGAATGACTATGCGGGAGTCCTGGGGGAATGTATCGCGACCGGGGAGATGCCCCTTTTGTGGCGCAGGGCCGTCATTGCCCTGCTGCCCAAGAAGGGGGATCTCCACCAACTCAAAAACTGGCGACCTGTCTCCCTCCTCAGTATGGACTACAAAATCTTTGCCAAGGCAATGTCTTTACGCCTTGGCCCCGTGCTGGACCACATGATTCACCCTGACCGGTCCTACACAATCTACGACAACATCCATCTGGTCCGGGACATAATTCATTTTCCCCAGAGGACTGGTATGTAGAGTGCCTTCCTGTCTCTTGACCAGGAGATGGCGTTCGACAGGGTGGGGCACGAGTATTTGCTCAGGACACTGCGAGCTTTTGGTTTCGGGACGCACTTTGTCGCCCGGATCCGATTACTGTACGCCGCCTCAGAGTGTCTGATTAAGGTTAACGGGTCCCTGACGGCGCCCCTTCACTTTGGGAGAGGAGGGCGTCATGGCTGCCCCTTGTCCGGCCAACTTTATTCTGTGTGTGGAGCTTTTCCTGCGCCTCCTGCGGAGGAGGTTGTCGGGCTGGTTCTGCGTGAGCCAGACATGGAGGTGGTCATCTCGGCTTACGCTGATGACGTGCTCCTCATGTTCACTGACCCCGGTGACCTGCGGAGGATGCGAGAGTGCCAGTCTGTGTACTCCGCCGTGTCTTCTGCTAGGATCAACTGGGCTAAATGTTCCAGACTCCTGGTCGGTCCGTGGCAGATGGACCCCCTCCCAGAGGAGCTCAGGCCCTGAGTCGGTCTGAGCTGGAGTCGGATCAACATCCTCTACTTGGGAGTCCATCTTTGCCCGGCAGAGGAAGCCTGGACGGCGAACTGGCAGGAGCTGGAGACCAAGGTCACCACTCGCCTGGGACGCTGGACAGGACTGTTCCGAGTGCTGTCCCACACGGGTCGCGTTCTCATCATAAACCAGCTGATCACCTCTATGCTGTGGTATCGTCTGGTCACTTTAGCCCCTCCCCCTGACTTTGTCACACGCATCCAGAGAACCCTGCTTCGGTTCTTCTGGGACAAAGGATTGCACTGGGTCGCTGCGGAGGTCTTGAGTGGCCCGATTGCGGAGGGCGGTTTAGCGCTGGTGTGCCTTCGCACGACTTTCCGCTTTCAGACTCTGCAGCGATACCTGTACGTTGAGCCTCCTCCACGATGGTGTGCCCTGGCGACATATTTCTTCCGCCAGGTGCACGACCTGAACTACGACGTGCAGCTCCTGTTCGTGACCAGAATGGTCTTCGGAACTCTTTGTTGGCGCTGTCCATTTTGTACCAGGACCTTCTCAAAGTCTGGAACACGATCGCCACGCGCCGCAGCTCTCCCCCGTCAGGAGCAGTGGCTGTCGTAAGGGAGCCGCTGCTCAGGAATCCGCACCTCCGCCAATATCCATTCAGGTGGCAGGTGGCGCGGAGGGCTGTGGATGCCGGGGTGACCAGGATCTGGGACATGCTGGGTGGCAGAGGAGCGGGCTGGATGGCACCCTACGAGTGTCTGTCCGGTGCACGGCCAATGCTATCCAAGGCCTCAAAATGGTTGTGCTCGGCCCCTGAGCACACTTGGACTTGAGACGGCGCGGTTGTGCGGTGGCATCCCGTCTGAGCGGACCCTTGCTCAGACGGCATTCCACATTGGTCCCAAACCCCGGAACACCCCCCCCCCCCTTCCGCCCCTCCGGGTGCTGGTGCCCCCAGCCGCAGCCTCCTCGCGGAAATACCCCTCGTGCCTTTTTGCACCGCGCGGAGTGGTTTCCTGTACGGCCTGCTATTTATTGCACACTTTCCACCTCCTTGCCCTCGCCCGCCGCCCGGACACGCCTTGGCGTGCCTCGTTGCCGTCCGGCGGCGGTGGTCCCCACTGGAGGTCCCTCTACGGAGGTGTCCTCTCCATAAAACTGGGAGACCTGGGGTGGAGGGTGCTGCGTATGGCAGTGCCGTGCAACCATTGTTTAAATCACTTCAGAGACCTGACACTTTTGCGGCCTGGTGGAGACCGTGGAGCATGTTTATGTTGTCTGCCCGAGGCTGCACTCCCCTTTTGGTTTCTTGACAGTGTTGTTGTTGAGGTTTTCTCTGCGCTTCAGCCCCACGCTCCTGATCTATGGACATCCGGTGCGGAGGGGGGGGGGCGGGAAAGGCGGAGGACCTCCTCGTGAACCTCCTCCTGGGCCTGGCCAAACTTGCCATTTATAGATCCAGGCAGCGGGCGACCGAGGGGTTGTCCAGCCTGACTGTCTGCCCATCTTCCGCGGCCTCGTTCGCGGCCGGGTGTCCCTGGAGCGGGAGCATGCGGTGTCCACGGGCACACTCGAGGCCCTCCGTGCTCGGTGGGCACCGCAGGGGTTGGATTGCTTTAGCGACCCCGAATCTCACGCTTTAATTTGACGGGTTTTTGATAAGATTTTGTTTCCTTTCTCGTTCTTTATGGGCTGTGCTCCACTCGTTTTGGGCCACTCCCTTCTTTTGTTTTATCCATCAGTTACTTTATGTTCTTTTTCTTGGTTGTCACACCCAGCATCACACCAGTAGCGAATGCTGGCTTAACTCCTGTACGTGTAAATAAACGTACAGGTCGTCACTTCACAAAACAAAACGCCACAGAAAACAAAAAAATAATAAAATAGACAAAACACATGAACAAAAATATTTTTTCTTTTCCCCTGTTAAATTATAGAACGAAGAACAAAGAACAAAGAAAATTGCAGCACAGGAACAGGCCCTTCGTCCCTCCCAGCCTGCGCCGATCCACATCCTTTATCTAAACCTGTCGCCTATTTTCCAAGGATCTACTTCCCTCTGTTCCCCGCCCGTTCATATATCTGTCTCGATGCATCTTAAATGATGCTAGTGTGCCCGCCTCTACCACCTCCGCTGGCAAACATTCCAGGCACCCACCACCCTCTGCGTAAAAAACTTTCCACGCACATCTCCCTTAAACTTTCCCCCTCTTACCTTGAAATCGTGATCCCTTGTAATTGACACCCCCACACTTGGAAAAAGCTTGTTGCTATCCATTCTGTCCATACCTCTCATAATTTTGTAGACCTCAATCAGGTCCCCCCTCAACCTCCGTCTTTCCAACGAAAACAATCCTAATCTACTCAACCTTTCTTCATAGCTAGCACCCTCCATACCAGGCAACATCCTGGTGAACCTCCTCTGCACCCTCTCGAAAGCATCCAAATCCTTCTGGTAATATGGCGACCAGAATTGCACGCAGTATTCCAAATGTGGCCTAACCAAAGTCCTATACAACTGTAACATGACCTGCCGACTCTTGCACTCAATACCCCGTGCGATGAAGGCAAGCATGCTGAATGCCTTCTTGACCACTCTATCGACCTGCGTTGCCACATTCAGGGTACAATGGATCTGAACTCCCAGATCTCTCTGTACATCAATTTTCCCCAGGACTCTTCTATTGACCGTCTAGTCCGCTCTTGAATTAGATCTCCCAAAATGCATCACCTCGCATTTGCCTGGATTGAACTCCATCTGCCATTTCTCTGCCCAACTCTCCAGTCTATTTATATTTTGCTGTATTCTCTGACAGTCCTCTTCACTATCTGCAACTCCACCAATCTTAGTATCATCTGCAAACTTGCTAATCAGACCACATATACCTTCGTCGAGATCATTTATGTATATCACAAACAACAGTGGTCCGAGCACGGATCCCTGTGGAACACCACTAGTCACCTTTCTCCATTTTGAGACACCCCCTTCCACCACTACTCTCTGTCTCCTGTTGCCCAGCCAGTTCTTTATCCATCCAGCTAGTACACCCTGAACCCCATACGACTTCACTTTTTCCATCAACCTGCCATGGGAAACTTGATCAAACGCCTTACTGAAGGCCATATATATGACATCGACAGCCCTTCCCTTATCAATTATCGTTGGATAATTCCCTGGATTATCCCTGCTACCCTTCTTAAACAAAGGGACAACATTAGCAATTCTCCAGTCCTCCGGGACCTCACCCGTGCTCAAGAATGCTGCAAAGATATCTGTTAAGGCCCCAGCTATTTCTTCCCTCGCTTCCCTCAGTAACCTGGGATAGATCCCATCCAGACCTGGGGACTTGTCCACCTTAATGCCTTTTTAGAATACCCAAAACTTCCCCCTTCCTTTTGCCGACTTGTCCTAGAGTATTTAAACATCCATCCCTAGCCTCAACATCCGTCATGTCAACATCCGTCAACATCCCCCTCTCTTTGGTGAATACCGATGCAACGTACTCTTTAAGAACTCACCCATTTCCTCTGACTCCAGGCATAAATTCCCTCTTTTGTCTTTGAGTGGGCCAATCCTTTCTCTAGTTACCCTCTTGCTCCTTATATACGAATAAAAGGCTTTGGAGTTTTCCTTAACCTTGTTAGCCAAAGATATTTCATGACCCATTTTAGCCCTCTTTATTGCGCATTGAGATTTGTCCTACTTTCCCAATATTCCTCCGAAGCTTCATCAGTTTTAAGTCACCTAGATCTCATGTATGCTTCCTTTTTCATCTTAGCGAGTCTCACAATTCCACACGTCATCCATGGTTCCCTAATCTTGCAATTTCTATCCCTCATTTTCACAGGGACATGCCTGTCCTGCACTCTAATCAACCTTTCCTTAAAAGACTGCCACATTTCAAATGTGGATTTACCCTTAAACAGCTGCTCCCAATCCACATTCCCTAGGTCTTACCGAATTTTGTTATACTTGGCCTTTCCCCAATTTAGCACTCTTCCTTTGGAACCACTCTAGTCTTTGTCCATGAGTATTCTAAAACGTACGGAATTGTGATCGCTATTCCCTAAATAATCACCGACTGAAACTTCAACCACCTGGCCGGGATCATTCCCCAATACCAGGTCCAGTATGGCCCCTTCCCGAGTTGGACTATTTACATACTGCTGTAAAAAACACTCCTGGATGCTCCTTACAAATTCTGCTCCATCTACGCCTCCAACACTACATGAGTCCCATTCAATGTTGGGGAAGTTAAAATCTCCCATCACGACCACCCTATTGCTCCTACATTTTTCTATAATCTGTCTACATATTTGTACCTCTACTTCGTGCTCGCTTTTGGGAGGCCTGTAGTAAAGTCCCAACAATGTTACTGCACCCTTCCTATTTCTTAGCTCTACCCATAATGCCTCAGTGCTCAAATCCTCCATCGTGCCCTCCTTAATCACAGCTGTGATATCATCTCTGACCAGTAATGCAACTCCTCCATCCCTTTTACCTCCCTCTCTCTCCTTCCTGAAGCATCTATACCCTGGGATATTTAGTTGCCAGTCTTGCCCTTCCCTCAACCAAGTCTCCGTAATACCAATAACATCATATTCCCAGGTACTAATCCAAGCCCTAAATTCATCTGCCATACCTGCTACACTTCTCGCATTGAAACAAATGCACCTCAGACTACCTGTCCCTTTGCGTTCATCATCTCTTCCCTGTCTACTCTTCCCTTTTGTCACATTGAATTTATTATCTAGTACCTTACTGGCTATAGTTGCTGCCTCTTTATTGACCTCTAATTTCCTAATCTGGTTCCCAACCCCCTGCCACATTAGTTTAAAACCTCCCCAACAGTGTTAGCAAAAGCACCCCTGAGGACATTGGTTCCAGTCGTGCCCAGATGAAGACCATCCAATTTGCAATGGTCCCACCGCAGCCAGAACCGGTTCCAATGTCCCAAAAATCTGAACCTCTCCCTCCTGCACCATCTTTCAAGCCACGTATTCATTCTCACGATTCTTGAATTTCTACTCTGACTGTCTCGTGGCACTGGTAGCAATCCTGAGATTACTAATTTTGAGGTCCTACTTGTAACTTATCTCCTAACTCCCTATATTCTGATTGTAGGACCCCATCCCGTTTTTTACCTGTATCGTTGGTGCCTATATGCACCACGACATCTGGCTGTTCACCTTTCAGTATGTTGCCGCTCTCCTCGTGCTCTTTCACAGAGTCACCGCCGCTCTCCTCGCGCTCTTTCACTGAGTCTCCGCCGCTCTCCTCGCGCTCTTTCACTGAGTCCCCGCCGCTCACCTCGCGCTCTTTCACTGAGTCCCCGCCGCTCTCCTCGTGCTCTTTCACTGTGTCTCCGCCGCTCTCCTCGCGCTCTTTCACTGTGCCCCGCCGCTCTCCTCGCGCTCTTTTATCCTTTGTCCCCGCCGCTCTCCTCGCGCTCTTTCACTGAGTCTCCGCCGCTCTCCTCGCGCTCTTTCACTGAGTCCCTGCCGCTCTCCTCGCGATCTTTCACTGAGTCCCCGCCGCTCTCCTCGCGCTCTTTCACTGAGTCTCCGCCGCTCTCCTTGTGCTCTTTTATCCTGTGTCCCCGCCGTTCTCTCTCGCGCTCTTTCACCGTGTCCCCGCCGCTCTCCTCGCGATCTTTCACTGAGTCTCCGCAGCTCTCCTCGCGCTCTTTCACTGAGTCCCCGCCGCTCTCCTCGCGCTCTTTCACTGAGTCTCCGCCGCTCTCCTTGTGCTCTTTTATCCTGTGTCCCCGCCGTTCTCTCTCGCGCTCTTTCACTGTGTTCCCTCAGCTCTCCTCGCGCTCTTTCACTGAGTCGCCGCTGCTCTCCTCGCGCTCTTTCACTGTGTTCCGCAGCTCTCCTCGTGCTCTTTCACTGAGTCTCCGCTGCTCTCCTCGCGCTCTTTCACTGTGTTCCCGCAGCTTTCCTTGCGCTCTTTCACTGAGTCCCCGCCGCACTCCTCGCGCTCTTTCACTGTGTCTCTGCCGTTCTCCTCGTGCTCTTTCACTGAGTCTCCGCCGCTCTCCTCGCACTCTTTCACTGTGTCCCCGCCTCTCTCATCGCGCTCTTTCACGGAGTCTCCGCTGCTCTCCTCACGCTCTTTCACTGCGTTCCCGCAGCTCTCCTCACGCTCTTTCACGGTGTATCCGCTGCTCTCCTCGCGCTCTTTCACTGAGTCTCCGCCGCTCTGCTCGCGCTCTTTCACTGAGTCCCCTCCGCTCTCCTCGCGCTCTTTCACTGAGTCTCCGCCGCTCTCCTCGCGATCTTTCACTGTGTTCCCGCAGCTCTCCTTGCGCTCTTTCACTGAGTCTCCGCCGCTCTCCTCGCGCTCTTTTATCCTTTGTCCCCGCCGCTCTCCTCGCGCTCTTTCACTGAGTCCCCGCCGCTCTCCTCGCGCTCTTACACAGAGTCCCCGCCGCTCTCCTCGCGCTCTTACACAGAGTCTCCGCCGCTCTCCTCACGCTCTTTCACTGAGTCTCCGCCGCTCTCCTTATCCTTTTATCCTTTGTCCCCGCCGCTCTCCTCGCGCTCTTTTATCCTTTGTCCCCGCCGCTCTCCGCGCGTACTTTCACTGAGTCTCCGCCGCTCTCCTCGCGCTCTTTCACTGAGTCCCCGCAGCTCTCCTCGCGCTCTTTCACTGAGTCCCCGCCGCTCTCCTCGCGCTCTTTCACTGAGTCTCCGCCGCTCTCCTTGTGCTCTTTTATCCTGTGTCCCCGCCGTTCTCTCTCGCGCTCTTTCACTGTGTTCCCTCAGCTCTCCTCGCGCTCTTTCACTGAGTCGCCGCTGCTCTCCTCGCGCTCTTTCACTGTGTTCCCGCAGCTCTCCTCGTGCTCTTTCACTGAGTCTCCGCTGCTCTCCTCGCGCTCTTTCACTGTGTTCCCGCAGCTTTCCTTGCGCTCTTTCACTGAGTCCCCGCCGCACTCCTCGCGCTCTTTCACTGTGTCTCTGCCGTTCTCCTCGTGCTCTTTCACTGAGTCTCCGCCGCTCTCCTCGCACTCTTTCACTGTGTCCCCGCCTCTCTCATCGCGCTCTTTCACGGAGTCTCCGCTGCTCTCCTCACGCTCTTTCACTGCGTTCCCGCAGCTCTCCTCACGCTCTTTCACGGTGTATCCGCTGCTCTCCTCGCGCTCTTTCACTGAGTCTCCGCCGCTCTGCTCGCGCTCTTTCACTGAGTCCCCTCCGCTCTCCTCGCGCTCTTTCACTGAGTCTCCGCCGCTCTCCTCGTGCTCTTTCACTGAGTCCCCGCCGCTCTCCTCGCGCTCTTTCACTGAGTCCCCGCCGCTCTCCTCGCGCTCTTTCACTTTGTCTTCGCCGCTCTCCTCGCGCTCTTTCACTGAGTCCCCGCTGCTCTCCTCACACACTTTCACGGTGCCCCGCCGCTCTCCTCGCGCTCTTTTATCCTTTGTCCCCGCCGCTCTCCGCGCGTACTTTCACTGAGTCTCCGCCGCTCTCCTCGCGCTCTTTCACTGAGTCCCCGCCGCTCTCCTCGCGATCTTTCACTGTGTCCCCACCGCTCTCCTCGCGATCTTTCACTGAGTCTCCGCCACTCTCCTTGTGCTCTTTTATCCTGTGTCCCCGCCGTTCTCTCTCGCGCTCTTTCACTGTGTCCCCGCCGCTCTCCTCGCGCTCTTTCACTGAGTCTCCGCCGCTCTCCTCGCGCTCTTTCACTGAGTCCCCGTCGCTCTCCTCGCGATCTTTCACTGAGTCCCCGCCGCTCTCCTCGCGCTCTTTCACTGAGTCTCCGCCGCTCTCCTTGTGCTCTTTTATCCTGTGTCCCCGCCGTTCTCTCTCGCGCTCTTTCACTGTGTTCCCTCAGCTCTCCTCGCGCTCTTTCACTGAGTCTCCGCTGCTCTCCTCACGCTCTTTCACTGTCTTCCCGCAGCTCTCCTCACGCTCTTTCATGGTGTATCCGCTGCTCTCCTAGCGCTCTTTCACTGTGTTCCCGCAGCTCTCCTCGCGCTCTTTCACTGAGTCTCCGCTGCTCTCCTCACGATCTTTCACTGTGTTCCCGAAGCTCTCCTTGCGCTCTTTCACTGAGTCACCGCCGCTCTCCTCGCGCTCTTTCACTGTGTTCCCGCAGCTCTCCTCGCGCTCTTTCACTGAGTCTCCGCTGCTCTCCTCGCGATCTTTCACTATGTTCCCGCCGCTCTCCTCGCACTCTTTTATCCTTTGTCCCCGCCGCTCTCCTCGCGCTCTTTCACTGAGTCCCCGCCGCTCTCCTCACGCTCTTTCACTGAGTCTCCGCCGCTCTCCTTATCCTTTTATCCTTTGTCCCCGCCGCTCTCCTCGCGCTCTTTCACTGAGTCCCCGCCGCTCTCCTCGCGCTCTTTCACTGAGTCTCCGCCGCTCTCCTCGCGCTCTTTCACTGAGTCTCCGCCGCTCTCCTCGCGCTCTTTCACTGAGTCTCCGCCGCTCTCCTCGCGCTCTTTCACAGAGTCCCCGCCGCTCTCCTCGCGCTCTTTCACTGATTCTCCGCCGCTCTCCTCGCGCTCTTTAACTGAGTCTCCGCCGCTCTCCTCTCGCTCTTTCTCTGAGTCTCCGCCGCTCTTCTCGCGCTCTTTCACTGAGACCCGCCGCCCTCCTCGCGCTCTTTCACTGAGTCTCCGCCGCTCTCCTCGCGATCTTTCACTGTGTTCCCGCAGCTCTCCTTGCGCTCTTTCACTGAGTCTCCGCCGCTCTCCTCGCGCTCTTTTATCCTTTGTCCCCGCCGCTCTCCTCGCGCTCTTTCACTGAGTCCCCGCCGCTCTCCTCGCGCTCTTACACAGAGTCTCCGCCGCTCTCCTCACGCTCTTTCACTGAGTCTCCGCCGCTCTCCTTATCCTTTTATCCTTTGTCCCCGCCGCTCTCCTCGCGCTCTTTCACTGAGTACCCGCCGCTCTCCTCGCGCTCTTTCTCTGAGTCTCCGCCGCTCTTCTCGCGCTCTTTCACTGAGACCCGCCGCTCTCCTCGCGCTCTTTCACTGAGTCTCCGCCGCTCTCCTCGCGCTCTTTCATTGAGTCTCCGCCGCTCTCCTCGCGCTCTTTCACTGAGTCCCCGCCGCTTTCCTCGCGCTCTTTCACTGATTCCCCGCCGCTTTCCTCGCGCTCTTTCACTGAGTCTCCGCCGCTCTCCTCGCGCTCTTTCTCTGAGTCTCCGCCGCTCTTCTCGCGCTCTTTCACTGAGACCCGCCGCCCTCCTCGCGCTCTTTCACTGAGTCTCCGCCGCTCTCCTGGCGCTCTTTCACTGAGTCTCCGCCGCTCTCCTTCACAGAGTCACGCCGCTCTCCTCGCGCTCTTTCACTGATTCTCCGCCGCTCTCCTCGCGCTCTTTAACTGAGTCTCCGCCGCTCTCCTCTCGCTCTTTCTCTGAGTCTCCGCCGCTCTTCTCGCGCTCTTTCACTGAGACCCGCCGCCCTCCTCGCGCTCTTTCACTGAGTCTCCGCCGCTCTCCTCGCGATCTTTCACTGTGTTCCCGCAGCTCTCCTTGCGCTCTTTCACTGAGTCCCCGCCGCTTTCCTCGCGCTCTTTCACTGATTCCCCGCCGCTTTCCTCGCGCTCTTTCACTGAGTCTCCGCCGCTCTCCTCGCGCTCTTTCACTGAGTCTCCGCCGCTCTCCTCGCGCTCTTTCTCTGAGTCTCCGCCGCTTTTCTCGCGCTCTTTCACTGAGACCCGCCGCCCTCCTCGCGCTCTTTCACTGAGTCTCCGCCGCTCTCCTCGCGCTCTTTCACTGAGTCCCCGCCGCTCTCCTCGCGCTCTTTCACTGAGTCCCCGCCGCTCTCCTCGCGCTCTTTCACTGATTCTCCGCCGCTCTCCTCGCGCTCTTTCACTGAGTCTCCGCCGCTCTCCTCGCGCTCTTTCTCTGAGTCTCCGCCGCTCTTCTCGCGCTCTTTCACTGAGACCCTCCGCCCTCCTCGTGCTCTTTCACTGAGTCTCCGCCGCTCTCCTCGCGCTCTTTCACTGAGTCTCCGCCGCTCTCCTCGCGCTCTTTCACTGAGTCTCCGCCGCTCTCCTCGCGCTCTTTCACTGAGTCTCCGCCGCTCTCCTCGCGCTCTTTCACTGAGTCCCCGCCGCTCTCCTCGCGCTCTTTCACTGAGTCTCTGCTGCTCTCCTCGCGTTCTTTCACTGAGTCTCCGCCGCTCTCCTCGCACTCTTTCACTGAGTCTCCGCCGCTCTCCTCGCGCTCTTTCACTGAGTCTCCGCCGCTCTCCTCGTGCTTTTTCACTGAGTCTCCGCCGCTCTCCTCGTGCTTTTTCACTGAGTCCCCGCCGCTCTCCTTGTGCTCTTTCACTGAGTCTTCGCCGATCTCCGCGCGCTCTTTCACTGAGTCCGCGCCACTCTCCTCCCGCGCTTTCACTGAGTCCCCGCCGCTCTCCTCGCGCTCTTTCACTGAGTCTCCGCCGCTCTCCTTGCGCTCTTTCACTGAGTTCCCGTCGCTCTCCTCGCGCTCTTTCACTGAGTCTCCGCCGCTTTCCTCGCGCTCTTTCACTGAGTCTCCGCCGCTCGCCTCGCGCTCTTTCACTGAGTCCCCGCCGCTCTCCTCGCGCTCTTTCACTGAGTCTTCGCCGCTCTCCTCGCGCTCTTTCACTGAGTCTCCGCCGCTCGCCTCGCGCTCTTTCACTGCAGGCTGTGACGTTACAGTTCAACTTCTTCCCACTGCAACCTGCCCTCGAGTCTCCCTCTTGATCTTTACTCAGCTGGGACCCTTACAGTGATTGTCTTTTTTTTTTGGTTATTGTGGGGGGGGGTTTTGGTACTACTTATAGTAGTAAGACCATATAAAAAGTCTAAACCCAAACAGCAACTTTTAAGTTAATTAACTAAATAAAAGAAAGACTGGACGTTAGATAAAAATGAAGCCTTAATATCCCTCAGTCACCAAACCCTCACTATAGCACTCAAATGTACCCAAATTCAGCACTCAGTGCAAACATGTGTCATAGGGAAAGTGCTGGAATCTATCATTAAGGTGGTTATAGTGGGGAATTTAGAAAATCTCACTGTAACCAGACAGAGCAATATGGTTTTGTGAAAAAGAAATCATATTTGACTAATTTACTGGTGTTCTTTGAAGAGGAACAAGCGATTGGGATAAATGTGGACCTGTAAATGTGGTGTACTTAAATTTCCAGAAGGCATTTGACTAGGTGTCACATCAAAGGTTACTACACAAAATAAGAGCTTATGGTGCTAGGGATAACATACTAACATGGATAGAGGATTATTTAGCGAACAGGAAACAGAGCGTAGAGATAAATTAGTCATTTTCCCGTACCAGCCTCCCCGAACAGTCTGTGAATGTGGCGACTAGGGGCTTTTCACAATAACATCATTTGAAGCCTACTTGTGACAATAAGCGATTTTCATTTTTCATTTCATTTTCTGGTTGGCAAGACGTGACGAACGGTGTGCCACAGGGGTCAGTGCTGGGGCCTCAACTATTTACAATTTATATCAATGACTTGGATGAAGAGATCAAATGGACGGTTGCTAAATTTGATGATGACACATTGATAAGTAGGAAAGTAAATGGTGAGGAGAACATAAGGGGCGGGATTCTCCGTTGCCCGACGCCGATATCGTAATTGCCGATCGGGCGGAGAATCCCTTCCGACGCCCAAATCAGGGGCGGCACCTGTTTGGTGACACTTAGCCGCTGAAACGGAGAATCCAACCCAAGGAGTTTGCAAAGGTTTACCGATAGGTTAAGTGAGTGGATGAAATTTGGCAGATGGAGTACAATGTGGGAAAATGCGAACTTGTCCACTTTGGTGGGGGAAAAAAATAGAAAAACAGCAACTTATTTAAATGGAGCAAAACTGCAGAACAGTTGGGTACAGATGCATCTGGGTGTCCTGGTACATGATTCAGTGGAAAAGTTAGTTCAAGTGGTTAGGAGGCAAGTGGAATGTTGTTGTTTACTACAAGGGGAATGGAATATAAAAATAGGGATGATTTACCACAGTTCTCCACGTACCCTCTGAAAGAGCACTCTACCTAGGCTCACTCCCCAGCTTACCCCTGTAACCACCCTAACCTGCACATCTTTAGACTGTGGAAGGAAACCGGAGCACCCAGAGGAAACCCACGCAGACAGGGGAGAACGTGCAGACTCTATACAGTCACCTGAGGTCGGAATTTAACCAGGGTCACTGGCACTGTGAGGTAACCACTGTGCCACCATGGCGCCCTAGGTTAGGATAATTTGTTTCTCTCAGAGTGTAGTGAATCTATGGAGCTCTCTTCCTCGACTCATCTCTGTTGGCATAAAAATAAATAACCATGGCACAGTGGTTAGCACTACTGCTTCATAGCACCATGTTTAATTCCAGTGAATGTGTGGAGTTTGCACATTCTCCACGCGTCTGTGTGGGTTTACTTCGGATGCTCTGGTTTCCTCCCACAGTTTAAAGATGTGCAGGTTAGATGGATTTGCCATGCTAAATTACCCCCCAAGTGTCCAAAGATGTGCAGGTTAGGTGTGGTTATGGGGTAGGGCAGGAGAATGGGCCGTGGTGGGGGTACTCTTTCAGAGGGTAAGTGCAGACCAAATAGGCCTTCCGCGCTGTGGGGGTTCTATGATTCTATGAAATAAAATGTACACCATCAGCTGGTGAATTAGTACTTCTCCATGTTGAACACCACTTAAGAGGAAGCATTGAGGGTGGCAAGGAAACAGAATGTACTCTGGTTGGGGGATTTCAATGTCCATCACCAAGAGTGGTTCGGTAGCACCATTACTGACCGAGCTGGCCGAGTCCTCAAGGAAACTAAAGGTTAGGTGGATTGGCCATAGTGCCCAAAGGTTGGGTAGGGTTACGGGGATAGAGTTGGGGATTGGGCCTAGGGAGGGTGCACATTTGGAGGGTCGGTGCAGACTCGATGGGCTGAATGGCCTCCTTCTGCACTGTCAAGATTCTATGATTCTATGACATAACTGCGAGGTGGTGAGGGAATCAACAAGAGGGAAAAATACACATGACCTCGTTGTCACCAACCTGCCGCTGCAGATATATTAGTCTATGATTGTACTGGCAGAAGACGAATAATCGTCTTTTCCCATGTTGCGTGGCACTACCATTGTGCTACATAGGACAGGTACAGAACCGATCCGCAACTCAAGACTGAGCATCCATGAAGTGATGTGGGCCATCAGAAGCAGCAGAATTGTATTCAACCACAATCTGTAACCTCATGGCCTGTTATAGTTCCCAATCTCTCATTACCAGGGGATCAACCCTGCTTCAATGATGAGTGCAGGAAGGAATGCCAGCAGCACCAGGCATATCGAAAAGGAGGTGTCAACTTGGTGAAACGACAACACAGGACTACATGTGTGCCAAACAGCATAAGCATAAAGTAACAGACAGAGCTAAGCGGTCCCACAACCAATGATCTTAGGTCGGCAATGCTACCACATCCAGTCATGGACGGTGGTGGACAATTAAACAACTCACTGGAGGAGGAGGCTCCACAAATATCCCCTTCCTCAATGATGGAGGAGCCCAGCCCATCGGTGCAAAAGACAAGGCTGAATAATGTTAAGAGCTTAGAGAACGTGCAGAGGAGATTTGGAATGATAGCACGGACATGGGACTTCAGTTATATGGAGAGACTGGAGAAACAGCAATCATTCTCCTTGGAGCAGAGAATATTAAGGGCCAGGATTTCTGCTCCCGTCCCCATCCCCCTATGGGTTCTGAGGCAGGAGGGGAGCGTGAAATTATTTGGATAGGAATGCTTCCAGTTACATGCTCACCTCAATCCCACAGCAATTTTACGCTGGAGCGAACAAGGCTTCAGACAGAAAGCCCACCCTTGCCCGAGTTAAGACCCTTAAATAGCCAATGTATAGCTACTTGTGGGCCGTTTCTCATCCACACCCAGGTTTTTAGGCTGGAACGCAGATAGCAGTTTGGGGGAGGGGGTGAGACCACAACTGTTAGAAAGTGGGAGGGGGGGTGCACCTCCATCAGAAACCACCTTCTGAATGGGGGCACCCCCAACCTGAAGGACATGACCTCCAGACCTTCCTCCCCCTCCACCAGCTTATCCTCTGAGACCCCCTCACACCCACCGAGTCCATCCTTACCTTTTCCCACCCAAGGTCCCTGTAACTTACCTGTTCCTTTGTCTCAGGCTCCCTGGTGCAGTTCCTCAGTTCCTCTTCCAGCCGCCTCAGCTCTGTTGTGGGCGGGACTGGGGATTTGCCAGCAGTTCTCTGATGTGGGACTTCCTCCTGAGTGAGGGGCTGAAGTCCTGACTTATGCTAATCAACGCTCATCAGAATGTAAAGTGGCATTGCGGGTGCCGGAGTTGGTGAGGATATGTCCCTCCTCAAGCTCTTTGTTTGGCTGAGCCCCATGCCAATCTAAAACTTCAGGCCGAGGAGGAGATATATACATAGAACATCCAAACATACAAATTAGGAGCAGTGTCGGCCACTTGGCCCCTCAAGCTTGCTCCACCATTCAATATGATCATGACTGATCTGATTGGATACTCAACTCCACATTCCTGCCCACCCCCCGATAACAAAATCACAGAAAAATACCGTGCAATCATATCCTTCCTATAATGTAGCGACCAGAACTGTGCACAGTATCCAGCTGCGGCCTCACCAATGTTCTGTACAGCTCCAACATGGCTTCTTTGTTTTTGTAATCTATGCCGCGATTGATAAAGGCAAGTGTTCCATATGCCTTTTTCACCATGCTATTAACCTGCCTTCAGAGATCTATTTACAAACACGCCAAGCTCTCTTTGTTCCTCAGGACTTCCCAGTGTGGTGCCATTCATTGAATATTTCCTTGTCAAATTGCTCCTTCCAAAGTGTAACACCTCACACTTTTCAGGATTAAATTCCATCTGCCATTTTTCTGCCCATTTGACCAGACTCCTTTATTAGTCAGGAACTGAGCAACCTCAATATTCACTGACCCTGCCTCCACCACTCTCTGGGGAAGAAAGTTCCAAGGGCCGTCCCCTGAGAAAAACATTTCTCCTCATCTCGCTATTAATTTATTTTTAGATTGTATCCCTTAGTTCCACTCTCTCCCACACGGGGAAACATCCACCCTGTGCAATCCCCTCAGGATCGTGTACATTTCAATAAGTTCACCTCTCATTCTACTAAACTCCATGAACCTGTCCAACCTTTCTTCATAAGTTAAACCCCCCCATCCCAGGAAATCATACAATCTCTATAGTGCAGAAGGAAGCCATTTGGCCCATTGAGTCTGCACCGACCCTCTGAAAGAGCACCCCATCCAGGCCCAATCCCCCACCCCATCCCTGTATCCCACCTAACCTGTACATCCCTGGACACCAAGCGGCAATTTGTGTCATGACCAATCCACCTAACCTGCACATCTTTGGACTGTGAGAGGAAACCAGAGCACCGGGAGAAAACCCACGCAGACACGAGGAGAACGTACAAACTCCACACAGTCACCAAAGGTCAGAATTGGGCCCAGGTCCCTGGCACTGTGAGGCAGCAGTGCTAACTACAGTGCCACCGTGCCACCCCGTTGCAATCAGTTGCGATCTCTGAACTGCTTCTAATCCATTCACATACTTCCTTAAATAAAAGAGATCACTTTTGCCCACAGTCCTCTAGATGTGATCTCACAAACATAGCAAAAAATATCGATTCCACTCTCCTGGGATTAAAGGACAACGTTCCATTTGTCTCCTCATCACTTGGTGTGGATCGAGATGTTCAAAATGCACAGAGTAAATAGGGGAGAGAGTTTTAGGTGTTGGGTTTGGGGAGCACAGAAACTGGCTGGGAGATGCTCGATCCAATGGTCTGTTTCTGTGCTGTGACCAGAGGAAACAGATTTAAGACAATTGGTTTAAAAAAAAACCCAAAGGAAAGCCCAGAGTAAAAGAGAATTGACAGGGTGAATTTATGTGATGTGGAATGTGCTGCCTGAAAGGGTGCTGCAAATCAGTCAAGTATAAAATAGGATAAACTAAAACAAACAGCTGGGAGCTCTGGCAGAGCCTCTCAATGGACAGCTCACTTAAAGAGCCAGTACCATAACAATGGGCCGAATGGACGCACTCAGTGCGACACCTTCCTCACTATTTATCCTCTCTCTCTCCGCTCCTTTTTCTATCCGTTTCTTAATTTATTTTCTATCGATTCTCTCTCCCTCCACCCCCGTACCCGTTGCCACTCACCCAGAAGCAGAGGTTGAAGGTGAAAAGCAGATATTTCATACACCTCATTCCACCCGACACACTGCCCATGGTGAGGCTGCTGGAGACACTGAGCGTCCCAGGCACTGAGAACGCTAGAGGCAGAGAGAGAGGTCCGCCCCGAGAGGAGGAGCGGAGAGAGAGAAACACACTGAGAGAAACAGGGAGAGGGAGAGAGAGAGAAACGCAGAGAGAAACACAGAGGGACAGAGAGAGAAACACAGAGAAACGCAGAGAGCGAGACAGAGAGAGAAACAAACAGAGAAACGCAGAGAAACAGAGAGAGAAACACGCAGAGAGCGAGACAGAGAGAGAGAAACACAGAGAAACGCAGAGAGACAGAGAGAGAAACACGCAGAGAGCGAGACAGAGAGAGAGAAACGCAGAGAGACAGAGAGAGAAACACGCAGAGAAATGCAGAGAGACCGAGAGAGAAACACGCAGAGAGCGAGACAGAGAGAGAAACACAGAGAAACGCAGAAACAGGGGGAGAGAGGAAAACAGACAGCGAGAAACACAGAGAGACAGAGAAAAACAGAGAGACAGAGGAACACAGGGACAGTGAAACACACAGAGAAACCGGGAGAGAGAAAGACAGAGAGAAACACAGGGAGAGTGAAACAGAGAGAGAAACACAGTGTGGTAGTCACCACTCATGTATAAGGTGCTTTGTGATAAGGCCCTGTACTACACCCAGTAGGCGGAGGATAAATATGTGTGCTCCCCATACAACAGCCATTTTGCCAGCTGCTGTAGGAGGCCACACATCTTAGTGTAATAAAGCCTCAGTTGCATTTAACTCTCTTTGTGTAATTGATCGTGCATCAATTTATTACACTAAAGTTTTACAGCCAGATCCGCATCAAGCCGGATCGCCTGCAGCTGGATCTGCAATCAGGTAACGCCAAAAAGCACTTTGAACATTGGCTAGCCTGTTTTGAAGCTGACATCAGGTCTGTGCCAGACCCAATCCCAGAAGCTCAGAAGATTCAGATCCTTTACACGCGGCTGAGCTCCAACGTATTTCCACTTATCCAGGACGCGCCGAACTACGATGAAGTCATGGCGCTACTGAAAGAAAATTACGCTCAGGGGACTAACACACTTTACGCCAGATACATCCTCTCCACACGCAGTCAACTCCCTGGTGAGTCAGTAGAAGATTTCTGGCTTGCTCGAATTCCCCTAGTTAGAGACTGTGACTGTCAGGCCGTCATGGCCACGGAACACTCGAACTTGCTTATGAGGGACGCTTTTGTTACGGGTATAGGGTCAGATTACATCCAGCAACGCCTTTTAGAAGGGGCCACGCTCGACCTCGCGGCAACCAAAAAGCTTTCGCTCTCGCTGACGGTCGCCTCGCGCAACATACAGGCCCACACCCCCGGCCGCGCGGCCCACCCCTCCTCCGCATCGTGGACTCCGCAGACGGACTCCCCATCTGGGACCCCACACAGCCAACCCCACAAGTGTGCCGTGCGGCAGCTAACCAACCCCGGGGGCCCCAAATGTTACTTCTGTGGGCAGCCAAAACACCCCCGACAACGCTGCCTGGCCCGGAGCGCCCTTTGCCCTTTGCAAGGCCTGCGGCAAGAAGGGGCACTTTGTGGCGGTGTGCCAGGCCCGTTCAGTCGCCGCTATTGTTCCAACTCCCCCCCCCCCGTGCGGCCAGTGGGCACCGTCCCATCTTCCCCTCCTCGGACCACGCATGGCCAGTGGGCGCCACCATCTTCCCCTCCTCGGGCCACGTGCAGCCCGTGGGCGCCGCCATCTTGTTCAACCCCCACCACGTGTGGCCCGTGGGCGCCGCCATCTTGTCCTGACCAGGAACATCAAGCACCGCCATCTTGTCTCCCCCACGGCACGTGCGGCCCGTGGGTGCCGCCATCTTACCAGGACCCATGCCTCCCGGTCACCCCATCGTCTGCCACCATCGACTCGGT
This sequence comes from Scyliorhinus torazame, assembly GCF_047496885.1. Lineage (NCBI taxonomy): Eukaryota > Metazoa > Chordata > Chondrichthyes > Carcharhiniformes > Scyliorhinidae > Scyliorhinus > Scyliorhinus torazame. The sequence goes on from NC_092723.1 coordinate 88,455,504, forward strand.
CACGATTGACCAGTCTCGCCCACACAATCTAACAACCGCCTCTACAAACGTGAAAATCGATGGGCACGAGATCTCCTGCCTGCTGGACTCCGGGAGCACCGATCGCTTCATTCATCACGATACGGTAAGGCACTGTTCGCTCGCGGTACACCCCGCCAATCAGAGAATCTCCCTGGCCTCCGGGAGGTCCCACTCCGTGGCGATCCAGGGGTACTGCATAACACTCTCACTGTCCAGGGCGGGAGTTTACCGGCTTCCGCCTCTACATCCTCCCCAACCTCTGCGCTGCCTTACTACTCGGCCTGGACTTCCAGTGCAACCTCCAGAACCTAACATTGTGCAATCTGATTCACCATGTCCGCTATCCGGGGAAGGGGATTGTGCAATCTGATTCACCATGTCCGCTATCCGGGGAAGGGGATTGTGCAATCTGATTCACCATGTCCGCTATCCGGGGAAGGGGATTGTGCAATCTGATTCACCATGTCCGCTATCCGGGGAAGGGGGTACGCATCGAGTTGCGTGTACCGGTTTATGGTTTGGCTGCAGTCTACAACTATCCGGTTCTTTTCCCCGGTCCTGACGACCACCACCTGAGCTCTCCAGGGCCTATTATTGGCTTCGATGACCCCCTCCCTCAAGAGTGCTGGACCTCTGACTTGATAAAAGTCCTGTCCTGGGCACTGTACCGCCTGCTCCTGGTGGCGACAGGTTTACAGTCGGCGGTGAGGTTCGCGAAGAGCGGGGGAGGAGTGACCTTCAGAATCGCGAGGCTACATACTGTGAGAGGGGGTAGGGGCCTGCCGAACTTCAGGGTCAGGCTCCTGAGGTTGCACTGGAAGTCCAGTCCCAACAGGAGAGGGTCGCAGAGGTCGGGGAGGACGTAGAGTTTGAAATTGGCGTACTCAGTGCCCTGTATCGCGAGGTTCGCGACACAGTACCCCCGGATCTGCACCAAATGTGTTCCGGAAGCAAGGGAGATTGTTTGGAATGCGGGGGAATTTGGAGAGAACAGCGCCTTACCGTGTCTGGATGTACAAAGTTCTCCATGCTCCCAGAGTTAAACAGGCAGGGCGTTTCGTGCCCATTGACCTGGGCGGTCATCATCGAGTTCCTGAGGTGCTTGGGCCATGACTGGTCGAGATGACAGCGCGAGCTGCGGGTAGCCGACGTGGTCGGAGGTGGTGGGGTGGTCCCAAGATGGCTGCCCCTGTCGGTCACACGTGTCGGGCAGCGTTGGAGATGGCGGCCAAGATGGTGGCGCCCATGAGTGGCACGTGTTGGGTAGGGTTAAAGATGGCTGCCCCCACGGACAGCACGAAGCTGATGACGTGTCCGAAGGGGGCGGTACCGGCAGGCACACAGCCACACTGTGGGGTCTGCGGGCCTGTTGTTGCTCTGTTTCTCTGGTTCTAAATATGACGGTCAATGTGGTCGCCTTCCTTAATCCTAATTATGTTTGCTTTAAAGTCGCCAGGTATCTCTCGATCGCCCGCAGGTGCCGGGCGGCGTTGAAGATGGCGGCCAATATGGCGGCCCCCATGAGTGGCACGTGTTGGGTAGGGTTAAAGATGGCTGCCCCCACGGACAGCACGAGGCTGATGACGTGTCCAAAGGGGGCGGTACCGGCAGGCACACAGCCACACTGTGGGGTCTGCGGGCCTGTTGTTGCTCTGTTTCTCTGGTTCTAAATATGACGGTCAATGTGGTCGCCTTCCTTAATCCTAATTATGTTTGCTTTAAAGTCGCCAGGTATCTCTCGATACCACCACAAGGTTCAAACCCGAATACTGATCAAAGAGCCAATCCACCAGTTAGTTAGCTCAAAGGCAATACTATTTATTTACACACACAGTAAGATCTACACATGCACAAAGTACTACAAACTAAACTATCTCTAACGCTGACGCCTATACTTAGCTTCAGGTGCCCACTCAGTCAGAGGAACAATGGCCGTTGTTCAGATCTGTGGCTGTTGGGTTCGAAGAGGTACAGGAGAACAGCTAAGGTCGTCCCTCTGGTAGCGAGCGTTGACCTTGGTCTTAGTAGCTTCTGGTGCAGCTGGTGGATGGGTCTCTCCGCTTTGAGAGCCGAGTCCAAGAGAGCGATTCTCTCTCGGGGGTTTCTTCTTATACCCGGAGGGGCTTCGCGTGCTTTTTGGCGGGCCTTAAACTTGGCCCCAATTAATTGGGCCGTATCTTGCAGCCGCGCGGCACAGGCCTGGGGCACCCTCTGGTCGGGTGTCCATGAGGGGATCGCGTGGTCGGAGGGGAAAGCATTGAGGCTCTGAAACATTACTTCTAAGGAGATGGATAGTTTTACCGTCTCTTCTAGGCCGAGGGCGCCCTTTTCGAGCAAGCGCTGTCTGACGTAGTTGGACCGGACTCCAGCCACATAGGTGTCCCGGATGGTGAGTTCCATATGCTGCGAGGCCGTGACGTCCTTATAATTGCAGTTTCGAGCGAGTACCTTCAGGTGGCGTAGGTATTCCTCCAGCGATTCCCCGGGGCGTTGACGACGAGTGGTGAGGTGATGCCGCACGAACACTTCGTTCACCGGCCTCACATACTGCCTTTTCAAGATCGCGACCGCGTCTGCGTACGAGGTCGCTTCCTCGATCTGCACGGAGATTCTGTGGCTCACCTGGGCGTGGAGGAGACTCAGTTTCTGTTCCTCGGTGACGGTAGGCAAGGAGGAGGTGGCAAGGTAGGCCTCAAAACAGCGGAGCCAGTGCGAAAAAATTCCTTTGGCTTCTGCTGTCTGAGAGTCAAGTTCCAGTCGATCAGTTTTGAGGGCTGCTTCCATAGCGATATTGTAGCTGATTAAATTGGTGCGACCATCAATTCACACGAGACGGAGAGCTGAAGTGAACAGTGGTTTTAATCAGGTAGAACTGGTGCCTGCCTGCGACTGCTCTGTACTGAGTGCCACCTACAGGCTGCAGATCTATATACCTCCCCCGAGGGGGCAGAGCCCACAAGGGCACCAACATAATACAATGTAATGTAATGTAATACAATGGTGAATGGTAGCAGTAATACATTCACCACATAGAGAAACACGCAGAGAGAAACTGATATGCCTTCAATAAGCATACGATGAGAGATGAATGCAACTGAGGCTTTAATACACTAAACAGCAAGCATCCTGGCCCTGACCTGAACTGGGTCGGAGGCGGAGACTTGCCACCTTTATACAGAAGCCCGAGGGGAGGAGCCACATGCGGAGCCAGCCTGGACAAGCCCAGACATGTACAACACAACACAATGCAACACAATGCAATACCGTGGTTTACCACAGCAACCCACTGGGAGAGAAACAGAGAGAGAAACACACAGAGAGAAACAGAGAGACAGAGAGAAACACAATGCAACACAATGCAACACCGTGGTTTACCACAGCAACACTGGGAGAGAAACAGAGAGACAGAGGGAGAGAGAAACACACAGAGAGAAATACTGGGAGAGACAGAGAGGAACAGATTAACTTGCTTACCTTACAGGTCAGCTGTTGAGTTCGGGAGTGAGAGCTGGGACCTTAGAATCAGCGCGGGAATTTTGAAAAAGCGCGGGGGCTGCGAGGCAGAGGGGACCATTTAAAAGGTCGCTGTCTGTGGTGAGGTGAGTACAGATTAACAACTTACTTACCTTGCAGGCCAAGTCGATTTCAGCAGGAGCGGAGCAGGCTAGTCCATTTCAGCGGGGACAGTGCGGAAGTGATTTCTGGGAGGTAAGTTTCTCCTTTAAATTTTTTTTAAAATTCTAGTGTTTAAGGTGGGAACAGGAAGTCGACCCGCGGACTTCTGGGAAGACCCTCACCAATAAATTCTGGTGGAGAGGAAACCCGAGACACTACACGTGTAGTGTCTCCCACCCGCCCTCCTCCTCTAACCTAATAATAAAACCCTTTGGTGTGAGGTAAGTACCATATTTTATTATTGTTATTAATAATTTTTTTTTTTAATATATAAAAAAATTTAATTTAGTTGTTAGCCAGATCTTGGTAGAAAGTTAGAGGAATGGCAGGGAAGGGAGTGCAATGTTCCTCCTGCAGGATGTTTGAGGTGAGGGATGCCGTTAGTGTCCCTGCTGATTTTACCTGCAGGAAGTGCTGCCATCTCCAGCTCCTCCAAGACCGAGTTAGGGAACTGGAGCTGGAGTTGGAAGAACTTCGGATCATTCGGGAGGCAGAGGGGGTCATAGATAGCAGCTTCAGGGAATTAGTTACACCAAAGTTTGGAGATAGATGGGTAACTGTAAGAGGGACGGGGAAAAAACAGTCAGTGCAGGGATCCCCTGCGGTCGTTCCCCTGAGAAACAAGTATACCGCTTTGGATACTTGTGGGGGGGGGGACTTACCAGGGGTAAGCCATGGGGTACGGGCCTCTGGCACAGAGTCTGTCCCTGGTGCTCAGAAGGGAAGGGGGGAGAGGAGCAGAGCATTAGTAATTGGGAACTCTATAGTCAGGGGCACAGATAGGAGATTTTGTGGGAGCGTGAGAGACTCACGTTTGGTATGTTGCCTCCCAGGTGCAAGGGTACGTGATGTCTCGGATCGTGTTTTCCGGGTCCTTAAGGGGGAGGGGGAGCAGCCCCAAGTCGTGGTCCACATTGGCACTAACGACATAGGTAGGAAAGGGGATAAGGATGTCAGGCAGGCTTTCAGGGAGCTAGGATGGAAGCTCAGAACTAGAACAAACAGAGTTGTTATCTCTGGATTGTTGCCCGTGCCACGTGATAGTGAGATGAGAAATAGGGAGAGAGAGCAATTAAACACGTGGCTACAGGGATGGTGCAGGCGGGAGAGATTCAGATTTCTGGATAACTGGGGCTCTTTCTGGGGAAGGTGGGACCTCTACAGACAGGATGGTCTACATCTGAACCTGCGGGGCACAAATATCCTGGGGGGGAGATTTGTTAGTGCTCTTTGGGGGGGTTTAAACTAATGCAGCAGGGGCATGGGAACCTGGATTGTAGTTTTAGGGTAAGGGAGAATGAGAGTATAGAGGTCAGGAGCTCAGATTTGACGTCACAGGAGGGGGCCAGTGTTCAGGTAGGTGGTTTGAAGTGTGACTACTTCAATGCCAGGAGTATACGAAATAAGGTAGGGGAACTGGCAGCATGGGTTGGTACCTGGGACTTCGATGTTGTGGCCATTTCGGAGACATGGATAGAGCAGGGACAGGAATGGATGTTGCAGGTTCCGGGGTTTAGGTGTTTTAGTAAGCTCAGAGAAGGAGGCAAAAGAGGGGGAGGTGTGGCGCTGCTAGTCAAGAGCAGTATTACGGTGGCGGAGAGGATGCTAGATGGGGACTCATCTTCCGAGGGAGCATGGGCTGAGGTTAGAAACAGGAAAGGAGAGGTCACCCTGTTGGGAGTTTTCTATAGGCCTCCAAATAGTTCTAGGGATGTAGAGGAAAGGATGGCGAGGATGATCCTGGATAAGAGCGAAAGTAATTGGGTAATTATTATGGGAGACTTTAACTTTCCAAATATTGACTGGAAAAGATATAGTTTGAGTACATTAGATGGGTCGTTTTTTGTACAGTGTGTGCAGGAGGGTTTCCTGACACAGTTTGTTGACAGGCCAACAAGAGGCGAGGCCACATTGGATTTGGTTTTGGGTAATGAACCAGGCCAGGTGTTGGATTTGGAGGTAGGTGAGCACTTTGGGGACAGTGACCACAATTCGGTGACGTTTACGTTAAGGATGGAAAGGGATAAGTATACACCGCAGGGCAAGAGTTATAGCTGGGGGAAGGGAAATTATGATGCCATTAGACGTGACTTGGGGGGGATAAGGTGGAGAAGTAGGCTGCAAGTGTTGGACACACTGGATAAGTGGAGCTTGTTCAAGGATCAGCTACTGCGTGTTCTTGATAAGTATGTACCGGGTCAGGCGGGGAGGAAGGTGCCGAGCGAGGGAACCGTGGTTTTCCAAAGAAGTGGAATCTCTTGTTAAGAGGAAGAAGGAGGCCTATGTGAAGATGAGGTGTGAAGTTTCAGTTGGGGCGATGGATAGTTACAAGGTAGCGAGGAAGGATCTAAAGAGAGAGCTAAGACGAGCAAGGAGGGGACAGGAGAAGTATTTGGCAGGAAGGATCAAGGAAAACCCAAAAGCTTTCAATAGGTATGTCAGGAATAAGCGAATGACTAGGGACAGAGGAGGACCAGTCAAGGACAGGGATGGGAAGTTGTGTGTAGAGTCTGAAGAGATAGGCGAGATACTAAATGAATATTTTTCGTCAGTATTCACTCAGGAAAAAGATAATGTTGTGGAGGAGAATGCTGAGCTCCAGGTAAATAGATTAGATGGCATTGAGGTACGTAGGGAAGAGGTGTTGGCAATTCTGGACAGGCTGAAAATAGATAAGTCCCCGGGACCTGATGGGATTTATCCTAGGATTCTCTGGGAGGCCAGGGAAGAGATTGCTGGACCATTGGCTTTGATTTTTATGGCATCATTGGATACAGGAATAGTGCCAGAGGACTGGAGGATAGCAAATGTGGTCCCTTTGTTCAAAAAGGGGAGCAGAGACAACCCCGGCAACTATAGACCGGTGAGCCTCACGTCTGTAGTGGGTAAAGTCTTGGAGGGGATTATAAGAGACAAGATTTATAATCATCTAGATAGGAATAATATGATCAGGGATAGTCAGCATGGCTTTGTGAAGGGTAGGTCATGCCTCACAAACCTTATCGATTTCTTTGAGAAGGTGACTGAACAGGTAGACGAGGGTAGAGCAGTTGATGTGTATATGGATTTCAGCAAAGCGTTTGATAAGGTTCCCCACGGTAGGCTATTGCAGAAAATACGGAGGCTGGGGATTGAGGGTGATTTAGAGATGTGGATCAGAAATTGGCTTGCTGAAAGAAGACAGAGGGTGGTGGTTGATGGGAAATGTTCAGAATGGAGTTCTGTCACAAGTGGAGTACCACAAGGATCTGTTCTGGGGCCGTTGCTGTTTGTCATTTTTATCAATGACCTAGAGGAAGGCGCAGAAGGGTGGGTGAGTAAATTTGCAGACGATACTAAAGTCGGCGGTGTTGTCGATAGTGTGGAAGGAAGTAGCAGGTTACAGAGGGATATAGATAAGCTGCAGTGCTGGGCTGAGAGGTGGTAAATGGAGTTTAATGTAGAGAAGTGTGAGGTGATTCACTTTGGAAGGAAAAACAGGAATGTGGAATATTTGGCTAATGGAAAAGTTCTTGAAAGTGTGGATGAGCAGAGGGATCTAGGTGTCCATGTACATAGATCCCTGAAAGTTGCCACCCAGGTTGATAGGGTGGTGAAGAAGGCCTATGGAGTGTTGGCCTTTATTGGTAGAGGGATTGAGTTCCGGAGTCAGGAGGTCATGTTGCAGCTGTACAGAACTCTGGTACGGCCGCATTTGGAGTATTGCGTACAGTTCTGGTCACCGCATTATAGGAAGGACGTGGAGGCTTTGGAACGGGTGCAGAGGAGATTTACCAGGATGTTGCCTGGTATGGAGGGAAAATCTTATGAGGAAAGGCTGATGGACTTGAGGTTGTTTTCGTTAGAGAGAAGAAGGTTAAGAGGAGACTTAATAGAGGCATACAAAATGATCAGAGGGTTAGATAGGGTGGACAGTGAGAGCCTTCTCCCGCGGATGGAAATGGCTAGCACGAGGGGACATAGCCTTAAACTGAGGGGTGATAGATATAGGACAGAGGTCAGGGGTAGGTTCTTTACGCAAAGAGTAGTGAGGCCGTGGAATGCCCTACCTGCTACAGTAGTGAACTCGCCAACATTGAGGGCATTTAAAAGTTTATTGGATACACATATGGATGATAATGGTATAGTGTAGGTTAGATGGCTTTTGTTTCGGTGCAACATCGTGGGCCGAAGGGCCTGTACTGCGCTGTATTGTTCTATGTTCTAACACAATGAGTGAGACAGAGAGCGAGAGAAACACACAGAGAGAAATGCAGAGAGACCGAGAGAGAGTGAATCACACAGAGAAACACAGAGACAGAGAGTGACACAGGGAAAGAGACAGAGAGAGAGAAACACACAGAGAAACACTGGGAGAGACAGAGAGAAACACAGGGAGAGGGACAGAGAGAGAGAGAAAACCACAGAGAGACAGAGAGAGAGAGAATCACACAGACAGAAACGCAGAGAGACAGAGAGAAACACATAGAGAAAAACACAGAATGTGGCAGTCACCACTAGCAGTATTATATGTATTATGGTAAGACACATATACTAGAGGTACATGGGTAAATCCCTGCCTGCTGGCTCCGCCCAGTAGGCGGAGTATAAATGTGGGTGCTCGCCGGTGCTGCAGCCATTCTGGTTCCAGCTACAGGAGGCACAACATCTTTGCTCAATAAAGCCTCGATTATTCCACTACTCTCGTCTTTGTGGTAATTGATAGTGCATCAATTCATTGAGCAAAGATTTTTTTAAACGATGGATCTCTGCATCAAGCCTGATCACCTACAGCTGAGCCCTCAAGCAGCCAACGCTACGTCCGCCTTTGACCACTGGCTGGCCTGCTTCGAAAGCTACCTGAGGACAGCTGCTGAGGAACCCTCGGACTCGCAGAAGCTCCAGGTCCTCTATTCACGGGTTAGCCCTGATATTTTTCCTCTCATCCGGGATGTGCCCACTTACTCCGAAGCAATGGAGCTCCTGAAGGGACATTACGTTCGGCCAGTCAATCAACTATAGCCAGACACCTCCTGTACACGAGACAGCAACTCCCCGATGAGTCCCTGGACGATTTCTGGCATGCCCTGCACATCCTGGGGAGGAACTGTGACTGCCAGGCAGTTTTGGCAGTCCAGCATACAGAACATTTAATCCGAGACGCCTTCGTTGCGGGCATGAGGTCTGCGTACGTCCGCCAGCGCCTATTGGAAGGGGGTACGCTTGAACTGGCGGGAACTAGGCAGCTCACAAACTCGTTAACAGTGGCCTCCCGTAACGTCCAGTCCTACGCCCCCGACTGCGCGGCACCCTCATGGGAATCATGGGCTCCACCAGCTGCCGACTCCAGCTCACCGCAAGCCTGCGCCGCGCGGCAGCCAGTCAACCCTGGGGGGGTCCAAATGCTATTTTTGCGGGCAGAACAAACACCCCCAGCAGCGCTGCCCGGCGCGGAGTGCGACCTGCAACGGATGTGGAGAAAAAGGACACTTTGTTTCTGTTTGCCAGGCCCGGTCAGTCACTGCTGTTTCTAGGCCGAGCGTCCCTGTACCCCCCATCCAGGGGCGCCGCCATTTTCCATCTTGCAAGCCACGTGCGGCCCATGGGTGCCGCCATCTTTGATGGCGCAAGCCACGTGCGGCCCGTGGATGCCGCCATCTTTGATGCCGCCCGCCATGTGCGCCTCAGGACCCCTGCTTGCCTGGACGCTAGTCTGGCCGTTCATTGCCTGCGGCTACTTCCACTACCGCTGGCCAGCCCGGGGCCTCCCAGCATCTGCCGCAGCTCGCCTCGATCACCCTGGACCAGTCCCGGCCCCGCAACCTCGCGACCGCAACGACAACGGTGAAATTCGATGGGCACGAGACATAGAACATAGAACATTACAGCGCAGTACAGGCCCTTCGGCCCTCGATGTTGTGCCGACCTGTGACGTCCTGCCTTTTTGACTCCGGGAGCACAGAGAGCATCATCCACCCCACAACAGTAAGGCGCTGCTCCCTCGCGGTACACCCCATCACCCAGAAAATCTCCCTGGCCTCCGGATCCCATTCTGTGGAAATCCGGGGGTACTGTGTCGCGACCCTCACCGTCCAAGGCGTAGAGTTTAGCAACTTCCAGCTCTATGTCCTCCCCCACCTCTGCGCTGCCCTGTCACTCGGCCTGGACTTCCAGTGCTTAACCTTGAAATTCGGTGGACTCCTACCCCCCCTCATGACCCTTAAGGTCGATCCCCCTTCCTTGTTTGTGAACCTCCCCACGGATTACAAACCCGTCGCCACCAGGGGCAGACGGTACAGTGCCCAGGACAGGACCTTCATCAGGTCGGAGATCCAACGGCTTCCGCGGGAAGGCGTCATTGAGGCCAGCAACAGCCCCTGGAGAGCCCAAGTGGCAGTAGTAAAGCCTGGGGAGAAGCACAGGATGGTCATTGACTACAGTCAGACCATCAATCGGTACACGCAGGTCGCGCGTACCCGCTCCCACGCATATCTGATATGGTCAATCAGATTGCGCAGTATCACGTCTTTTCCACAGTGGACCTGACGTCTGCCTACCACCAGCTCCCCATCCGCCTGGAGGACAGCCAATACACTGCGTTCGAAGCAGATGGCTAACCCTATCCCTTCCTTAGGGTTCCCTTCGGCGTCACTAATGGGGTCTCCTCCTTCTCCCAGTGGGTCCCTAACTACGCGGACAAGGCCCGCCCACTCATACAGTCCACAGTTTTTCCCCTGATGGCTGAGGCCCGCCTGGCCTTCAACCGTATCAAGGTAGACATCGCCAAGGCCACGATGCATGCGGTCGACGAGTCCCTCCCCTTCCAGTTGGAGAGCGATGCATTGGACGTAGCTCTGGCCGCCACCCTCAACCAGGCGGGCAGGCCCATGGCCTTCCTTTCCCGCACCCTCCATGCCTCCGAAATTCGGCACTCCTCTGTCGAAAAGGAGGCCCAAGCCATTGTGGAAGCTGTGCGGCATTGAAGGCACCACCTGGCCAGCAGGAGATTCACTCTCCTCACTGACCAATGGTCGGTTGCCTTCATGCTCAATAATACACAGCGGGGCAAGATCAAAAACAATAGGATCTTGAGGTGGAGGATCGAGCTCTCCACCTATAATTATAAGATCTTGTATCGCCGGGGAAGCTCAACGAGCCCCCTGATGCCCTATCCCGCGGTACATGTGCCAGCGCACAAGTGGACCGACTCCGGGCTCTCCACTATGACCTCTGCCACCCAGGGGTCACCCGGTTCTTCCATTTCATCAAGGCCCACAACCTGCCTTACTCCATTGAGAAGGTCAGGACCGTCTCCAGAGACTGCCAAGTCTGCGCAGAGTGCAAGCCGCACTTCTACCGGCCAGATCGAGCACACCTGGTGAAGGCCTCCCGCCCCTTTGAGCGCCTCAGCATGGACTTCAAAGGGCCCCTCCCCTCCACCGACCGCAACACGTAATTTCTGAACGTGATTGATGAATACTCCCGGTTCCCTTTCGCCATCCCATGCCCCGTTCTGCCACGGTAATTAAAGCCAACCACAGCATCTTCACTCTGTTCGGTTTCCCCACCTTCATCCACAGCGATCGGGGATCCTCTTTTATGAGTGATGAGCTGCGTCTGTTCCTGCTCAGCAAGGGCATTGCCTCGAGCAGGACGACCAGCTGCAACCCCCGGGGAAATGGGCAGGTGGAGAGGGAGAATGGGACGGTCTGGAAGGCTGTCCTCCTGGCCCTGCGGTCTAAATATCTCCCTGTCTCCCGCTGGCAGGAGGTGCTCCCCGACGCGCTCCACTCCATCCTCTGCACCGCGACTAACGAGACCCCTCACGAACGTGTGTTTGCCTTCCCCAGGAAGCCCACCTCCGGGGTCTCATCCCAACATGGCTGACAGTTCCTGGACCCGTCCTCCTTCGGAAGCATGTGCGGACCCATAAGTCGGACCCCTTGCTGTTGCTGAATGTTTTCTCTCTTTCGTTGGCTCTGAATATGGTCGCCTTCCTTAATTCTAATTTTGTTTGCTCTAAGTTGCCAGGTATCTCTCGATACCGCCACAAGGTTCAAACCGAATACTGATCAAAGACTCGATACACCAGTTAGTTAGTTCAAAGTCAAATGCTTATTTATTTACACACAGTTAAATATGCTCATGCACAAATACTACTATCACTACTGCTAAAGCCATGCAGAGAGAATCACTGGGAGAGAAAGAGAGAGAAACACACAGAGATAAACAGAGAGGCAGAGAGAGAGAAAAACACACAGAGAGAAGCACTGGGAGAGAGACAGAGAGAGAGAGAAACACACAGAGAGAGGCACTGGGAGAGAAACAGAGACAGACTAAACACAGAGAGACAGAGAGAGAGAGAAACAAAGAGAGAAATACACAGAGAAAAACACAGAGAGAAACACTGGGAGAGAGAGAGAAACACAGAGAGACAAACACAGGGAGAGAGACAGAGAGAGAGAGAAAGACACAGAGAGAGACATAGAGAGACAGAAAGAGAGAGAAACACTGGGAGAGACAGAGAGAAAAACAGGGAGAGAGACAGAGAGAGAGAGAAACACAGAAAGAGAGAGAGAGAAACACAGGGAGACAAAGAGCAAGAGAGAGAAACACACAGAGATAAACACAGAGAGACTGAGAGAGAGAGAATCATGTCTTGTTACCTGTGTGGTAGGTAACTCTTGCTACTCAATCCTTGGTTGATGGTGAGGTCTTCTGAATCTCGATGAAGAAGACTCAAACTCGTCCATTAACAACAAAGGTTTATTGAGTAACGATAACAACAAGTGCATGAGTTCTTTACTCTAACTTTGATACTAGTGATAAGGTTAACAAGATCTAACGACAAAATCTATGCATAACTCCACTAGCCATCTGAACTATTCTGATATTGTCCTGGTCACCCAAGAGAGAGAGAGACTGAGGGAGACACAATGTGGTTGCTTTTTATACCCCTGTTGGTCCAGCCCTCTAGTGATCATGTGGTGCTGATTACACATTAACCCCTTGTGTACATGCACATACAGAGATCACTACATCCCCCCTTTTTCTTGTGTTACATATTTTCTGTATGTTGTAAAGAAAATTGAACAAACATAATGAATGCAGTTTGCTTGAGACAGGTAGACAAATAACGCTGTGTACAATTTGTGATGATATTGATGATTATACAAAGCCAATTAATATTTATGAGTCCAATCTTAATTTAAAAAATTGTGAGTCCAAACTTTATGAATTTGTTCGGTTGAGTTGCTTTCTTCTTCTGTTGTTGAAGTGGTGATGTTGGTGTTGGTATTTCTTTGTGAACATCGTCAGTGTTCCTGTGTTTAAGTGACCAACAAGTCATCAACCAGGTGTTTCTGTCTTTGTTGTTTTTGTTGTCGTTCGTGCCGTTGTTCTTGTCGTGTTTGTTGTTTTTGTTTTTGTTGTTTTCGTCGTTGTTCTTGTCGTGCTTGTAGTTTTTGTTGTTGCTGTGCTTCATGTCGCTCAGTGAGTGCTCCATGTGGATAGTATGAGTAATTGTCAGAGTTATTGGTGTCAGTGTCCTTTGTGGTGTCTGTTACATTGAGCGTTTCTTCTTGAGAATTGTGAGGATGATCTGATGTTGTATTGATGTTGGTGACATCAGTCATTTGTGGTGGATTTGATTTCTCTTCTTTGCTTCCCTGGTGCTCCTCTGCTGGAGACATTTCCAGTACATTTGAATCATCCGTGATCTCTTTATGCTCCTCTTCAGGAGTTATTTCTGGTTCATTGTAATCACCTTTCGTTTCTTGGTGCTCCTCTTCTGGAGTCAAAATCTTCAAGATTTCAATTGACGTGGTCTCACTGGACCCAAGAGTAGTCCTACTCTGTGCTTCTGTACAGACGAGCTGAGATATGCCAGTCTCGCTGTGATCCTGCGCACTCTGTATGCCGAGTGTGATCACTTTGTCACTGTTTTTACATACAGTGGGTAGACATTCAATGTCTTCTTGCTGGTTACATGAGCTGGGTAGACTTTCATAGTCTGCTGCTGGTTGCTCATATAAGGCGGATAGACCTTCATAGTCTTCCTCGTGCACGGTTGTCGCTCCGGAGTCTTTAATTGCATCCATTCTGGAGTCTTTCAACTTGCTCACTGTGGAGGCTTCTATTACTCCCTCTGTGGAGTCGATTTCTGCTCTCTGTGTGGCGTCGCCTTCTTCTTGGGTATTGCTGTCATCCAATGTATCGACGATCTGCCATGGCATCATGGTATTGGATTCATCTACCATGAGTAGAGTCGTGTTGAGCTTTTCAACCGTGTTGCTGATGCAATGATCATCAACTCCGAATAACTCATCCATGCCTGAGCAGTAGTCTTCACTGAACAAATCACCTCTTTTTGTTTCGGATTTGTCATTGTGCTCTCTATGGCCAATGAAAAACTCATCTTCTGAGTAGTAATCGTCAATAAACAAATCTTTTGCTCTGGATTTGTCATTGTGCTCTCCCCTTTGGGTGTTGCAAACTTCTTGTTCCAGGGTGCTGCGGAGGTAATCTTTAACTGTGGGTGGAGGCTCGGGATTCATTCTGTCATTCGAGGAAAAAAATGTGTTTTTGTAGCTTTAAAATTCTTATTTGTAATTTTCGGGCATTTCCTTTTTAAGTGGGGGTGGTCCAGGTCTTCTGACATTGTGCCGTAAAGCGTAGGAATCGAGTGCACATGCACAATTCGACTTTCCTTTCCTGTGCGCTCTTTTCGCATCTGCTCATGCGCAAGTGTATTTTGCCGTTTTTTTCTTTTTGAGATGTGCGCATGTGTGTGTGCCACTTCCAGGTTCGCGCGCGCGGGATTGCCGGTGGAGGAACACCTTCTAGATGCCTGGGCCACCATTTTGACGGATCCAACCTCGTGGTGGAGGCCTTGTTCCCGGTGAGTAAATTGTTCATGCTGTGCTCCCTCATCAGAGATGCCACTGACAATTTGGTCTCTGATGAGGGAGTCACGGAGGTTTTCATAATTGCAGGATTGGGCAATCAGCTTTAAGACAGTGACAAAACTGCTGAATGATTCTCCTGGTTTTTGTAGCCGCCTGCTGAATTTAAAGCGTTCAAATGTCTCATCAACCTCAGATTTGCAGTGGTTGTCAAATTTTTTTATAATTATGTTCAGTTTGTCCTTGTCCTCCCCTTCTGCGTAAGTGAAAGAATTATATATATCAATGGCCTCTTTCCCTGCCGCAGGGACACAGAGATCACAACAAATCACAAAGAGAGAAACGCAGAGAGACAGTGAGAGACACAGGGAGAGAGAGAGAAACACATACAGAGAAACACAGAGAGACAGTGAGAGACACAGGGAGAGAGAGAGAAACACATACAGAGAAACACAGAGAGACAAAGAGAGAGAAACGCAGAGAGACAGAGAGAGAGAGAAACATATACAGAGAAACACAGAGAGACAGAGAGAGAGAAACGCAGAGAGACAGAGAGAGAGAGAAACACACAGAGAGAAACACAGAGAGACACGGGGAGAGAGACAGAGAGAGAGAGAAACACAGAGAGAGCAACACAGAGAGACAGAGAGAGACACAGGGAGAGAGACAGAGAGAGAGAGAAAAACACACAGAGAGAAACATAGAGAGACAGAGAGAAAGACACAGAGAGCAACACAGAGAGACACAGAGAGAGAGAAACACACAGAGAGTGTGGTGAACCACTGTAATAGGAGATGTAAGGTAGGACCTGCACTACAGGTTCGCCGATAGCTCCTGCCGGCTGGCTCCGCCCACGGAGAACTGTATAAATATGCATGACCTCCAGTGCCCTGCCATTTCGCCAGCTGCAGCAGGAGGCCACGCATCTAACTGTAATAAAGCCACAGTTGTACCCAACTTTAGTCTTTGTGCAATTGATCGTGCATCAATTTATTAGTCAGATTTTCCACAGAATGGATATCCGAATTAAGCCCGATCGCCTGCAGCTGGATCCGCACTCTCCCGACGCCAGGAAAGATTTTACTCACTGGCTAGCATGTTTCGAGGCTTACATCAACGCGGCGGACCCCGCGCCAACGGAGGCTCAGAAGATAAGCATCCTGTACTCCAGACTGAACTCCAGCGTGTTCCCGTTGATCCAAGATGCCACGACTTACACAAAAGCAATGGAACTCCTCAAAGAACACTACGCGCAGAAGGCGAACACGCTCTTCGCCAGGCATGTACTTGCCACCCGCTCGCAACTACCTGGTGAGTCCATCGAAGACTTCTGGCGGGCCCTAATTCCACTCGTCTGGGACTGTAACTGTCAGGCCATTACGGCCGCCGAACACGCGAACCTCCTCATGCGCGATGCCTTCGTGACGGGGATTGCGTCGGACCGCATCCGAGAACGATTGCTGGAAGATCGAACTGGCGGAGACGAAAACCTTGGTGCTCTCCATGACGGTCGCATCCCATAACGTACAATCGTACCTCTCCCGCCACGCTGCCCACCCTTCTAATCCTTCCTACCCCTCCTGGACCCCGCCGACGACCTCCTCAGCCGGGGCCCTGCCTTCGCAATACGCCTGCGCCGCACGCCGATCCGCGCACCACAGGGGTCCCCGCTGCTACTTCTGTGGTCAGCAGAAGCACCCCCGCTAACACTGCCCGGCCCGCACTGCCACTTGTAAAGCCTGCGGTAAAAAGGGCCACTTTGCAGCTGTGTGCCAGACCCGCACAGTCGCTGCGATCGCGCCTGCTATCGCCCTCTCCCCCACGCCAGATGCACAATGGACGCCGCCATCTTCTCTTCCCGGTCCATGTGCGACCAATGGGTGCCGCCATCTTGTCCCGACCCCGCAATGTGCGCACCATGGGTGCCGCCATCTTGTCCCGACCCCGCAATGTGCGCACCATGGGCGCCGCCATCTTGGCCCCCACAGGGTCTCCGGACATCCCGACATCGGAACTGCACACGCTCGCCACCCGAAGCATCCGATGGCTACCCGCAGCTCGCTTCGATGACGCTGGACCAATCTCGCCCGCACAACCTACCCACCGCGTCGACGACGGTTAAAATCAACGGCCACGCAACCTCGTGCCTGCTGGGCCCCGGGAGCACCAAAAGCTTCGTTCACCCAGATTCGGTAAGGCGCTGCTCCTCCGCGGTCCACCCTGCCAATCAAAGGATCTCCCTAGCCTCGGGATCCCACTCCCTCCCGATCAGTGGCTTTGGTACAGTCATCCTCACGGTCCAGGGGATAGAATTTAGTAACTTCCACCTCTATGTCCTTCCTAATCTCTGCGCTGCACTCCTGTTGGGCCTGGACTTCCAGTGCAACCTCCAGGGCCTCACCCTCAAATTTGGCGGGCCCTTACCCCCCTTACCGTTTGCGGCCTCACGACCCTCAAGGTCGATTCCCCCTCCCTTTTTGCCAATCTAACTGTGGATTGCAAGCCCGTTGCCACTAGGAGCAGACGGTACAGCACCCAGGGCAAGACCTTCATCAGGTCCAAAATCCAGCGGCTGCTTAAGGAGGGTATTATCGAGGCCAGCAACAGCCCCTGGGGAAACCAAGTGGTAGTGGTTAAAACTGGGGAGAAACACAGGATGGTCGTGGACTACAGCCAGACCATCAATCGGTACATGCAGCTCGTCACGTACCCCCTCCCACGCATATCTGACATGGTCAATCAGATTGCGCAGTATCGAGTCTTTTCAACAATTGACCTGAAATCCGCCTACCACCAGCTCCCCATCCGGAAGTCGGACCGGCCATACACTGCCTTCGAGGCGGACGGTCGCCTTTACCACTTCCTTAGGGTCCCTTTCGGTGTCACAAATGGGGTCCCGGTCTTCCAAAGAGAGATGGACCGAATGGTCAACCAGTACGGTTTGCGGACCACCTTTCCGTACTTAGATAATGTCACCATCTGCGGCCATGACCAGCAGGACCACGATGCCAACCTCGATAAATTCCTCTGCACTGCCACTCTTCTCAACCTGACCTATAACAAAGAGAAGTGTGTGTTCAGCACGACCTGGTTAGCCATTCTCGGCTATCTAGTCCAAAACGGACTTCTCGGGCCCGACCCCGAGCGCATGCGCCCCCTCATGGAGCTCCCCCTCCCCCAAGGCCCTCAAACGCTGCCTGGGGTTCTTTTCCTACTACGCCCAGTGGGTCCCAAACTATGCGGACAAGGCCTGCCCACTCATTCAGTCCACCCAATTCCCCCATGCGGCCGAGGCACAACATGCTTTCGCCCGCATCAGAGCAGACATCGCCAAGGCCGGGATGCGCAGTGGACGAGTCACTGCCTTTCCAAGTAGAAAACGATGCTTCAGACGTCGCCCTTGCCGCCACTCTCAAACAGCCAGGCAGACCCGTGGCATTCTTTTCCCGCACCCTTCATGCCTCTGAAATTCGGCACTCATCCGTCGAAAAGGAGGCCCAAGCTATCGTTGAAGCTGTGCGGCATTGGAGGCATTACCTGGCCGGTAAGAGATTCACTCTCCTTACGGACCAACGGTCGGTAGCCTTCATGTTCAATAACACACAGCAGGGCTAGATCAAAAATGATAAAATCTTGCAGTGGAGAATCGAGCTATCCACCTATAATTACGAGATCTTGTATCGCCCTGGAAAACTGAACGAGCCCCCAGACGCCCTCTCCCGAGATACATGTGCCAGCGCACAAGTGGACCAACTCCGGGCCCTACACGACAGCCTTTGTCACCCGGGGGTCACTCGATTGTACCATCTGGTCAAAGCTCGCAATCTGCCCTACTCCGTCGAGGAAGTAATTCCACATTGAGGAGCGAGATCGGCCTGTACGATCCACATTGCAGTGGGTCCTTGACCCGCTTTAGGATCAAAGAAATTGTCGCTTCTGACATTGTCGAGAGCAGGGTCCCCTCCTCTCTTGCCTCATTAAAGGTCCTCACCAGTAGCGGGGCCAACAGGTCTACGTACTTCCTGTAGAACTCCACCGGGAATCCGTCCGGACCCGGCCTGCATACTCCCCAAACCCTTGCTCAGCTCCTCCAACCCAATTGGTGCCCCCAAACCAGCCACCTCTTGCTCCTCCACCCTCGGGAATCTCAGTTGATCTAGGAATCGTCTCATCCCCTCTTCCCCCGCTGGGGGCTGGGATCTGTACAGCTCTTCATAAAAGGACTTAAATACCTCGTTTATTTTTGTCGCACTCCGAACCGTGGCTCCCCTTCCATCTTTGACTCCCCCTATTTCCCTCGCTGCCATCCTCTTACGGAGCTGGTGTGCCAGCATCCGACTAGCCTTTTCCCCATACTCGTAGGTCGCCCCCTGCGCTTTCCTCCACTGTGCCTCCGCCTTCCCTGTGGTCAACAGGTCAAACTCCGTCTGGAGCCGTCGTCTTTCCCCAAGTAATCTTTCATAGAATCATAGAATTTTACAGTGCAGAAGGAGGCCATTCAGCCCATCGAGTCTGCACTGGCTCTTGGAAAGAGCACCCTACCCAAGGTCAACACCGCCACCCTATTCCCATAACCCAGTAACCCCACCCAACACTAAGGGCAATTTTGGACACTAAGGGCAATTTATCATGGCCAATCCACCTAAACCGCACATCTTTGGACTGTGGGAGGAAACCGGAGCACCCGGAGGAAACCCACGCACACACAGGGAGGATGTGCAGACTCCGCACAGACAGTGACCCAAGCCAGAATCGAACCTGGGACCCTGGAGCTGTGAAGCAATTGTGCTATCCACAAGGCTACCGTGCTGCCCAACTTTCCTCCGGGACCTCTGCGTATCTCCTGTCCACTCTCAAAATCTCCCCCACTAACCTCTCCCTTTCCATACCCTCTGTCCTCTCCCTATGAGTCCTAATGGAAATTAGCTCTCCCCTGATCACCGCCTTCAACGCCTCCCATGCCACCCCCACCCGCACCTCCCCGTTGTTGTTGGCCCCCAAGTACCTTTCGATACACCCCCTCACCTTCCCACACACCACCTCGTCCGCCAGCAGTCCCACATCCAGCCGCCACAATGGGCGTTGGTCCCTCTCCTCTCCCAGCTCCAGTTCCACCCAATGCGGCGCATGGTCCGAAACGGCTATGGCTGAATACTCCGTCCCCTGCACCCTCGGGATGAGCGCCATACCCAGAACAAAAAAATCTATCCGGGAGTAGGCTTTGTGTACATGGGAGAAGAAAGAAAATTCCCTGGCCTGCGTCCTTGCAAATCGCCATGGGGCCACTCCTCCCATCTGATCCATAAACCCCCTAAGTACCTTAGCCGCCGCCGGCCTCTTTCCAGTCCTTGATTTGGAGTGGTCCAGTGCTGGGTCCAACACTGTATTGAAGTCCCCTCCCATTATCAGGCCTCCTATCTCCAGGTCCGGAATGCGCCCCAACATGCGCTTCATGAATCCTGCATCATCCCAGTTCGGGGCGTATACGTTTACCAACACCACCCACGTCCCTTGCAGCCTACCGCTCACCATTACATATCGCCCTCCATTGTCCACTACAATAGTCTTGCACTAGCCATCTCCTTTTCTGGGCCAGTCCCGTGTCCACGCCTCCCTCACCATCCAGTCCCCCAGGGGGACCCCCGTCCCGACCACCTCTTCTGTGTCCCATTCCCTTTCGGCCAGTGCAGCAGCAACCCTCTTTCCCCCCCCGCCTACCCCCCCTCCCCTCCCCCCCGCTAGACCCCTGTCTAGCTTTTTTGCTACCCCCACGTCACTCCCGTAAGTCAGCTGGCGCCTGCTGACCCCAGCTTCCCCCACCGTCCCATTGACCTCCCCGTGTGGGAGTATCCCGATCAATATGCATTCCTTCGTTCCCCTTCCCGCCTTTCTTCCCGCGCGCGGGAAAAAAACCCGCGCTTTCCGAAGCCCGCTCCGCCCCCTCTGCACAGCTCCTGTCGCGGCCTTGTCTCTCTCCCCCAGCCCATGTAACATTTCCTGCGTGTGATTGACCCCCTATACACAACAACCATCACACATCAAACCTCAAACATACCCCCCACCCTCACAAACCCTCAGTTAGAGTCCAACTTTTCGGTTTGTATAAAGGTCCACGCCTCCTCAGGCGTTTCAAAGTAATAGTGTTGGCCGGTGTATGTGACCCACAGTCGCGCTGGCTGCAGCATTCCGAATTTCACTCCTTTCCGGTACAACACCGCTTTGGCCCGGTTGAAACCCGCTCTCCGCTTTGCAACCTCCGTGCTCCAGTCCGGGTATATTCGGATCTCTGCATTGTCCCACTTACTGCTCCGCTCCTTCTAGGCCCATTTCAGGACCCACTCTCTATCCGTGAACCGGTGAAACCTCACCACTATCGCCCTTGGCGGCTCATTTGCCTGTGGCTTCCTCGCCAGCACCCGATGTGCCCCGTCCAACCCCAGCGGCCTCGAAGGGGCCTTCGTGCCCATCATCGCCCCGAGCATCGTGCTCGCGTATGCCCCGGCATCAGCCCCCTCCACTCCTTCAGGGAGACCCAGGATTTGCAGATTCTTTCTCCTCGACCTGTTCTCCAGGTCTTCGAGTCTTCCCGCCCACCTCTTGTGTAGCGCCTCGTTCTGCTCCACTCTCACCGCCAGGCCCACGAGCTCGCCCTCGTTCTGACCGATTCTTTTCTGTACCTCCTGGATCTTAACTTCGTGGGCCTTCTGGGTGATCCCGAGTCCTTCAATTGCCGAAAGCATAGGTGCCAACATCTCCTTGCGCATCTCCTCGCGCTGCTCCTCGAAGCAGCGCTTGATGAACTCCTGCAGCTCCCCTTTGTCCCTGGCCACCGCCATTTTGTTTTTTTCCCTCGCTTCTCCCGTTGCTCCAGTGCTGCTTTTTTGGCCGTTACACTTCTGGTCCGTTTCATAGAAGTTGGAGGGGGACCTCTCTCTTCCCGTCCCCACGGGTTGCATCAAAAAAAAGTTCCGTTGGGGCTCCTCTAGCGAACCGGAAAGTCCGTGTTAGCGGGAGCGGCCGAATCGTGCGGCTTAGCTCCGCATAGCCACAATCGGAAGTGGTCTCAATTGCACTAATTGTAAATAGTTTCACGTCACCCCCGCCGGACTCATTTTTAACAGGGGGTGAATGTGGTGAACCACTGTTATAGGTCGAGAGACAGAGAGAGAGAGAAACACACAGAGAGAAACGCAGAGAGAGAGAGAAACACACAGAGACAGAGAGAGAGAGAAACACACAGAGAGAAACACAGAGAGGCAGAGAGAGACACAGGGAGGCTGCAAGTGTTGGGCACACTGGATAACTGGAGCTTGTTCAAGGATCAGCTACTGCAGTTCTTGATCAGTATGTACCGGTCAGGCAGGGGGGAAGGCGTAGAGCAAGGGAACCGTGGTTTACCAAAGAAGTGGAATCTCTTGTTAAGAGGAAGAAGGAGGCCTATGTGAAGATGAGGTGTGAAGTTTCAGTTGGGGCGATGGATAGTTACAAGGTAGCGAGGAAGGATCTAAAGAGAGAGCTAAGACGAGCAAGGAGGGGACATGAGAAGTATTTGGCAGGTAGGATCAAGGAAAACCCAAAAGCTTTCTATAGGTATGTCAGGAATAAGCGAATGACTAGGGTAAGAGTAGGACCAGTCAAGGACAGGGATGGGAAGTTGTGTGTGGAGTCTGAAGAGATAGGCAAGATACTAAATGAATATTTTTCATCAGTATTCACTCAGGAAAAAGATAATGTTGTGGAGGAGAATGCGGAGACCCATGCTATTAGAATAGATGGCATTGAGGTACGTCGGGAAGAGGTGTTAGCAATTCTGGACAGGCTGAAAATAGATAAGTCCCCGGGGCCTGATGGGATTTATCCTAGGATTCTCTGGGAGGCCAGGGAAGAGATTGCTGGACCTTTGGCTTTGATTTTTGTCATCATTGGCTACAGGAATAGTGCCAGAGGACTGGAGGATAGCAAATGTGGTCCCTTTGTCCAAAAAGGGGAGCAGAGACAACCCCGGCAACTATAGACCGGTGAGCCTCACGTCTGTAGTGGGTAAAGTCTTGGAGGGGATTATAAGAGACAAGATTTATAATCATCTAGATAGGAATAATATGATCAGGGATAGTCAGCATGGCTTTGTGAAGGGTAGGTCATGCCTCACAAACCTTATTGAGTTCTTTGAGAAGGTGACTGAACAGGTAGACGAGGGTAGAGCAGTTGATGTGGTGTATATGGATTTCAGCAAAGCGTTTGATAAGGTTCCACACGGTAGGCTATTGCAGAAAATACGGAGGCTGGGGATTGAGGGTGATTTAGAGATGTGGATCAGAAATTGGCTAGCTGAAAGAAGACAGAGGGTGGTGGTTGATGGGAAATGTTCAGAATGGAGTTCAGTTATAAGTGGAGTACCACAAGGATCTGTTCTGGGGCCGTTGCTGTTTGTCATTTTTATCAATGACCTAGAGGAAGGCGCAGAAGGGTGGGTGAGTAAATTTGCAGACGACACTAAAGTCGGTGGTGTTGTCGACAGTGTGGAAGGATGTAGCAGGTTACAGAGGGACATAGATAAGCTGCAGAGCTGGGCTGAGAGGTGGCAAATGGAGTTTAATGTATAGAAGTGTGAGGTGATTCACTTTGGAAGGAATAACAGGAATGCGGAATATTTGGCTAATGGTAAAGTTCTTGGAAGTGTGGATGAGCAGAGGGATCTAGGTGTCCATGTACATAGATCCCTGAAAGTTGCCACCCAGGTTGATAGGGTTGTGAAGAAGGCCTATGGAGTGTTGGCCTTTATTGGTAGAGCGATTGAGTTCCGGAGTCAGGAGGTCATGTTGCAGCTGTACAAAACTCTGGTACGGCCGCATTTGGAGTATTGCGTACAGTTCTGGTCACCGCATTATAGGAAGGACGTGGCGGCTTTGGAGCGGGTGCAGAGGAGATTTACCAGGATGTTGCCTGGTATGGAGGGAAAATCTTTTGAGGAAAGGCTGATGGACTTAAGGTTGTTTTCGTTGGAGAGAAGAAGGTTAAGAGGAGACTTAATAGAGGCATAAGAGATGGAAATGGCTGGCACGAGGGGACATAGCTTTAAACTGAGGGGTAATAGATATAGGACAGAGGTCAGAGGTAGGTTCTTTACGCAAAGAGTGGTGAGGCCGTGGAATGCCCTACCTGCAACAGTAGTGAACTCGCCAACATTGAGGGCATTTAAAAGTTTATTGGATAAGCATATGGATGATAATGGCGTAGTGTAGGTTAGATGGCTTTTGTTTCGGTGCAACATCGTGGGCCGAAGGGCCTGTACTGCGCTGTATCGTTCTAGGTTCTATGTTCAGGGAGAGAGACAGAGAGAGAGAGAAACACAGAGAGAAACACTGGGAGAGACACAGAGAGAGAGAAACACACGGAGAGAAACACATAGAGAAACGCAGAGAGACAGAGAGAGATAGATATACACAGAGAAACGCAGAGAGACAGAGATAGAGAGAAACACAGAGAGACACAGAGAGAGAGAAAGAGAAACACACAGAGAGAAACACAGAGACAGAGAGAGAGAAACACAGAGGGACAGAGAGTGAGAAACACACAGAGAGAAACGCAGAGAGAGAGAGAAACACACAGAGACAGAGAGAAACACAGAGAGAAACTCTGGGAGAGAGACAGAGAGAGAGAGAGAAACAGAGAGAGAGAGAGAAACACACAGAGAGAAACACTGGGAGAGAGACAGAGAGAGAGAGAAACACAGAGAGACAGAGAGAGAGAGACACACACAGTAGAAAAACTCTGGGAGAGAGACAGAGAGAGAGAGAAACACGCACAGAGAGAAACACTGGGAGAGAGACAGAGAGAGAGAGACACGTACTTCCTGAACGTGATTGACGAGTACTGCCGGTTCCCATTCGCCATTCCCTGCCCCGACATGACCGCAGCCACCGTCATAAAAGCCCTCCACAGTATCTTTATGCTGTTCGGTTTCCCCGCCTACATACACAGCGATAGGGGGGTCCTCCTTTATGAGCGACGAACTGCGTCAATTCCTGCTCAGCAAGG
This sequence comes from Scyliorhinus torazame, assembly GCF_047496885.1. Lineage (NCBI taxonomy): Eukaryota > Metazoa > Chordata > Chondrichthyes > Carcharhiniformes > Scyliorhinidae > Scyliorhinus > Scyliorhinus torazame. Next base: position 88,480,121 of record NC_092723.1, read on the forward strand.
GCATTGCCTCGAGCAAGACGACCAGTTACAACCCCCGGGGAAACAGACAGGTAGAGAGGGAGAACGGAACGGTCTGGAAGACCGTCCTACTGGCCCTACTGTCCAGAAATCTCCCAGTCTCCCGCTGGCAGGAGGTCCTCCTGGATACCCTCCACTCCATCCGTTTCCCCCAGCAGCGCAGGTACAGAAGGCAGCTGCTGGGGAGACACGGGCTCTTATACTCTGCCTTACTGGGTGGAACCAACAGGCAGGCTTAACCAAAGAAAACAGTACCTCCTACACCAATGGTCTTACAGCATTACAGGGTGCCGTAATACCTCTAATACCGACTACCACAACCGTCAATTACCACGAGACGAGAATGGTGGCACAATTGAGGCTTTATTGAACAGGATGTTGTGCCTCCTGTAGCTGGAACCAGAATGGATGCAGCACAGGAGAGCACATACTTTTATACACCACCTGTTGGGCGGAGTCAGAGGCAGGGATTTACCATTGTACCTGTAATATACGGGCAGTGCCGTAATGCATACAATATACCACTAGTGGTGACTCCCACATTCACCCCCTGTTAAAAAAAAGTCCGGCGGGGGTGACGAAAACATTACAAATTATGTCTGTCGTGGGCTTTGACCCTCCGCCGCGATCGCCTCAGTCCTGGTGGTGATGTCGGCGTCGACATGGTCACCTGCGACTCCGGGAGCGTGTTGTTCTTGTCTTCGCCACCCCTGAGTGAATCCAGTGGGAGGACGGATCCCGTTGGGGTGGGGGCTGCGGTGAAGTTCGCTGGAGGGCGGGTGAGTGGTGATGCACGATCAATTGCACAGAGACGAGAGTTGAGTACAACTGAGGCTTTATTACCCTAAGCTAGGTGGCCTCCTACAGCAGTTGGCGAAATGGCTGCTGTATAAGGAGCACACATATTTATACTCCACCTACTGGGTGGAGCCAGCAGGCAGGGACTACCACCGTACCTGTAATACAGGGTCTTACCACACATCTTCTAATATGTGGGTGATTACCACATTCACCCCCTGTTAAAATTGAATCCGGCGGGGGTGGTGGAGAACTATATACAGAGCAAGTTTAATATACAGAAGCGAAGAAAAGAAATCTCTTTCTGAAGTCCAGTATAAGGTGGTTTGATAGTCCCGAACCAATTATAGATTTAACCGGTCCGGGGCCTTGATGTGGCATTGGAAGTGACGCAGTGTTGGCGGCGATTCCGGTGTTGGTCTGGTCCTCGGTGACTCTGGGAGCGTGCCGAAATTCTCTTCATCCTCGGGCGTGGGCAGGAGGAGGATGGATGGTCCTGGGGGGGGTTGCTGCTGGGTACGCCGGGGTAGGGGGTGGTGGAGCTGGGCCGGAGGGGTGTGTGTGTGTGGAACCTGCTGGTGCCAGGTCCATGAGGGAGACAGTATCCTGGCGGCCGTCGGGGTACGCCACGTAGGCATCTTGGGGGTTAGCGTGGAGTAACGGCAACCTTAGTTGTCAGCACAGTGGGCACGGTAGCACAAGTGGATAGCACTGTGGCTTCACAGCGCCAGGGTC